>NC_053168.1:61016532-61345282 GCF_016835505.1 Polypterus senegalus | reverse complement strand
AATGGTCAGTTTGCCATCATTTATGGCCACTAGGCTGCCACTAGCTAAATTTTTATATTCAGGATCCATGTTTACTTACCTGCGGTGGGCTGGCACCCTGCCCGGGGTTTGTTTCCTGCCTTGCGCCCTTTGTTGGCTGGGTTGGCTCCAGCAGACCCCCGTGACCCTGTAGTTAGGATATAGCGGGTTGGATAATGGATGGGTGGATGGATATTTACTTACTTGTGTACTTCACCACCTTGTTTTCTTATTCTTTCTTGATCTTCATCATTTAATCATCTTTTGCAATGTACCTGATGCTCAGATAATGTCACTACTGTTCTTTTTCTTTTTGCCATCATTGTGGTCATCGCTTGGTTCCTCACTCACTTTGCTATAAACAGTCCAACCTTAGTTCATGACCATAAGGTAAATGCGACTTAAATGTTTTTGAACTTCCAGAATAGATCAGGTCATAAGATTTCGATTATAACCAATAACAAGGTTCTAGCCCCATTAGTTTGCGAGTAATCACATGACAGTCAGTCAGGTATTGTTAAAAAAATGAGACTGAGCTGTATTAAGTTCCTTAAAATTAACTAGATCTATTACAATCTCTTTAAAATATTACAAGTTCAACTTCAAATTTGCCTATTTTAACCAAATGGCCAATCTATCTATTATTTGAAACCAGCTTTTCCATCATAGTGTTACAAGGTGATATAGACTATCTTTACAACACAAGGACCAGCCATGGACATGATACCTATTCATATTTTTAACACTGGGTCATTAACAGAGAACAGCAAAATGACACACAGTCAGTGACCTCCCTAGAAAATAAACTCAAGTGCAGTGATTCTGTTTCAGATCGGTTCCATCCACATGTTTCAAAATAACTTTTTTCCATTATTATTTTGTGCTACCCATCTAAGACCTCAGCATTAATGTTTGCAGTGCACCCACCATTCAATGCATATGTCTCTGTTATATTGCATTTGGTATGGAATTGTAAAAGTACTGCTAATGTTGGTGATGTGCCATCTTTTGGAATGACCAGGATATAGCACCCAGACAGACACACAGACATGTATCCTTTTATTATGGTTGATGTACCATATACATTATTATTACTCAAATATCCATCACTTTTGTTTAATGTGATCAGTGCACCGGTCATGAATCCTTTAGACTTCTTTCTTGAAATGGGAAAGACCTGCAACCAGTCCAGTGGCCTTTATCACTTTCTGCCGCTGGTGGAAAAGAGGCATTAGTGGAACATTCCAAATTCGAAGATTTGTGCTATGCAGGCTCCTGGTATTGTTATGAGAATAATTTACTTGTAATGTGTTCTTAAATAAAAGCTTTTTAAAAAAATTCTGCATCCAAAGATTTGTTAGAAACAAACTAATAAGTTTAAAAAAATGGACATCTGATAAACAAATCTTACAAATTATTACTGCCAATGAAACATTTTTTCTTCTTGCACAGCCTTTGCCAGATAAATGTTCTATTGAAAGCATGTTGTAAAGTAGCAAAGATATGCTGCATGTCTGATCAGTTTTAGACAAACACATCAAACCAGGTGTACAGTACAAATCTCAACCCTCATCTTTCACTGAGGGATTTTGAAAGTAATTCAGGTGACACTATAAACCACAGATTGACAAAAGTCTTCCTTTGATCAGTTAAAAATGTATTTTTATAAAATAGCGAACCATCAAAAAATATTTAAAAAACAAAAAATGAAACTGTATTAATATAATGACTTATAAGGAAGCTGGGCATCATGGTGGCAGGAGGTGCCATTCAGATTATGGTTGGGGAGTTTGCAGATGCCAGAAGTATGATCCTGCTTACTGTCAGACGTGCATGGCACTAGCACAGAAAGAACAGACATGTAGAAAATAATTTTTTCAATTGTTTGCATGGTCTCAAGTTGACCGTCAAAACATCACACGGTGGTTAGTGCTGAGTTGCTTTGTCAGATGATGATGATATCAGAAGGTACTGTATCACAACAATCTAATGTCACTTGAGATAGACCAGACAGCAGCATCCTGACACGCATGCACATCAGAGGGTCACCCTCCAAGTTCCTTCCAGATATATGATACACCCCGGGCCGAGAGGGAGTGCAACCGATAACTGTCTTATCTTCTTCTTCCTCCACAATGCAGAAAAAAAAACACCTAATAAAGGCAACTGACTCCACTCCTCCAGGTCTCTGGGCCATAAAAGTGCAACTACCTGGAAGGAGACGTCACTTCTTACCCAAGCAACCAGAACAAAGGAGCTTCACTCTTACCTAACGACAGATGAAGTAGTTGTGACTGAGATAGCCTCTTAGCATATTTTGCACATAGCAGTATTTTGTGTTTCATTCATACGCCATCCAACATTATTGTTTTGTTTAAACCTTTGGGTAAATGGGAATGGCTACGTTGGTACCCCAAAATCTATCCCTATATCAGCCTGTCATTCCCTTGGATAACCACAATCCCGTTGTTTGATTCTTGTAATGTGAGATGTGCATGAATGTGGTAATGAAATGCTATGATTTAAATATCTATTGAAATACCTTTTTTTGAGTAGTGTAGTATTTTTTGTTCCCATTGTAAAACAGCAAGCAAATTAGGATTCTTTTTCTCAAGTAAAATGAGAAGAGCTAGAACTGACAAAGGGAAGTTGTGTTCCACCAAAGGATGACGTCCATTCAGGCATATCTTGTTTTGAGGTTCTAATTCAGTTTAAAGTAAAGATGTGCTGTTGTGGCTGCACTAGCATTGTTTTTTTGGCTGGGGTGTAATTTTGTAGTTTACTTATTTATTTTAATAATATGGTGCAATGCTGGATTTAAAACTTTTTCAATTAAATGTTTTTTCAATGCAAATCATTACCTGATTATTGCATCATCAGTCATTATTGTGTTTTTTATAAAATGCCAAATTGTATTTTTTATCATTTAATATTTCAGCATGAATTATTGGACCTATCCTAGAATTGTGACCCTGGGGGCTTATTATGCATCAGTGTTTCCTACAGCAGTGTTGTTTGGAGATATGGTCTCCTGATTGACTTACCAGGTCAGGTTGGGGAGCATGCACTGGTACAGCGTGTTGCCGCACCCACTACATGACAAAACAGCTTGAGATCCTGGTTGGCAACCCCTCAGGCTGACACGCAGTCCAGTTCCATCCCCAGAAATAACAATCTATCTGCCACAGCCAGGTGTTATTTGGGCATCCCCTTGTCCTGGTCTTGGCCTTCAACAATGAGAGTCCTGTGAGCCAGATCACACTCGGGGATTCGTGCCACATGGTCATAGTGCTGTAACTGATGCTTTCTCACAATGAAGGTAATGTGTCTCATTCGGAACTCTGTGAGCAACCACTCTTTCAACACAAAGTCAAACCAGCAGTACCCAAGTATTCCCCAAAGAGACACAGTATCGAAGAAGTCCAGTCTTCATCTCAGGTCACTATATAGCATCCATGTCTCAAAGCCATATAGAAAAACAGGAAGCACAAGGACTGTAAAGACTTGAACCTTCGTCCTTTTGCATAGACATCGGGAACACGACACTACCCTTTCTAGAGACCTCATGACTCCCCATGCTCTCCCAATCCGTCTACTGACTTCATAGAAAGGGTCACCAGAAACATGAATGTCACTACCTAGGTAAGTAAACCTCTCAACAAGGCTGACACTCTCTACACAGAGCGACACACACTGCCGATGGCTGTGCCCAAGGGGTCATTAAAAGCCTGCATCTTGGTTTTCATCAAGTACACTAGCAAGCCCAGACATTCAGACTCCTCGCTCAGTCTCTCGAGAGCCCCGATCACATGGGTAATTCTGGAAATATTTTGGGGAGTGTGATTGGCAGGAACAGCCTGCCTGAAGTGGGCTGAAGTTGTGAATTGATAATAATTTTCTGTGCTAGACATATCGCTTTGAGGAATTTGTAAATCCTTTGGATACACTGTCCACAGATGAGGTAGTGCCAGAAGCACTGGTTGGGGATTGGGTCCTTCTCTGCAGCCACATTACTGATTGAGATCCAAATGGAAATGTTGAAATCACTGGATATCTGAATGGAGAGAGAGCCTAGTGTCTGTCTGACCTGGGTTGTGTTTACCATACTTAGAAAGAGAACAAAAGGGTGTGTTCCAATTTCAGAGGACTCACAGTAGGCCTCTCCTGGAAAAGAGTGGCTTGTTCCTTGAAGAAAAGGGGAGAGCAGCTGCCCCAAGTGCAGAATTTCAAATATTTCTGGGTCTTGTTCACCAGTGAGTATAGAGGTGATCATGACATGGACTAACACATTGGTGCAGGTTTAGCAGACATTGTACTGAGCCATGGTGATGAAATGGGAGTTAAACCCACATATAAAGCTGTTCATTCACCAGTGAGTCCACACCCTCACCTATGGTCACAAGCTCTACAAATGAGATTTTAGTACAAATACTCAAAATTAGGTTCTTGAATAAAGTTGCTGGGCCCACTCATAACGAAGATACACAAGGTCCTCAGAGTAGAACTACTGCTTTTCCAGATTGAGAGGAGGCAGTTGACGTGTTTTGGGTATAGGATGTCCCCTGGGAGGAGTACAAAGCTGGACTCACTTGGAGAAGACTGAGAAGCACACCCATGACACCCTGGGTAAAATTAATCTTTTTTGTTTTTCCTTGTAGGATCTAGGTATTCCCTAAAATGTTCTGGGTTTAGTTGTTGTAGACAGGGGCTTCTTCTCGGTGGATAGTTACTGCAGCCCTCTCTAAGAAAAGAGAAAAGAAAATGATGATGATGGTGATGAATTTATTGCAGATAGTATTTTATGTTGAAATATTAAATATTAGCTAGAAAGGTAACACAATATTTAAGACATTTCTTGGCAGGACAAAAATGTATCTTATACTGCTGCAAATACAGGGCTAATATCAAGATGTTTTTATCAAGGGTGTATGTAAAATAGATGTCTAGATACAAAATATGTGTGCCCCATTCTTGTGCAGTTTATTTTTAAGTACATTTAATTTTACTAAAAAACATTTGAATTTGAGAACACATTCTGACTCATATCAGATTTTCCTTGCCAGACCATATTAGAATAATAATTTGCATGTTGTGAATTGTTTATTTAATTCTTAAAGCTGTATTTAACTTGGCTGTTTTAAGTAGTAATATTTGTACTTTATTATTTGTACTTCCTTATTTACAAACCAAGCCTTAATGTATTGCATTATATTTCTGTTTAATTTAGTTCATTGAACAATGCATATTGACAGACCAGGAACACGGACTATGTCAATCTTTTGAAACAATTTTTAAATGATCTGTGAAATATATATTGTATCTATTGTTGAAGTAACAATAATTTAATTCCTAGTATGTTTAGCATTGCTATCTTTACACCAATTGCCAGTGAGGTATGGGAAATGATCTGAAAAGGGGACATTCATTAGGGATTTCTAGTCTTTTGTCAATTACTTTTGAGTGCTAGTCCTTCCTGAATATTTAATCACAAAACACTTTGCTTAAAATGGCATTATGGTACAGTATATTGATTGATAAATATAATTATTTCAAAAGGTTTAACATTTAATGTGTTCAATTGTTTAAATATGTTTTGGTAATAGCTAAATGTGACAATGTGCAAAATACGAGGCAGTTACAGAAATGAGCATGGACTTTTTCGAATAAATTTTAGTTCTACATCTTAAAAAATATTGATGAGGTAATAGAATTTACGTGCTTTGTTTTGTGGAATTTGAATGATATTAAATTCTTCTGTACTCCTTTTTCACCTCTGACTGTGTGACCAGACACAGCTCCAAAGGCATCATTAAATTTGCTGATGACACCGCCATCATAGATGGCTTACAGAGAAGAGGTCTACAAGCTAACTTAGTAAGCTCGGCTTGTTGGTGACACTTTTTTCTTAATCAGAGTTAATATGTTAGGGATTTTAAACTATACAAAGATTGATGAATGAAATTCCTCTGGGATTTACTTCAACTCTGGGGAAAAGTAACCCAGACCAAAAATCTGCATGAAAATTCTAAGATAGAAATAGTTAAAGATCTGTTTTATGCTGTATTTTGTAGTACACTCTTAAAAATAATGGTTCTAAATTGGAATTTTATGGCTCTTTACTGGGTTGTGTGATTCCTTAGATAGATAGATAGATAGATAGATAGATAGATAGATAGATAGATAGATAGATAGATAGATAGATAGATAGATAGATAGATAGATAGATACTTAATTAATCCCAAGGGGAAATTCACATAATCCAGCAGCAGCATACATAAAGAGCAATATTAACTTAAAGAATGATTGTCGAACTATTGCTTGTCAAACCACTATGTCATTATGGGAAGGGTTCTTTGCATATAAAGTTGGTTTATTGTGCTTTGAGAAACCTCATAATAAGTAGAACAAAAAAAATTGAATTTTTAATGTATGGTACAACTAGCTAGTATGACACTAACAGAATAAGAAAACCAGGATTGGCTGTGTTACATGTGTGTGCTCCAAGAGTCCTTTTAAAATCATGAGCCATTGTTATTTCACAAATCTGTTATTACTCTACTAATCTATTCATGGTTATGTACTGTATGGAGCCGGTTATGGATCGAAATAAATAAAGGTTCTTTCTAGAACCTTCATGTGGATGGGTCTTTTGGAAACCAAAAATGGTTCCCCTATGGCATTGCTCAGAAGAATCACTCTAGCACCTATGTTTTTAAGCATGTAAGTAGTGTAGACATGACATAGACTGCAGGACAAGAGTTGAACCCATAACAGCCCTGTTATAAAACATAATACGTTTGTATTCTCTTTGGGCAGTATGGCTTGGATGAATAAAACTTCAAGTGCAAGTTTTTTCTTACGACCTTATCTATGAGCAATCTCAGATCCATCCTGACAATTCACTCACCTTTACTCTCCTCACTCGTTTTTTTTATTACCGATCAATAACCGCTTGTTATCATTTTTGCCTGTTTTATCTCAGAGTTAACTCTTAGAATAATTGGCATTTTAAGTGATGATAAGTGATTGTACCCCAAGATAGAAGGTTGTTTCCTTCCTTGCATCTAAGGCTTTTCTGAAAGACTTCAACCTCTGGTGTATTTGGATAAGTGATTTCAGAAGTGGGAGGAGGATATCATTTACAACGTTGTAAGTATTTAGACAAATATAAAAATCTGCAAGGTCAGAGAAAGGATTCTCTAAATGAAGCAAAAGACAGCATTAAAAAAGGAAGTTAGCAGAGCACTTATAAAGATCACCAGATAATATGTTAATAGAAATAACATCCTTAGTGTTCAAAAGAATGTCTATAGCTTTAGACAAGGATAAGGCAGAGAGACCCAAAAATCGAAAGAATATTGAGAAAATCTAGAAACAGATGTAATGCATATTTGACTGTAGATATAAAAATGCTCTTTTTGTTTTGTGTTCAGAATTTTGTAATAAAGCAAGTGTTCTGTGTCAAGGGTGATCAGTGTCAGTCCTGGAGGGCCGCAGTGGCTGTAGGTTTTTGTTCCAACCCAGTTGCTTCATTAGAAAATAATCCTTGCCAATAGTAGATGTTAATTAATTTCATGGTTTATTAGTATTGTTTTAGCTCTGCAATGTCAGGCCATTTTTATTTCATAGATATTTTATTCCTTTTAAAGATGTCAACCAAATAATTTGAAGCATAAAAGAGATGAGTAATTTTCAGTTCTTCATTTTCTCTTCAGCTTTCCTGTTAACTATTTTATTAAACCAAATAGTACAAAAAACATACACCCAGGTGTAAATGGAGACAAGTTACAGTAGATGGAGAACTGCCAGTTCCTTTGACATTTAGAATCAGAATCAGAATATCTTTATTGCCATTGTAAAAAATACAACAAAACTTAGGTGCAGTCCCTGTGGTGTCAAAATATAAATAAATATAATTACAAAAAGATAGGAAAGGATAAGAAGAAGTAAGGTAGAACACAAACATTCAACATAAGACCTTAATTGCACAAGAAACACTATTGCACAAGATGTCATCTATTGCGCTACTGCATTGGAGGTGATTAGGTGGCATTCAGTGCCCTAAAAGCAACAGGGTAAAATTTTAATTTTAAATTTAAATCTGATTGTTAAAAAAGAGCAATTAAAAAGTAAATGCAGCTGTTTATGACTAAAATAAGTAATTAAGGCTTCAAAATCTTAACAAGTGAGACAGCTAAAATGAAGGAGAAATATGGCACTTGAGCAATAAGTGCTTCATCAGCAATAAATGACTTCTCATGAAGCAGTTGGGTTGGAACAAAAACCTGCAGCAACATCAGCCCCTCCAGGACTAATGCTGCTCAGCCCTGATTTAAAGGGTCTGAGTCTTAAATAGCAAAATAAATAAATGAAGTTAACTAGCAGAAAAAAACTGGGCACTAATTAAGAATCTGTAGCCACTGTGGCCTTCCAGGATTGGAGCTGGGCGCTCCTGCTGTGTATTGAGACTTGTGCGTCATACGGTAAAAATGTCTCATCCCAGGACACAGCAGCCTTTCATATCAGTGATCCTGTGATACTGACAGAAGCAGAAAACATAAAATGTTTGAAGGAGCAAAAGTTAAAGCCTAAGCATACTTGCAGTTGTTTGTCTGTCCTGTAAGATATGATATCACCCAAATGCAAAATATTCACATAACACAAAAGTCCTATTGGTAAATGTATTGACAAAACTGAGATTGCCGTGTTTTAGAATACTGATAAAGTCTCAGAAATGAATACTGCAGATACAAAAAAAGGAAAGTGCCTTTTTGCTTCAGAAAAAAATGAAGAAAAATACGCACACACATGTGCTTACATTCACTGATTTTCTTCCACTTTATTTGTTATGGCAATGTATCAATTGCAAAGAATACTTTGTATAAAGTAGGCTACAAATAGAATGTTTCTCTAAATTTTTTCATATATCGATCAACACTGTAGCACAGCTCCAGAGTCTTAGGCCCAAAGCCTTAGGCCCAAAGCCTGACTCAGGCAATATTTGTAAGACATTTCTATTTTTTCTCTATGTTCATGTGCATGTCTTCTGGGTACTCCAGTTTCATCACTCATCCTAAATTCATTCAAGATAAATATGATATGATGATATGATGGACTTTCTTCACATGCTTCCCATGATAAAAATGGCTACCAACCCACCTTTAACTTTCAAATGTAAAGTACTAAGCAGATTCAGAGAATGAATGAATGTCAGATTGATAGGAGAAGTCACTTGGGCAAAACAGAAACAAATAAAAAAGCAACAGAAATTTGGAGCCAGCAGATATCCACCAATCCTTTTATAAATTTATTGTAACTGCTTAATTCTGAAGTCATGGCAGGTAACAACCTATTCCTGCAGCAACAGGTGCAAGGCATGAAGCAAGTATGGATGGCGTGCCATTCATTCAGGGGGCATAATCAAACACAGATGGCCAACTTAGAATAGTCTATTATCTAAATGCTCACATCTATGGAGGAAAATTCAGTCCCACATGGGAGAACATGTAAACTCTACAAATGAGATTTAAATCTGCTTATGAGGTAGCACCACTTACCACTGCACCACCCTGACACCAGTTGAGGTGATATTTATAATTATAAAGGTCTGTACCATGGGGCAGTGCTGCTGCCTCACCGTAAGGAGACCAAATTTCACATCCCGGTTCCTCCCTGTGTGGAGTTTCAATGTTCCCCCTGTGCCTCTGTGGGTTTCCTGTGGGTGCTCTGGTTTTCTCTACCAACCAAAGACATGCAGGTGTTGTGAATTTGCAATCCTAAATTGGCTCTAGTGTGTGTCCGGTGTGTGCATGTGTAAGCCCTGTGCTGGGCTGGTGCCCTGTCCATGGTTTGCACCGGCCTTGTGCCAATGCTAGCTGGGATAGGCTCCAGCCCCGTCATGATCCTGGTCTGGATTAAGCAGGTTACACAATTACATGACACAATGCACCATGAGCAACAATACCAGCCATTCTAGCTGAAGATATGAAAGATAGTCTAATTTATATTTTTCAGTAATTGTTCTGCCATTGTTAAATGCCAATTCTTAAATTCCATCCATCCATCCATTTTCTAACCCGCTGAATCTGAACACAGGGTCACGGGGGTCTGCTGGAGCCAATCCCAGCCAACACAGGGCACAAGGCAGGAACCAATCCTGGGCAGGGTGACATTCTTAAATTCCTCTGAGACATTATGACATATAGTGATTTGCAATTAAAGTCAAGTGAACATTCTGAATTGTTTGTAATGGTGACTCTACCATCCTATGTGGGACACAATCACTTTCTGCACATATATTGTAGAATAACTACCAAGCCATCACAGTTTAAATTAAATAAAAAGTTATTGGAAGTATATTAATTTGAGCTTGTGTGTTACTTTGTAGTATCATGATGAACGGTGTCTTGTTACTGTGGTTGTAACAGTACAGTTATATATTTGTACATAATGCTTAAAAAATCGGCTTCATTTCTTAAACTACTATAGAACCATTAAACCTTTCAATGTCTTTTAGTGCTGACTCAATGCTGTGCCTTCCAGGTCTTTTTTGACCCAATTCTGGCACCCCTTTTTTGGTTCCCTAGATGTCATAGTTTTCATCTTGTAACCTAATTTATATTGATAGACCATTGTGACCTGTAGTAGTGGCACTCCTTAAGAACAGATGATATTTAGGATGTTTTCTGTGGATGTATAGTACAAATGGAAACTGATAGCAACTGTTCAATGTAGTGCATTGCTGGAAGAATGAACCATCTGCTCAGTTTAATGGCTTAGGTACTGGAGATCTGTTGGTTAAATTGTAACTAATGCCATCTGTCAGAAGCAGTTGACCATACTTATAAAAAAAAGTACTTTTTTGTTTCTGTAATAAAAATGTGTTTATACCTTTTTTTTTAAAAAAATAAGCTTATGGCTTTCATTATTTACAGTGTCACTATAAAGTGCATGAAAGAAGTGAGAGGATGCAATCAGTTGAGTCACAAAGTACACATTTTGAAATGAATCAACTAGACCATGAGAAAATGTTATAGTTTATTTAAATACAAATTTCATAATTCACCTCATGATCTTTGTTCATGTGTTAACAAAAGTCATATGGGCAAATAAGATAGGAAAGAAGAAGTATTTTCTTCCCATAACAGAAAGTAAGAGTCTGGACTAGACTGCCAAGTCAGGATGCTGAGACAGATCCATGCCATCTTTTAAGAAACAACAGATCACTGGACAGCTGAGCTCTTACCTAACCCCATATGAGCAAGAAGGAGAGGATGGTTTCCTGGTTACATTTATTTATTTATCTTAATTTACATTACTTTATTATCTTTTGCCTTACCAACATCAATTGCATGATTCAATTTAGTGCAGTGTATATAAATAAACAGCAATACAAATATACGGTATAAGGACAACACTAATAATTGTTCCCCTACAACAACAATAACAACAACATTTATTTACATAGCACATTTTCATACAAATAATATAGCTCAAAGTGCTTTACATGATGAAGAAAGAGAAAAAAAGACAAAGTAAGAATTAAAATAAGAGAACACTAATTAACATAGAATAAAAGTAAGGTCCGATGGCCAGGGAGAACAGAAAAAACAAAAAAACTCCAGACGACTGGAGCAAAAATAAAATCTGCAGGGGTTCCAGGCCATGAGACCGCCCAGCCCTCTCTAGGCATTCTACCTAACATAAATGACATCAATCAGTCCTCATGGTATTCAGAGTTCTCATGGAAGGACTTGACGATGGCGGTCACGTCGACTTCTGGTCTTTAATCCATCAATGTAGGAACATCACGGTGCTTTGATTAGGAGGTGGTGGCGCAGATCAGAAGAACAGCAAAAAGAACAGAAGAGAGAGTAGGGTTTAGTACAGATTCTTCAAGCCACCATGAATAATAATTATAATTAATTGAATATACAGAGCATCAGGATTAAACTAAAATGAAGCTATGAGAAAGCCATGTTAAAGTAATGTGTTTTCAGCAGTGTTTTAAAGTGCTCCACTGTATTAGCCTGGCGAATTCCTATTGGCAGGCTATTCCAGATTTTAGGTGCCTAACAGATGAAGGCTGCCTAACCACTTCTTTTAAGTTTAGCTCTTGGAATTCTAAACAGACACTCATTTGAAGATCTAAGGTTACGATTTGGAATATAAGGTGTCAGACATTCCGAAATATAAGATGGTGCAAGATTATTTAAGGCTTTATAAACCATAAGCAGTATTTTAAAGTCAATCCTGAATGACACAGGTAACCAATATAGGGACATCAAAACTGGAGAAATGTGCTCGGATTTTCTTTTCCTAGATAAGATTCTAGCAGCTGCATTCTGCACGAGTTGCAATCGATTTATGTCTTTATTGGGTAGTCCTGAGAGGAGTGCGTTACAGTAATCTAGTCGACTGAAAACAAAAGCGTGAACTAATTTCTCAGCATCTTTCAATGATATAAGAGGTCTAACTTTTGCTATGTTTCCTAAATGAAAAAATAACTAAACAAAACTACGTTTTGACACATTCGCCATATTATACTAAGCCATTCAGAAAAGAGTGCTAATGTGTCCCTATTATACATTTTCTTATGTTTTAATGCTATTTATTTTATTTTAGGCTGGTGGTGTTGCTTCAGGGTTTCAACATGTTGTTACCAATGATCTATCAGCTGAAAGGCTATTACATATTAAAGGAAGAAGAGTGGTCAGAGCAACAGAAGTTCCTCTCACTTGGTCAAGTTTCAACAAAGGAGACTGTTTCATCGTTGATCTTGGAGCCGTAAGTACAGGACTGACAATTAATTAGTAATACAGTTTATTGAGATGATATAGAGATGATAGGCAGCACCCTGAAGGTTATTGGAAGAAGAGTTACTTGATGATGATCATGATCATGTAAAATTAAAGAGTCTCAGCCATCTTTGAATTGTAGAACTGGGTGAATTGCTGATCAGAAATGGAGAGAGTTTCAAGGAAGTTAGGTTGAAGAAGGATGTCTTCCAGTGAGCAAATGTACAAATACCCCTTGTAGACCAACTAGGAAAAACAAATGTTGTGTCACCTACAGTTTGTTTAATTTTGACTTTTTAAGGAGAAGGGTATGGAAATGCCATCTCAGAAGCAACCCCAATAATTTCTTAACATGATGCCATGTCAGAAGGGCATAGAAAATAAGGGGTCTCTTTTGGGGGTAAATTTTTGATTCTTTAAGTCAGAGATTGGAGTAAACATGGAGGGTGAGAAGAGATACAGTTATGTTCCATTTGTAGCAAGGCAAGGAGATTTGAAGGAGAGATGATCCAGTGCCAAAGTGAACAGGGTGTATAGGCCCAATGATACAATTCAAAATCAGGAAGGGAGATGCCCCCCCAATCCACCTAACAATAAGACAAATTTAATACTGAAACAACTCTTGCTGTTTTACTAATATAGCAAAACAAATGTACAAATGATTGCCAAGTTGTAAACAGCAAAATCTTCAGATATTTTGTAAAGGTTAAATTAAGTAGGAAAGTAGTTCCATATAGAGAGAATAGTAAAAAGTTACACCCATCCATCTCCAAATCACACAACCTAATCTAGGGCTGTGGGGGCTAGTGCTTATCCTCGTAACATCTAAGAGTCAAGCCTGCACAGGGCAACAGTCCATGTAAAGTCTCCACTTAATCTACATACATGTCTTTGGGATGTGGAAAGAAAAGTAGAAGACCTGAAGAAAATCTGAAATGATGCAGGGTTGGTGCTGTATGCCTCCAGGAGAATGGGTTCAGATCCGAGGCACTCACTTTATTTTTCATATATCTGCACACATGACAATACTACTGCTACTAGTAATACTTTTTGTATTGCACTTGTATGTCATTTCAGTGTCTGTATGGGATTTCTATCATGTTACTGCAATTTTATGTTTCCTTCACCTCAAACATTGTGGTTTCAGGTTAATCTGAGGGTCTACATCGTAATTGTAGGAATATTTGTGATTGTGATTGCGATTGGCCTGCAGGCCTAGCTCATACCTTATAGCCAATTCTTCATGTTATACTACACTTAAATTATATGGGACTAAAATTTCTGGGACTATAATAATTTGTTATTTCAAACTTGACTCTAAGTTTTTTAATCAAACTTTATTGATATTTATCTCAATGTGAATCAAAAAAGTTAATTCATTTAGACTCAAGGGATATGGACCACCCCACAATCCAACAAACCCTTTTGAAATTCTTTCTATATCTGTTCGTACTTCACACAGTCCTTTCTCTACTCATAAGCATTTCTTCCACACACATCTTTTCTTAAACCATAAACAAGGTTGTCTACTAAATAACTGAAATGGATTTGTATGTTAGAGAGCCACAATGGCAGGCCATGTTATAGTAATATACTATGGTGCATGTGGTATTTGACAGGAAACGCAGAAGCTAAAAATGTAACGCCTAAATAGAGAAGTGAAACAGAATATATTTTGCAATTTGGCAAATATGTACTTATTTTATTTTATTTTTTTTATTTAGTGATAATATGTTTTTTGAAATAAAATACTAAAGGTAAAGAAAAGCATGAATTTGTCAAACCATTCTGGCAAAAGTTGAAATAGTAAATGAGTCAAAGACCGTCCAGACTCCCAACACCCAACATCAAAGAGCATTTGCTGGAAATAAAAGAGGAAAAAAGTAGATAGGTGAGACTGGAAGAGAAAGTTAAATGGGAGAATAGAGCACAGAAAACTGGGAACTGCAGACTAGAGGGAAAACATAGGCGGGAGGGCACTCCCAGAACATGCTGCATGCAGAAAACTCCCAGGAGCCTAGATATGCGGAGAGTAAGATTAAGCAATAGACATATTTGAATTAAACTTGTTAATAATTTGAATTTTTGAAGGACAGAAGGGACATTTTTAAAAACAGGATTTAATGATAAGGGTAAGGGTAAGGGTGTAATATGCAGCCAGGCTGAGAGTATTGATAGGGGCTTTTAAATGGCCTTACAGAGAATTTCGTGCAGAGTTTCAATAGGCTTTATAATGGGAGAGAGAACTAAAAAAAAACTTTAAGCAAAGGATAATAAGGATTTTTTTTTTATAAAAAAAAATTATTAAAGCCATATATATTGTTGGTGTAATCTGTAATTTTGGATTCCTATAAAATGCGCCACATTGTATAAGCTACTTAAATGAAAGTATCTGAAATCAGCCTCCTGTATTCCATTTTACCATGCATACATTTGCTTGTTGCTTTTCACTAACAGTTTAAGAGCAATAAAATTATGTACTTGTTTTAAACAACCAGTTAAGTGATCAATTCTGCATGGATGTGTTATATTACAGCTTTTTAAAATACATTATCACCTCTTTCAAGAATGAAAAAAGATTTCAGAGTTCTTGTGCTTAAAACTACACTTAAACAAGATCATTTACCAACAGCCCCGGGGTCATTTTGAATAATCAGTTTACACTTAAAACACTCATTTTATTAAGGCAAGTTGTGAGCCTTAAATTGCCATAGATATTTTAGGTAGTGAACATTAAATATAACATTTTGTTTAAAGGTGGCACAGAATCTTTTTTTGATGTATGTGGTATATATGTTGAGTAGAAATATAAAACAGAAATCAATAAATCTCTGAGTGACCACTAAGGTAAAATGAATATATAAATGCTCAATAGTAATTCACAAAGCAACATAAAAAACTGTAAAATAAGCAAACCATAATAATTGTCTTTGGAAGAAAGTTTAAGCTTCTTTCAATTTGAATTTAATTTCTATTTGTAAAACACTCTTATCCACAGGTTTGGTTACAACCAGAGCAAACAGAGTCATGCAGTCATTTCCTAACCCACTTTGTCCTGAACAGTGTTGTGGGGGTCTGCTGGAGCCTCTCCCAGCTAGCATAGGGCGCAAGGCAGGGAACAAACCCTGGACAGGGTGCCAAGTCCTTCACAGGGTACACATTCCCACCCACACATCAAGCACAGACTAGGACCAGTTTAGAAACACCAGTTCATCAAACCTGCATGTCTTCAGACTGTTGGAGGAAACTGGAGCAGCCAGAAGAAACCCTGCAGACACAGGGATAACATGCAGATTCCACGCAGGAAGGAACTGGGATGTGAACCCTGGTCTCCTTACTGTACAGCTCCTTATGGTAAGGTAGTAGAGCTACTACTGCACCACCCGAGAAAACAAAGTCAAAGTGCAAAATGTATCGGATGTTAGTGAATAAATGTATTTATTTTAATGACAATGGTAGTTAGTAGAAAAGATAAAAGAAAAACTTCAGGCATATGCAAATTTTACAGGAAATAACCTTTTGGGTGCCAATGCTGTCAAAAAATGTTTTTGACAGTTCAGGAACAACTAGATGCTCAGCAGTTCTCTTTGTATTAATTCTGAACTGTGATAACTGTCCAAAATATCATCCTTATTAGATGATATTGTATGATGAAGATGTTGATTATCACTGCAATGTATTACATTACTTTAAAATATTCTGTGTTTGTGAGCAATGTGCTCTGTTTGGATACAATTCAATGATATACTGTGTATGTGTTGTTTAACTTAATGTAAGACTACACTTATCTATTAAAGATGAAGGAGTTCCTTTGAATCCTCTGTTGGGTTATTTAATGTAGATGCTGTAATTGTAAATTCTCTTTTTAATATTATGGTACTCGTGACATGGTTCCTGCCTTGTGCCCTGTGTTGGCTGGGATTAGCTCCAGCAGTCCCCCGTGACCCTGTGTTCAGATTCAGCAGGTTGGAAAATGGATGGATGGATTATTATTAAAATAACATTACATTGTCTAAGGGTCATTGCACAACAAACTAAATGTAGTGAAAATGAGTATAGTGTTATTAGCCTAAATTTCTCTTCTATAAAAGTAATACTGGTTAAATTCTGTTATAACGAATATCTTTATAATGAAATTTTCATTACAACAAAGTATTTTTATGGTTCTGACTGTTTCCCCATATGACACGAGTATATAGAAATCTCGTTATTACGAAGTACATTCAGCAGATACTTTCATTATAACGAAGTGCCCAAAAGACCTTGAAATGCCTGAATGAATCATCCGCAGAGCAGCTAGTTCTGTGGCCGCAGCTCAGTTGTGCACAATGATCCCCAAACAGAAACATTGTAATTTTTTTTATTTCTTCGAACTTTCCTTGTACAGTTTTTTTTTTTTTTTTTTGCCTTTTTTGTTTCCTGCAGTTTTCAGTGATACCTTTAGCTTATTGCTCGTCAACATTTAAAAAACATCCATTGGAATTTAACTTATTGTCACCCTCCTATAGAAACGGCAGACACGAAAAAACGATACCAGTTAATTTTAGAAAAAAAAACTTTACATTTTTGCAGCTCTCGATAGCAGTAGGAAAAAAAACTTTAACAGTAAATTCGTAATTTCGCCATCGACGCTGTCAACTTTCTTGAAAGACAGGGCAAAAAGAAAAAAAATCTCGGGTTGCAAACATATGTGAACTTTATTTGCTTGCTTTACATTTTATTTTCTTGTTTGGCCATTTCCATGTGGAGCAAATTTGTTGAAATGTTTTTAACTAACACATGAACATTATTACCACTATAATTTTTGAAAATGAAATATGTAATCTTTGATGAAGTAACTAAAATGTTAAACTCTCCAACTTTCAATTTAGGTAACTAAGTTCCAGAATGCACTAGAATGTTACACCAAACATACATTTTCTAATTTGTTACTTTTTCATATGCACACTGACACAGCCCTTTACTTACGTAATCTCTTTTAGGACAACTTTTGCATTTAACTGTTTTACAGATATTTGATCAACTCTAGTGACTCTGCTTGCTGCTTTAATCATGCACTATCATTTGAGAACGCACATGTCATTCTAAAGGACATACGAGGTGTGGCAGAAAAGTAATGAGACTGGCAACACTGCAAGCGATCTGGCAACGCTGCGCTGTTGTCCTTGATAGAGCACGTGTATCAGTACCCTCCCATAGCTCAGTGCGAGTTTCAACTCCTTCCGTTAACTACGTGATTTTTGTGACTGCTATTAGCGAAGTTGTGTTTTTGGTTGTGCATCACACAAAATGGAACAGCGGAATTTGGAGCAACGTTGTTCCATTAAACGGCAAGTGTGACGTTTGAAAAGTTAAAACAGGCCTATGGGGAACATTCTTTATCCCGAGCTCAAGTTTTTCGCTGGCACAAATCATTTTTGGAAGGCAGAAAACACGTTGAAGATGAACACCGTTCAGGGAGGACTTCAACTTCAAAACCAATGAAAACATCGAACGTGTGAACACTCTTGTGAGATCAGACCGTCGTTTAACATTAAGAATGTTGAGTGAACAATTAAATTTGAACAGATTTACCGTTCATCAAATTTTGACTGAACATATGCACATGCGAAAGGTCTGTGCCAAAATGGTGCCGAAAAACTGCCCTCTCCATAACAGAATTTTTGACCTCAAAAGGCATTCCTGTGGTTCCCCAGCCCCCTTATTCACCTGACCTCAGTCAGTGTGACTTTTTCCTTTTTCCTAAACTGAAAAATGTCCTCAAAGGACGTCATTTCAGGACTTTAGAAAACATCCAAAAGAGTGTAACGGACATGCTGAAGACCATACCGGTTGAAGACTTCCAACAGTGGGAACAACGTCTCCATCGGTGTGTAGCTGTGCAAGGGAACTACTTTGAAGGGGATAACATTGATGTTTGAAAAAAATAAAAACTTTGGTAGATAAAAAATCAGTCTCATTACCTTTCTGCCACACCTCGTGCTGTTCTACAATACAGAAGAACACTTGTAGAATACAGATGTTAATATTGAAATGATTCTGATTACATGAAAATTGACTAAATTGAAATTTCTTAACAAACATTTTATATGAACATCAACCAGAATTCCTAAGATTATAGGATGCAACTTTAACAAATAATTATTTATTTTACTAGGTGAAGCCATTCACTTTTTTGTAATACCTTTAATCACCTATTTTGTTTTATTTACATTCCTTCTTCTTCTTTCAGCTGCTCCACAGCAGATCATCTTTTTCCATATCTTTCTGTCCTCTGTATCTTGTTCTGTTACACCCGTCACCTGCATGTCCTCTCTCACCACATCCATAATCCTTCTCTTAGGCCTTCCTCTTTTTCTCTTGCCTGGCAGCTCTGTCTTTAGCATCCTTTACCAAATATATCCAGCATCTCTCCTCTGCACATGTCCAAACCAACGCAATCTCACCTCTCTGACTTTGTCTCCCAACTGTCCAACTTGAGCTGACTCTCTAATGTACTCTTTTCTAATCCTCTCCATCCTTGTCACATCCAGTGCAATTCTTAGCATCTTTAACTCTGCTACCTCCAGCTCTGTCTCCTGCTTTCTGGTCAGTGCCACTGTCTCCAAACCATATAAAAAATTTACATAAAGAAAAGTTTTAGAGAAACACTTCATAAAATTTAATAGATAGACAGATTGAACTTATATTTATCCTGAGGGGGATATTTAGCTTTTTAATGAAGCTTATTATGTAATCTCAGATTTGTTTTCATTGTCTTATTGAGAGTTTTTCCCATAACTGAGCCTGCCCTTTTAATTGACTTATTAATTAGGTGGTCTTCTATTAAAGTGATGTTATCAGCCCAGCCCACCACAGCCTAGAAAAGTATTCCTTTGATAAAACCCCCATTTTGTTTTTATGTGCTAAAATTTAAAGTAAAACCCCCCTTTGAAAGATATTGTATCATGCCCTATATCTGAAAGATAGGATCTATCAACAAAATAGCAGCACCATATAGCATGGAAGTGTGTTCCAAGGGTAACATAACTCATCTGACTGAAAAAAAAAATCAGCAAAAAATTACAATACAAGCATTGAGGAGGCATAAAAAGCATGATGCTGAGTTCCTTATTTGCTGAAGCAACCAAACACTAGCTTGTCAAAAAAGAGATAATTATGTAGGTGTTATGGGTGCTGGATCAGATGTTAAGTTAGTAACCAGTTCTTCACATGGTATATTCACACACTAATTCATACTTGGCAAGTGTAAAGTTGTCCATTAATCTTGAAATGTTGGAGTAAAATGAGAGTACTGGCAGAGAAATCCATTCAGTCATTGGAGAATGTAAAAATGCTTAGGCCAGTATTATCAGTCAAGACCCTGGAGCTGTGAAATGTTACCATTGTACCACTGGATTGCTCATTATTTCTTAGGTCTGTCTTAAAATGGCTGAAAGTTGATAAACATTTAAAACTCAATGATGGATCTCATGTTCTGCATGTCCTTAATGCAAAATTTAAACATATCAACAGTTTCTATGCTTAAGTCAAGTTAATGTATCTAGATTACTCTCCCTATCCAATGCTCTGGTTTCTTCCATATATTAAAGATTTTCAAAGACTTTCAGGTTACTATGACTGATCATTCTAAATTGACCTTATATGAGTGACTGTTCCCTTTAATGGACTAGTACTCTATCCAGATTTAGTTTCTACCCTACAGTTGATGCTATTGGGATAGATTTAAGCCGTTTGTCAACTAAGTACCTGGTGTCTGGTGTATTGACTTTAGACACTCAAACAGATAAAGACAGTGTTCTGTAAATAGGGAGAGGATGCCATTCTTTGGGTTAAGTTCTACTCCCTCCTTCAGAGTTTCTCCATCATGAGCAGGTCATGGATTGGAAGTCCAAATGGCATATGTTGAAAAAGTCAGAACTGGATGTTACTGTCAGAGGCTGTTGCTGAAATGTGCTCAATAATGGTCTTGAAAGAAACCTTTGAACTTGTTAAAGCTTGTCGATAATGTGTCGAAAGCCAACATATTAAAAACTAAGGTCTCTATTGAAATAGTATCAGGAGAGATGCTGGAGGAAAGAAATAGAGTCTCAGGCTAAATGCATCATAAGACCGGGAAAACAAAAACAACATTTATTTGTATAGCACATTTTCATAAAAATGATGTAGCTCAAAGTGCTTTGCAAGATCAAGAAAAAAACCATAAAAAGCAATACTAATTAACAAAGAATAAATTAAGAAAAAAAAACAATCTGCCGGGGTTCCAAGACCATCAAATCTCCTAGCCCACGTTAGGCATTCTACCTAACATAAATGATCTCAATCAGTCCTCATGTTTTTCAGGCTTCATGTGAAAGAATTAGACACTGATGGTCATGTGGACCTCTGGCCTTCAATCCAACAATGTGCTTTGATCAGGTGGTGGTGGCGCAGATCGCCACTACAGAAAACCGTACAGAAAAGAACAGCAGAGATAGTAGGGGTTAGTATGGATTTTGGAGCCATGAAAAATGATAATTAAATGCAGATACAGAACACCAGGGTTACCCTAAAATGAAGCTACAAGAAAGCCATGTGAAAGTTATGGGTTTTTAGCAGTTTTTTAAAGTGCTCTACTGTATTAGCCTGGCAAATTTCTATCGGTAAGATATTCCAGATTTTAGGTGCATAACAGCAGAAGGCTGCCTCACCACTCCTTTAAGTTTAGCTCTGTAATTACAGTATAAGCAGGCACTCATTTAAAGATCTAAGGTTACGATTTGAAGTGTTAGGTGAAAGACATTCTGAAATATAGGATGGAGCACGATTAAGGCTTTGTTAACCATAAGCAGTATTTTAAATGCAATTCTAAATGGCACAGGCAACCAATGCAGTGACATCAAAACTGGAGAGATGTGCTGGGATTTTCAGGGCATGTGATGTGTGATCAGTGACAATGACTACCAGAATTCATTGCAGAGTTTATGGCAAAATATTACATGACTCAACAATCAACCTCAATCAAAAAGGTGAAAGGAACAGTTTGTGAAACTCCTGAGCCCAAAAAATAATGAATCTCTGAATACATACCTGAGTAATTCTGGCATGACTTTTGATATCTCTACTCTGTGGTATATTTAGAATACAGTAGGGCCGTAGTGTAAAAAACATAAAGAGACTTTACAGGAAATAATATAAACCTAGAAATATTTAAGGAATCAAATTATCAGCACACTATTCCCAGGAAAACGTGAAAAGAAAGCTGTGGAATATGATACTTAAAACTAGAAACATAAGAACAAGGAGAGCTATATTTCCAGAGCAGTTTTAAAAGCAGCCATTCTATCGTGGCTTTTGTTCAACCTTCCTATTGGATATGTGTAAACAGGGAAAAAAATAATAGGTTACATTAAATTTTGAAAATGACTTATATGTTTTTTCATACATTTTATGTTTTTATGTGTTCATTTCTCAGATTTGTATATTTTAATATTTAATAGTAAACTCATCTCAACTGTGTTCATTGCAGACAATTTACCAGTGGTGTGGCTCAAACTGCAACAAGTATGAACGTCTCAAAGCTGCTCAGGTCGGAGTTGGCATTCGTGACAACGAGAGAAATGGAAGAGCTCAGCTAGTCGTCGTAGAAGATGGAAGTGAACCACAACACATGATCAAGGTAAACCACGGCTATGCAGTTTTAGGCTGCTGCTAGGTGCCACCAGCAGATGCTGCCACTTGCAGAAACAAAATATGTAATTTGACCGATTAATTTGCTAACATGTAGCAAGTCAAAGCTGAATGAGTTTGTGGCTTAGCACAGCAATCAAATACTTAAAGTATGAGGATAAACCACAGTAAATATTTAGTTAATTTAAACATTAAATTAAATTTAAATTATTAAATTAAAATTAAATTAAACATTAAATATATATATATATATATATATATATATATATATATATATATATATATATATATATATATATATATATATATATATATATATACAGTATAATGTTGTTTCTTTCCTGTGAGCAGATTTGCCTCCTTAAGGACAGAACGTACAGTATTTTGTATATTTATTTCTCTGTCATTATTAAGGATATTTCACTGTCTCCAGTAAGGTGACTGCAATGGGGCCGGTTTTACATTTAAAGGTTTAAATATGCTACTTTCAAAGTACCGTACAATGTTATGGTTTTTATCTGGATTTGGCTTCAGATCAGTTGGAATAGATTTTATAAAACTGTTTTGGTGGATAATTTACAACTTATGAAATAACTTTAAATAATTTAAGTAATTATATTACTATAGTATATTTGTTTGTATATACAGTTTATATTTATAGAGTGTGTATCTTGAAAGTTATATTAAAAAGAACAAAAACTACAATTGGTAAATTTAATTTAACAATTAAGACCAAAAACAAATTACATAAGTAATTTAAGGGTAGAATTAGCAATTGGTTAAGAAATTATTGAAACAAGACCTAGCATTTCTAAAGGTCCCCAGGGTTGAATTTGTTTGTATCTACAATCTCAAAATCTATAACAGTACACCGGATACCCCAAACACCACAAATGCAGCTCCCATTAGGCCTCTGAATAGCTAGGTGGGATTGGCATTAGCTGCAAACGTTAATCAACACACATCCGGCAAGAAACAACCACAAATAGGGAGACCACAAAGTGACTAAAATGCAGATTCCCACAAATGTATGCATTTTAAACCAAAATAAGTGTTTAAGATGTGTTTTGCTTAAACACAAGTATATCACTTATCTATGAGTGTGACCAAGTCTACCAGTATAATATAGATAGATAGATAGATAGATAGATAGATAGATAGATAGATAGATAGATAGATAGATAGATAGATAGATAGATAGATAGATAGATGTGGCAGAAAAGTAATGAGACTGATTTTTTATTTACCAAAGTTTTTATTTTTTTCAAACATCATTGTTATCCCCTTCAAAGTAGTTCCTTGGGCAGCTACACACCGATGGAGACGTTGTTCCCACTGTTGGTAGCAGCGCTGGAAGTCTTCAACCGGTATGGTCTTCAGCATGTCCGTTACACTCTTTTGGATGTTTTCTAAAGTCCCGAAATGACGTCCTTTGAGGATATTTTTCACTTTAGGAAAAAGGAAAAAGTCACACGCACTGAGGTCAGGTGAATAAGGGGGCTGGGGAACCACCAGTATAATATAGATAGATAGATAGATAGATAGATAGATAGATAGATAGATAGATAGATAGATAGATAGATAGATAGAACTTTATTTGTCCAGAGGTATAAATTTTGCTTTTGTATAGAAGGCCATTAAATAAATAAACATATAAATAGGTAGATAAGTAAGTAAATAAAAAATATACACACACACTTTGGTCCGGAGGAACAACAGAATTACTATAAAGCAAGAAAATGAAAAAGAAAGAAAAACTCTGACTTGGCAGTCCCAGTCACAGTGAAACATTATGCAAGTGCTGTTGATATAAAGGAGCCCCACAGCATTTCTTGATACAATTCAGCTGAATAATTTGTTGGCTAAAAGTCCTCAGTGCTAGTATGTCATGGAGAGGATGTGCAGTATTGTTCATAATGGCACTCAGTTTTGTTTTTATTCTCTCCTTTGATACTACCTCCAGGGGGTCCAGAGTGTGTTCTAAAACTAACCTTGCCCTTTTGTATAGCTTGTTGATTCGATGGGACTCTATTGAAGTGATGTTAGCAGCCCAGTACACTACAGTGTAGAACAATTGCACTTGTCATCACAGTTATAGAAGATGTGATGGCTGTCACTTCCCACATTAAAGGAATGGAGTCTTCTAAAGAAGAAGAGCCTGCTCTGCCCTTATATAGTTACTCTGTGTTCCAAACCCAGTTAAACATGTCATTAATGTGGACCCCAAGTACTTGTAGGAGTGGACCACCTTGCATCCACTCCTTGAATAGTGATATGGTATAGAGGCTCTTTGGTGTTGAATGAATTTAAATATTCAATAACCAGTTTCTTGGTTTTGCCAATGTTAAGATGCAGACAATTCTCTTTGCACCAAGAAACAATCTTTTCTATATGACTCTGATACTCTCTCTCATCCCCTTTATTAAAACACACCATAAATGCAGAATCATCCGACAATTTCTGCAAGTGATACAACCTGGTGTGATATTTATAGTCGGAGGTGTACAGAGTGAAGAGAAAACGAGGCAGAACTGTTCCTTGTTGTGCTCCAGTGTTGCTCACATCTGTATCAGAAACACAGTCCTTGAATCTCACAAACTGCAGTCTGCCTAAACTGCAGTAGGTCCAGATGGTCTACCACATGAGGGCTCATATAGTCCAGGATCAGCCTGTCAAAGGTGTTCATGATGTGAGATGGATGTGCCACTTGTCTTTAGTCATTAGGTGAAGAGGAGTCTGCATTTTTTGGAGCAGGAACAATGCAGGATGTTTTCCACAGCAGGATCTCTTTCTGGAGCCTTAGAGACAGACTGAGCAGGTGACAGAGGACACCACAAAGTAGATCAGCACAGGCCTTAAGAACTTGAGAACTGACTCCATCTGGTCCTGTATTTTTTCCTGTGTGTAGCTTTCTTACTTGTCTCCTAACTTGGACTTCAGTTATTGACAGTACACACTGATGGACAGGTGGATTTGTCACTGGCCATTCCAATTGACATGGTAGAGTTTTACACTATTTTTACTTTCTGTTTTGAATACATCTTGAGAGATATAATATAGCTGTTTACACACTTTTTTCAGTTTTGTAAAAGTAAAGTGCCTTACTTAGGATCATGCAGTGAGTCAATATTTACTGACAATCATAAGGTTTAAAGCATCATTTAGCCAAAATGCCACATTAATAGACATCCAGATGTGTAACAGCAGGACTTCAAGATAGTACTGCAATAACTGTCGGACTCCTATCAGTTTAGCCTTTTAAAAGTGAAAACATTGCATTATAGTAACTTACAGTATCCTTTACTGGATCCACTGTGCAGATTTAAAAATGTGGCTAAAGCTACATTTGTGCATGTAGATTATAAAATGAGAGATAAACACATTTCCATTGAATTTCAAATTACACTACAGTAGAAATTGAAAGCTTTTAACATACTACAACAAAGCACACAAAATGAGAGTGCGTGAGAGTGGAAAATGGAACAAGGTAAATTTCCATTGAATTTTAAATTACACCACAGAGGAAAGTGAAAGCTTTTGACATGCTATGTTGTACACAAAATTCCTCCTGACAGGAGTGTTTGAAACCACTTTCTGACTAATACTCTTAACCAGCTACTTTACAGGAAGCTAAAGAGGAAAGACTCAAAGTAACATTTTTTGTTCTAGCAGTCTTAGCTGTAGGGTTTACTCTACATTGATACTTCTGTATACAATCAGCAAAACAGAATCACACACTATTTAAAGATTTAAAAAATATACTTTTACCTATTCATAACCATATCCACTTAATTCACCATGAGTTTACATAGGACAGAGTCTATAAAGCAATATCTTGTAAGCCTGCCAGCCTATTACAGGGAAGATTTTTAAAATAGAAGAAGCACTAATGTTTGTGGAAATGAGGGCCCTTACATGCAAACAAATTCCCTAATCCTTTAGAGAATTTATTAGTAGTGCTGAAAAAAAATGAATTGTATCTGAAACTCTTGAGAACTGCTCATTTAGTGGTACAAAGCAGACAACTAGAAAATTGCAAATGTAAATCTTATCCATAAAAGAGGAAGTGAATCCCAGTATACATGACAGGAGAATGGTGAGCCTAAGATAAGGCTAGCAGTAATTGGTTTTACAATACAAAGTCACACAGTGGTTAGTTATGTCCTGGGTATGACATTAAGCTGCATTTGGCCCTGCAAAAGATCCTCCAACTTGTACGGAAATCTTGGAGGTTGGAGGCAGGATGGCACTCTAGCCTCTGTAAAAAAAAAAAAAAAACTTCATGCAGCTCTGAGACGACAGATGGGACTCCTTTCTGTTCTCTGAGGGAGTAGCTCTGTTACAGCTGCCCATATGAAAGCTGCTCACATTATGAATGGGATGGGGGAAAAACCCTTAGGAGCCTCAATCTCAGAAGATTCAAAACCAACTAAGTAATCTTTGCTTCCATTTGGGAGATGGCCGTCATCCCAACTGACAGGAAAACGGGAGTTGTTTTCCCTATCTGGAAAAGGAAGAGTTATCTCCTGGATTGCGGCAACTACAGGGGGATAACACCTCTCTCTGTTCTGGGTAAGGTCCTTTCTAGGGTCATCCTCAATAGGATCCGTGATCACTTGCTCACTTACCAGTGACTGGAGCAGTCTAGTTTTATGCCTAAGAAGTCTAACAATGACCGCATCCTGGCACTGAGTAGGTTAACATGGAGCACAAGCACAAATATCGGCAGAGTTTCTTTGCAGCCTTTGTCAATTTTGGTAAAGCATTCGACTCAGCTGATCTAACTGCCCTGTGGGACATCCTGAGACTTTGCGGGATCCTCTCGAAGTTGCTGGGTATCATGGCTGGCCTGTACACTGGTACTGTAAGTGCTGTGCAGAGTTGAGGTGGAACCTCTGCATTTTTCCCAGGTTGATTTTGGGGTTCATCAGGGGTGTTTTCTTGCTTCTACTCAGTTCATTGCTTGCATGGACTAGGTGTTGGGTAGGGTCATGTGGTCCAGTGGCTGTGGTGCATCTGTTAGTAAAGAAAGATTCACGAATCTTGACTTTGCTGACGATGCTGTGATCTTCGCTGAGTCAATGGAGGCTCTGATTGGGGCTTTCAAGAGACTGAGCGAGAAGTCTGAGTGTCTGGGGTTGCAAATGTCCTGGATAAAAACCAAGATCCAGGCCTTTAGTGACCACTTGGGCACAGCCATCAGTAGTGTGTCTGTCTGTGGAGAGAGTGTCAACCTTGTCGAGAGCTTTACTTCCTCAAAAGTGACATTCATGTCTCAGGTGACTCTTCCTATGAAGTCAGTAGATGGGGGTCATAAGGTTCTTGGAAAATGGTGTGTGGCGCTCCCAGTATCTTTGTAAAAGGACAAAGGTCCAATTCTTTAGAGTCCTGGTGCTTCCTGCTTTGCTATATGTTTGCGAGACAAGGACTCTATCCAGTGACCTAAGATGAAGACTGGACTCCTTTAGTAATGTGTCTCTTCGGAGAATCCTTGGGTACCGCTAGTTTGACTTTGTGTCAAATGAGCGGTTGCTTATGTACTCCTGAATGAGGCATATTACCTGCATTTTGAGGAAGTGTCATTTACGGCACTGAGGCCATGTGGTTTATTCCCTGAGGGTGATCCAGCTTGCAGGACTCGAGCAGCTGGACCAAGCCAAGGGGACACCCGCGTAACACCTGGCTGTGGTAGATAGAGGGTCATTTCTGGAAGGTGGGACTGAACCGCATGTCTGCTTCGGGGGTTTGCCAACCAGGATCCCGAGTGTGGTAACATGCTGTATCAGTGCGTGCTCCCCAACCTGACCTGACCTGTTAGTGCTGCTGATTCATAGATTCAGTGCCTTTGGTTCCTTAACGCTGAGTTGTGCCCATGTTGAGTTGTGCATTTGCTTCATGTCTGCATGAGTTTTCCTCCTACAACCCCCAAAGACATGCATGTTAGATTAGTTGGTGGCTCTACATTGCCCTCATGTAGGTGTGAGTGCATGTGTGTGTGTGTTTGTAAGTGAGTCTGTAATGGACTAGGCCACTGTCCATGGCTTTTATTTGCCCTACACCCAGTGCTGCTGGGATAGATCTTACTGAAGAAGTTTGAGAATGTTATGTTTTATAAACAGTGTATGAATTAAACAATACTGATCACAATCATTCCATTCCACTGTAATCATTTGTCCTGCAATTTCTCGCCATTGCTCCTGGTGGGAATCATTGAGGTAGCATACATTTGTACCTTCCAACTGTACAACAGCACACTTACAGTGATTAAATTAATTAATCATGTGTGACTAGTGACTAGCATGCCTCCAGAAGGATCCTGAATTGGATCGTCTTATGGAGTTATGGAAAATTACCTCTGACCCCAAGTGAGCAGGTGAATTAGAGCTGCCTGTGAATTTGCAGGCAGACAGTACATAAGGAAGATGAGAGATTGTAGGGACACATGGAAGGAACCATGGAAAATTGGGACAGTGAAGGAGACAGTGGCTATGAAATAACCTAGTGAGCAATATTTCTCACTCCCCCTTTTTTAAAAACACTCGAGTGAGTTTTACATTTCACAACAGTGAAGCATGTTAGATGAGTTTTAGGGGTGATTGTGTGAAACTGTATATGAAGCAAAACTCCGTTGTTTCTCAGTATTTATAACGTTTTATCGTCGTTTTCACTCTGTCACTCTGCTGATGTGAAAAACTTTCCAAAAATTAATGTTGCACTACAGTGACCATTGTTCATAAATCTAAGGCGTGAGACCATTTACAGGAGTTTACAGTGCATCCTCGAGTTTGCAGCAGAGTGCATGTGAAGACTGGATGTGGATTAGGTTATATTATAATCTGATTCAATAACATTTCATGTAATAGTATTTATTCCACATCTTTTTACATTAAAAAGTATGTAAGCAAAAATATATATAAGCTTACCCAATAAATTGTTTGAAGGATCAATTATAAAACTGCTAGTTTACATAACCGATACAGGTGCAGATACCATCAAATCCTGTAAAATGTAAAAATGACAAAAATCATAAGGTAGAAAATAACGAGTCAACAAAAATAATTTAGGAGAAATTACTCACTTCACTCTATATGGAAATCATGTTTTAAAGGAGTCAAAAAGTAAACAAGTAAACTTGCGATAAAGGGATGCATGTTCAAAAGGGAAACAAGAAGTCCACTTTTATTTGGACGTAAACTTTACAATTGTGTGACTGACATGAATAATTCACTCACTCACTCACTCACTGACTCATCACTAATTCTCCAACTTCCCGTGTAGGTAGAAGGCTGAAATTTGGCAGGCTCATTCCTTACAGCTTACTTACAAAAGTTGGGCAGGTTTCATTTCGAAATTCTACGCTTAATGGTCATAACTGGAAGGTATTTTTCTCCATTAACTGTAATGGAGTTGAGCTGGAATGATGTGGGGCGGAGTTTCGTGTGACATCATCACGCCTCTCACGTAATCACGTGAACTGACTGTCAACGCAGTGCGTAGAAAACCAGGAAGAACTCCAAAAAGCGCTTAAGAAAACATGCATTATATAATTGAGAAGGCAGCGAAACAATAAGAAGCGAGCAAGTGACATATACTACCATATTCATGACTGCTGCTACCTCGGAAAGAAAGCAAGGTGTAAACCTAAACTTTAAATTAAGTTCATAAACAGGCTACCGCTGGCGTTTCACATGCCCACAGGTAATGCGGGATACAAGTTTAATGAGAGGACGCAGGATATAAACGAGAGTTTTGATCACTTTATAACTAAGTTAAAATTGTAGGTGAAGGGGTGTGCTTATGCAAATTCCGAGAGACTGTGTTTGTGGGGGATTGACAGTTAAGGCGGTGGGGAGTCACATCATCATCTCCCCTCCCATTCATCTCATTTGGCTCTGAGCTGAGCTCTGCAGCTAACGCCGTCTTCCTTCGTCAGACTGCCACCAAATACTCACAGAAAAATCCACAAGTTAATACACACGCTGTCTCTGTAGAGTTTCTCCACACTGAATCCTCCAGGCACTACTTACAAAAGGTTACATTGACAATCGTGTTACGTTATTTTTAAAATCTTTCCTTTTCTTAGCACAAGCACAGCTGAGAAGCTTCGATGCATGTGCTCCATAACGCTTAAAAATAATGCATTTAATCACACTTTGCATTACAAGCAAAGGGAGCTTTTGTCAATGCATGATTTCCTGGTACACCGATTACTTTGATCAGCGCATCCCGATTCATTTTACCCTCGCACCACCTTAGTTTGAGAAGAAGTATGAAAAAATATGAGGTTAACACAGAAAAACATCACCAATTCAAGCTTTATGAATAATCGATTCGCCATCAATAATTGTTTTGGTAAAGCCATCCTCCTTCCATTTTATAATTTTTCCGCCACTAGCCGTGATTAAATGAACGGTAAATAAAGTAAGAGCAAAGCGAGGGTGACTTATTTAGGCAGGCATATATATGACAGCAACACTCATGACAATGTCAATCATGTTACGTTATTATTAAAATGTTTCCTTTTCTCTTTCATTACTTCTTTAACACACTACTTCTCCGCTGGGCGGGTATTTTGATATATATATATATATATATATATATATATATATCATATAATATATGAATGACCTCCAAAGAGCGCTGAGACTTTTGATATCATGAACGTGTCTGCAAAAACTGTGGTCTCCTGCCCTGCAAAAGTCGAGCAGCCAGCGCGCGTGCATAGCTGTGCCGGCCTTTGAGACGCTGACTGCGCTTCTGCCTTAAGTCAAAGTGAGCACTTTTAATTTTTTTCATCCTCCCCCTGCGCTATAGCCCAGACAAGTGCAAACACGGACCCCTTTTCTACACCACGGCAAAATAATATTAAGGCGATTCACACTTTCTTTTGCACGATACGATTATGAGGTTCTCACCCGGATTATTAAGACACGCACACGAGTAGAGGACTGACAGTGCCATCACAGCCGATTAATGGCGAGGACGCCTCACCAGTCTACACAAGACCCACCGCGACTGTCCTCAAAAGGCGATCATAACGCAGCGAACACATCTCTATACTATATAAAAGAAAAAGGCAACTTTCCTTTCTTTACACCTTTTTTCCTTTTATCCCAAACCAAAGCCTTTCTCGCTTAACACTGCAGAGGACACAAAACTAATTTTCTTTAAATGCCGGTAAGGCACATTACCAGAGGCACAAATTTGAACGTTCACATAGAAAATGTAATTTCTATACCACAGCCGTCGTGTAGCGCTTTCAAAAGGATCTACTACCGAGAGATGATCCATATATATTTTAGCTGCTGTTAGTTACTTACCTGTTGTGTTACACAGTCTTTAAAATGTAGTTTACCCGCAACCACTCCAGTAGTGCTCAATGTACCTGTACTTCTTAAAACGTTAATGTTTTACTGTTTAATAACTTATAGACTATATTTTATTATTTCTCCCTTGCACTCAGTGACCAAAGCTATACACACACATATATAAAAGCTATACACACAAGTATATGTATGTATATATATATGTATGTATGTGTATATATATATATATATATATATATACACACACATACATACATATATACATACATACATACATACACACATATATATAATTTGTGTGTGTATGTATGTATGTATGTGTATATATGATGTACATAGGTATGTATATATATATGTGTGTATATGTAGATATGTATATAGATATGTAGATATGAAGATATGTATGTGTATATATATGTGTATGTATGTATGTATGTATGTGTGTGTGTCTGTGTGTGTGTGTGTATATATATGACAGCAGCAATCCAAGCTGTGAGAAAACAGTAAAAAGGAGGCGTGTCAGATGTCGTGGTACATTTTCTGATGCAGCTACGAAAACAACTTTGTGACGCTGCCAAATACACAAAACAATTACTTTGACAATCATGTTATATTATTTTTAAAATGTTTCCTTTTCTTTTCATAACTTCTTTAACACACTACTTCTCCGCTGCCAAGCTGGCTATATATATATATATATATATATATATATATATATATATATATATAGATAGATAGATAGATAGATATGAGAACAACATATATATATATATATATATATATATATATATATATAGATAGATAGATAGATAGATAGATAGATAGATAGATAGATAGATATGAGAACAACACTCATATCAATGACAAAACAATTACATTAACAATCATGTTACGTTATTTTTAAAATTTTTCCTTTTCTTTTTCGTACCTTCTTTAACACACTACTTCTCTGCTGCGAAGCGCGGGTATTCTGCTAGTTAGATATAAATGTTAATTTGCTCAATATTGCAGTGAAGTAATTTGAGTACTTGTCAAAAAAAAAACCTTTTGTGGAATAATAAACAGTGAAAAGGAATGAATGACATAATGATACTTAATAAAAGAGGCTGCTTAAAGTATATTGGGGGAGTTTTTAGGTTAAGCTTGTATTTTGTTTTTTACTGTAAGCACACTATTGTTTTCCTTTAGAACTCTTTGTGTTTGTTATTTAAGCCCTAGGCATATGTTAGTCATAAATAAATAAATAGACTGCCAAAGTATTATTGTCAAAAGTGTTATGGCCTGTATTTTAATACAGTGAACATTTGTGCTGCTGGTATTGTGAATGAATATGTAAAAATGTTGGCTAAGCAGAACAATAGTAGAATATATTAAAATAATTTGCTTTTGTGTTTGTGTGCTTGAGGAGTAGCAATGGGCTGCAGTGTTGGTAGATATTACCTGAGTGTAGTCCATCTGTATTATTTATTCATTTTACAATTTGTTTTGTTTTCAAGCCATTAATTATCTACACCAATTTTTCTTGATTTGGTTCACAAAGGGGCTTGGCATGGAGGCATATAGTTTATCACTACTGCCCTTCATCTCAAGAATAACTGCTGGTTGTATTTCTTACCCATTTTCTGACTGCCTGGAGCATGAACCATCTGATGCGTCTACACAGATTTTCTCAGGGTACTCTGGGTTCCTTTTAAGGTAATAAAAAAAAAACAAACAAAAAAAAAGACACATGCAGATTATTTTGACTGACGATTCCAAATGAGTCATTATTCATTAGTGTATCCAGTGAGGAACTAGTGCCCCGTCCATAGATAGTTACAACTGCAGGGATTGCTACCAGCATACAGTAGTATAACCATCTGTTAGAATCAGGGATGTAGCACAGAATTCTGGGCCCTATACATAAGCAGTCTCTGTGGGCCCCTTCCTCTTAGTCCATGTCGGTCACACGTCCTTTTCATTCCTGGCTTTGAGAGATCCCACCACACAGTAAGGGCCTAGGTAATCATTACAATCCCAACACTATGACGCCCATAATTAGAATTAATTAATTTGGAAATGAATGGAGAGCACTACTTCAAATGTGAAATAAAAGAATGCAAATAAAACAAAGCAAAGCTGTTTTCTTTACTGTTAATAAGTATGTCAGCATCATTAATAATTCCTTCTCATTAGAGTGTTGCTGTTTAACATGCAGTATACTCACTGTCTCCCAAAGTATGGCTATGAAAGCCCCTGGGGAACAGCAGTGAAAAGGAGATGAAAAACTCACTCTTAAAGAAACATGTATGCCTAATATTGTAATACAATATCTACTGTATTTATTAACTCAATTGTACACCCTAATTATTTAATCATATGTACCCCCCAAACCCATGTTGGTAGTATCAGGTGCCACCTATTAAACATTTGACTTGTACTGGATCTCAGGACGCTGCACAAATGCAGTACACACTCCTTCATACCAGACTAATGTAAAAATCACCACATAAACTGAAATGTAGTACAGTATTTGTCTCTGAGATTTAGGAGGAATCTACATTGCTCAGAGAAATCATCTACCCTTCCATTTTCCTAGCCTGCTCAAAGCTGAGTTTAAAGGATGTTCTCTGGAAAATAGTATTATTATATGTGCTATTTTTTATTAGATTGTGTTTTATTCTTTTAAATAAAAAAGAAAAATAATTTAGTCAATATTATGAGGTCTACAGTATTTGTATTAGATAAATCTACTGTAAGGAGAAGTTTATACGATTAGGCACTAGAATTTACATTATTTGCAAATAAAAAATGAGTCAGCTGATCAAATTGATGATTGACACTGAAGTTTCTATTTCAAAGAGTTCAACGTTAAAAAAGCCAATAGTGATTGAAGCACATAACCATAAAGAAAGGAGCCTTTCGGGGTAGTTGCTATACATTCCCAGTCCCGAATGTGTCATACAGAGCGCAGCATGTACAGCACACAATTCTGAGGCTATATAATCTAGCAAGCCATATTTTTAATAATAAGCACATATTGCATTGTTTTAGCTATGAAATGCAATAACTCTTTCATATTTACATCCTTTTTAGGTCTTGGGAAGAAAGCCAGAACTACCCAAAGGAGATGACAATGATGATGAAATAGCAGACATTTCCAACAGAAAACTGGCAAAGCTGTATATGGTAAGCTTACTTTTTTCCTCTCTTGTGTATTTCACTTGGCTTTGTTGGTTCAAGCAGATGTACATAAGAAGCATTGCCTGCTAAATTTCAGATTGCTCTTAATAAGTTTATGTTCCACTCTGTTCACAAAATGTGGTGTAGGTTTTTAACCCTACTTTTATTCTATCATGAGTCAACAGCCTCTTTTACGAAGCTCTTTTTGACCACAACTGCTGTATGTAGTTGTCTTTTATCCACGTGTTTTGCAACATACATTAAAATGTGTACTGCTTTAAACAAAGCAAACTGCAATATAGAAAAATGAATAAGCCTTACAATATGTATTATGCATTTAGCTAAAACTACACAAGGATTTTCTTGAATATTAAAATAAAAAATTCAATAGAATACTTTATGGGTAACTTAGTAAAGGTAGTGCGCCGTTCATATTTTTCTTTTCCTTCCTCATTAAGAAAAGGAAGTTACAATACTAGAAGGCTTTTACACAGCTTCAGTTGTGGTTCAACTACCTGAACTTTTTTGGGTTTCCTATTTAAAAAAAAACAAAAAGTATTTTTAAAGGAAGCTAAAACAATTTCATTTTAAATAACGGCATATTTTATTGCAGGTGACAGACTCTAGTGGGTCCATGCAGGTGTCTATGGTAGCAGATGAAAATCCGTTCCCACAAAAGCTACTGCTCTCTGAGGAATGCTTTATATTGGACCATGGAACCAACAAAATTATATACGTCTGGAAAGGTGCTGACACTCTATTTCATTCTTAACATACCTACAAAACATTCACTGGAACTGTAGATTAAGAAAGTTGTCAAAAAGGCCCTATTCAAGGAAAGCTATTTCTGTAGAACTTTATCATTTAATTGTTGTTTCATTAAAATTTAATTTTATACACATTAGTGAAAACCAGGAAAACATCAATACATATAAAAAACACCCAGCCCTCAGGCCAAGCAGCAGAGCTTAATCACAAAGGAGAGAAGGCACAGCTGCAGACTCAATGTGGATGTCAAGTCAAGGCGCACATCCAAGCAAAGCTGAACGACATGTACATAGGATTGGCACTTAGAAATATCTGAGCCTGTCACATGATTCATTTGAGGAGCAGATAGTTCAAAAACCATAAGGCTATAGAAAGAAGATTTCAAGAAATAATTAAATAGATAGTGACGAGATGTATAGCTTAAAGCTATGGCTAACGTTGTAGCAATTGTGCCCATAAAGAACAATCTCTGTTGGAAAGAGAGGGAGCAGAACGATTCAAGAGGATGAAAGGTTGAAGAGGAAAGGGAATAGTACAGGACTGAAGAAAGAAACTACAAAGCAGGTAGTCAAAAGATTGAAATGTTAGAACATATTTAAAAAAGTACATATTTAGAAGTACAATGAAAACAAAGAGGATCATTAGAAAGGCCTATAGCAAATCATTTATGGGTGGTGAAATACATGCAATGCGTGAATTAGATATTGTAGAAGCAAAACTGATGTTCTCAAAAAGCAGGTCCCAATCAGCAATAAATAGACCTTTTCTGTTCCAGACTGATTAAATGGGTTTGGAGGGAGCCTCGCATTAAAAGGCATAAATAACAGAGACATGTTTCGTAATAAGAAAAAATTAAAAGAGAATGAGAGGAGAGTGTAGTAAACAAAGAGATACCACGAGACCTTATAACAGACCAGAGATGAAGAAAGAGAAAAAAAGAGGATGCTGAAATAGAAAATGTGGACCTGATTAAATGAGATGTCCTGATCCCTGACCCATAAAAAATATCTTCTAGGGTAACTGTGAAATACTTGTATTTCTCAAGATAATTTACATATAATACATCATTAAGCACCAATTAACAGGAACAAATGGCTCATTTGTAGGGGCAAAATAAAGAAAGACGGCACCTTTAGATTGCTGGGTTAGGGTGAAAATTGCATTTCTTAGGAAGCATTAACAAGAAGATCACTTATGATTCCAATCCCCATGGGATCACACTCTTCAAACTCTGTAGGAAGTTCTCAACTTGAGTGCTAGAACTGAAATTTCATTTAACAGTTTACCTTGGATTCAAGAAGAGCGATGCAACATGGAACAGCAAACTAATCCTGTGTCCTTGCACACATATTTGAAAGATTGTTAGAATGTGCCAATCCTATGTACATGGGCTTTACTAACTGAGAGAAGACTTATGACAGTGCACTCCGTGTTATCTTGTGGAAGGCACTGCAGGAATAAAGTTCCAATGCTATTATTTCATAGGATTTGGATCCTGAATTTACAGAACAATTCTTATTTTATTTGAATGCATGATTTTTATTTTTTTTAAGTCAAAGGGGTATGCTTGAGCTATCCCCAAATCCAAATTGGACCAAAGACTGCAAAAGGCTACAAAGGTGTTTTTTTTTTTTGTTGTAAAAATAATGTACAGTATACAAGGTCAGTAAATAAGGAACAAACATAAAGCACAAATAAAAAGTAGAAAAAAAAAATATATGTCCCAAAGGGCCTTCCCAGACCGATTTGTTCCCCTACCTAACTCACAATGTACTCCAAATCTGCATTCCTTACACCTTGTGTAATTCACCACCTCAGGCCCTTCTTTACTCTATCAACTGAGTGCTTGCAAATGTTCTTCCCCCCAGCTCCAAGCTCATCTGGCTGGTAACCAGAAGGGCCTTTAGATTTCTAGAACAAAAGTCCTTCTGGGGAAGGCTCCTGGATAATTTCTAAGGTCAAAAGTGTTCCAAGGAACTCTGTGGGTTTTCTGACTAGAGCTCTGTGTAGAGACCCTGGTGTCACTGCAGGTCTGGCTCCCAACATCTACTTAATGTGCCAGACCAACCCTAGGCTACCTATTTGTCATATGAGCTGACAAGAGGCTATAGACAAACTACCATAATGCTTTGCTGCCACGTATATATCTGCATTTTTTAACACATCTCCTAGTATCATTTTGTGCCCAAAAAGTAACTAACTGAGCAATTACTAAATTGGAACACAGTGCCACCCATTAGTGTTCCTGTAATCCCACTAGGGAATTTTATGACCTCCTCCTGTTTTGCACATCATTTGTGCAGCAGTGGGAATACTTACAAGTTCTTTATTTAGGTGTAGTGAACCTCTTCTGTTGAAGGTCCTTATGAACTGGATGTCAACCTGTTGCCAAGAACATAAGGAATTTCAGATTCTGTTGCTTGTGGATGTTATTGTCCTCTTCTCTTCATCCGAATGTAAATTAGGCTGGATTTAGATAGCTCCTAACTGACTACAATACAATCATGTGGGGAAACATTTGCCATGTTTTGGCTTTCAGCATTGCACAAGTAACATTTGCCCCATTCAGTAGATCTCAATGAAATCCTCTTCAAAACTGCTCTCCTAAAGAATGAAGAAAAAAATAAAACAGATTTTTTTATATGGACAGATGATGAATTACTACTGGTTTTAAAGGTAACACATGAGTATAATGTTGCCAAAGCTTTGGAAAATATATATATTTCTGTTGGAATAATACAGTCAAATATTCACTTTGTGATAAAGAATACCAAAAAACATGATAAAGGTTTGGGGCAGACACCCATATAATGTATCCTGGTTGCTAAAGTTGAAATTGTTGAACAGAGATGTTCACAAGACTGAGTCGAAAACAAAACTGATCAAAGACAAGAAAGATGGTGCCTTTATACGCCCATTCAGGAAGTGACGTCATCTTTGAGCCCGAAACCGGAAGTGACATCATCTCTGGAGCCAGAAAGGGAAAGTGACATCATCTGGACCGGGAGTTATGTCATTGAGAATGCCGGAACCTGGCGGGATTTCCCGGGAATGGTCTGAAAGTAACTGAGAAAGACAGTCAGCACACTCCGCCACCCCCTACATTTTCAAAAAGCTTAGTATCCTCATCTGCACTGTTGTGCAATACCCAGTGTTTTCACATTTATATACTTTGGACAGTATATTCAAAATGATTAGCTTTCGGTCATTGTAAACATTGTGTCATAATGGATGGAAGGCCAGCATGAATAAAGTGACTCTTCTGGTTTTCCTTCTGTAAGGATATCATTATTTCAAGAACTAAGTGAGGTAATATTAGCAAGAAGTCTAACAAAAATTAAATAAGATGTTCAGGTGAAGGAAATAGTTTACCCTAATTAAGGGATAACTAAAAGTAAAACCCTGCCCAACAGAGCCTGTATGTGAAATTTTACCCACCTACAGAAATATTGCAAAAATTAAGTGTTGTTAATTTCCATCTTGTTTATTAAGGGAAAACTCTCTGAAATTGCTCATCCTTAAAAGACAAATTTTCACTCAACAATCATATTTCCCTATATGTACCAAATTGTTATGATCTAAAAATGTTATTTATTCATTACTTTGTAATTTACACATAAATCATTTCATTTCAAACTCAATTTGTCTGTGTGATGTGAGTGTGGTTCTTTACTTTCATTTAAGCTTCCTGACTGAGTGACAAGACCTAGAAGCCAGAAGAAAAGCTGGGGTGCCAACCGAGCAACCCTGTTTAATGATTGTTGCCAAAACAAAAGGAACTGTACTATCCTTGGCTTTTCTTAGCCCATAATAAAGGTACTCCAGTGGGTGCTCTGTCTCCATTGGTGTTCTGGTTTCAAATGAACGTCTCCTTCAAGGGACCAGCCATTCTTATAGCATTCCAGGTAGAAGGGGTGGAGCCTTCTCTTAGCATTGTGGTTGGAGCTAAATAATATCCTCTAAAGTCCTCCTAGGAATACAACGGAGAGAGAAATTCTTGTTAGAGTCAGCAGCCCCTCTCATCCTGGGGTGGTACTACTTACCTTCGCAGAGCCTGTAAGGTCATCCCCGCAAACATGCATGACAGCTTGTATACTGTATTGCTTGTATGTGACTACAGCTTGAATTACATCATCTACAGGCAACTTACATGGTGTAGATTTCTACCCATTTCTTGAACTTTGTTTAGATTTTGATTTTTGTATTTTGGTTGTACTTTTGTCTAAGGATGAATTGACTTATGTATAACCTTTGCATTTATGTCAATCAGTAATTCTAAAAAGAATCTCTTCCTAAAAACACAAAAAATAAATAGAATTGTTTTGAGATACACAACTACTCAACTACTGTGTGTATTATAAGAAGTACATTTTTTTAACAACTATTAATTAAAATAATTAACTGCCATTGTAATTAACTATTTGTTTTCTGAAATTTTCTCTCATTTTGGTCATTTGCCCTCGTATTTACTTATCGCTGACCATTTAATTGTTGCAAGTAACAGAAGAAGACCTAAAATGTTTTCTTTAAATGAAATAATTTGCTACATAAAACAAATGAGAGTAACACGATAAGGTACCCTGCCACCTTTGAGACACAAATATAATAATGTAATAATGGTGACTTCAGTAGAGCGCATATTGAATTCGAAATACAGTAGAACATTAGAACAACAGAACACTTTAGAAGAGAACAGGCCATTCAGCCCAACAAAGCTCGCCAGTCTTATCCACTTATTACTTCCAAATAAACATCAAGTCAAGTTTTAAAAGTCCCTAAAGTCTTACTGTCTACCACACTACTTGGTAGCTTATTCCAAGTGTCTATTGTTCTTTGTGTAAACTAAAAGTTCCTAATGTTTGTGCGAAATTTACCCTTAATATGTTTCCAACTGTGTCCATGTGTTCTTGATGAACTCATTTTAAAATAACAGTCTCGATCCACTGTACTATAATTCCCCTCATAATTTTAAACACTTCAATCATGTCACCTCTTAATCTTCTTTTGCTTAAACTGCATAGGCTCAGCTCTTTTAATATTTCCTCATAATTCAACCCCTGTAGTCCTGGAATCATCCTAGTCTCTCTTCTCTGGACCTTTTCTAGTGCTGCCATGTCCTGTTTGTAGCCTGGAGACCAAAACTGCACACAGTATTCCAGATGAGGCCTCGCCAGTGCATTATAAAGCTTGAGCAGAACCTCCTTGGACTTGTACTCCACACATCATGCTATATAACCTAACATTCTGTTAGCCTATTTAATGGCTTCTGAACACTGTCTGGAAGTCAACAGCTTAGAGTCTACTATGACTCCTAAATCATTCTCATAAGGCGTACTCTCGAGTTTCCGTCCGTCCATTGTTTATTCAGATTCAGTAAATTGGCTAATAGTACAGGGAATGAAGAATGGATTATAAGAAGTGCCTTACCTATCTTGCGATGCACTGTGTGGAAGGAATAATAGGGTAGAAGCACTGTGAGCGATGGGAAGGTTGGGGCAAATGCAACATAGGAGATGCCATAATTTATTTTCTTTTCAAACGTATTTTCCCTGCATGTTACTCTTTTTACTGTAGTTTGAATTAATTAATTTTCACCTGGTCCTTTTGTGTCAGCCATTCTTTATGGCAAAATACCCGGCATAGTGAATCTTAACAACATCAAATTAATTATTCCACAATTGAAAGAAGCATGTTAGCATCAGTTCTATTATATTTGAGTCCAATCAGATACTGTGTTGGTTATAATTAATAAGGTTGAAAAATGGCAGGAAGGATTAATTTTTGCTTGTAAATATAATATTTTCTAGGGAATTTTTTTTTACATTTTCTCCTTTTTTTTAAATGGCATGACTTTTTTCATTTAGGTAAAAATGCTAATCCTAACGAGAGAAAGACAGCAATGGCAACTGCAGAAGGTTTTATTAAGCAGATGGGCTATCCTCCAAACACACAGGTGAGTTATGGTTTGTAAAAGGTGTTTTATTTCATAATCACTCACTAGCTTTGTTAAGAATACTAAAGACTAACTCATGCTGTATTGCACGTCATTGCTTTATGTAATATTATTATCATATATACTGTACATTTATTAATTTATTGAGTTTTTGATTGATTGGCCATATTATTTGTCTGTATCCTTATTTTTTTATGTTTCTGCTGCTGTGTGCATGTGAATTTCCCCTTGGCATTAATAAAGTTTATCTAATCTAATCTAATAAGAACTGTATATCTTCATATACAGAAGTAAGTAAAAGACTGACCTGAAGGCATTACTGTTTCACTGTGCTTAGATTGTGTTTTGTTTTCATGTAGGGATGTCTCTGGAGATTTTTTGCCTTTCTTGTGTTCATGTGGGCTGTCTTTGGTGAACAGTTTTTGCACACACAGCCAGGAATTATGCCATATCATATTCTTGTTTTTTTCACACTGAACTTTATTCAGATTCATCTCTTCCTGGTAACGCCTGAAAGTAAATATTGTGGTTACTGGTGGGTCGAAGAGGTCGCTTTCTCATAGTTGTTAAACATTAATCAATCAGTTCTTTTCACTTTTTAAAATTTTGTATACTTAATTAAATGCCACAGAAATTGCACTGGACCATAGAGTAATACTAAAATATATTGAGACTACTTGAAAACTTTAATCTGTCATTAAGTACACCATTTGGGCCAGTATTATGCATCCATCCATCCATTATCCAACCCGCTACATCCTAACACAGGGTCGCAGTATTATATGAGATGAAAAATCAAGTGTATAGCATAAAACAGTATAAAAAAGTACCAGAAAGAACACTGGGCACCCCAGGAATTCCTACATGTGTGCCCGGTGACTGACTGCTGCGTTATTTGTAGTTAATTGCTTACAGGGCAGATCTTCACCCACTTCTGGCCACAAAAAGGAAAAAGCCGCTTTACAAATTGAATATAAAATATAAATAGTTTTTTTAGTAACTTACATTTGACGTAAAAAAAATTGTTTCTAGTGAATATGCTCTATATAAAATGCATTAGATTTGATCAAAAAGTATGAATTCCAAACCCACCATGGCATGCCTGAAATGTATGCATATACCTTTAAATGAAAGTCTGCAATGTGCACTCGAATCAGGTCTGAATTGTATCTTTACTTCAAACATTATGGAGGGCACTGTCAACAAAAAAAAAGTTTTTTAAAAATTTTTTTAAAGATTTTCATAAAGTTTATAAAACCAGTCGTGCAATGTGCCTTTATTGCTTGATAATGAATTTCTGGTGGTTTTTTGAGTTTTGCATTTAGAGATCACATAATTACATGCATTTCAAATTTAAATGACTTTTATTTAACTCTGAAGATTCCAAGAAGCATATTCATTAACACAGCTACTACTGCTGCTACTACTACTACTTTGCATGTTGTTAGGCAAGTCATAAGATTTTCATAGATTTTCTTTCAAATTCATTACTCACTAATTTTTAGTTATGTTGATAAAACAATAACCATCTACTCTGGTTTGGTCATATTCCATGGATCACACATTCCTGTGTTGACATCTCCCTATGGGGAGTTTCCTCTTCCCACTGACTTTTCAGTTTTTAGATGCTGCTATTTACTTTGTGATGCTAAATTGTGCTTGAGGATGTCTTACTTATGAAGGGCTGATATCCTGTCCGGAGTTGATTTTCTGCTTTCTATCTGATGAACCCTCACAGCCTTGTAGTGGATAAAGCATGCTTAGAAAATGAACAGATGACTGGATGAATGAATGGATAATAGTTATAGACATGATAAAAAATGAAATGTTTTATACAACAGGTTCAAGTGCTTCCGGAGGGCGGAGAAACCCCAACCTTTAAGCAATTCTTCGTGGACTGGAAAGATATTGACCAAAGTGAAGGGTTTGGAAAAGTTTATGTCACTGAGAGGATCGCAAAAATTGAACAGGTCCAGTTTGATGCCTCCAAACTTCATGAATCTCGTCACATGGCTGCACAATACAACATGGTTGACAATGGCACAGGAAAAACAGAGGTACTGCAGCATACTTTAATCTATTTAATCTATTTGGGCAAACATTGTAGGCTAATGATAGGCATATCCTTCATCTTAAATTACGTTCATTTTCCTGTGCAGAATTAGCTTTTAACTATTTTGTTGTTTTGTGATGTCATTTTACTGAATACAACAAAATACAAGTCGTGAAATAATATATTGTTTTAAAATAAGATTTAAATTTTAAAAATAATAGCAGAGTTTCTGCTTCAACTTATTTATCTTATTTGGTTGAGACTCACATTTGTTCATTTTACAGGCTGAATTTTTGCACACATATTCGGTAGATTTCATGGCTTGTAAGACTTGGCCTCCATGACACCATGAACAAAATACATTTTAATATTTCACTGTCAATATGGTTTTGTCATAATTATGCTGCAGATTTGGTCCTTTAGCACAAGTGAAGAAGATACAGAAACATGACGGTGCTGACCTGTGATTTTGGATACATCAAGTAACAAATTCAGTGATCTTAAATATATGAAAACCTTCAATATATTCTGTCATATTACATTTTTTTGAAAGCATGCAGAAAAACCAGATTCAGACAAGTGGAAGGATGATAATTACTGTAATTATTAACTTTCTAGTCATAATAAGTGCTCTCCTGTGGAAAGCTTTTTATCCTTATTGCCAATATGAGACCACTTCCTAAAATATAATATTCTGTTAATTACAGGATCTGTAGGAAGTAATCTTTGAGTAGAAGTACAATTTTACAATGCTTATTAATAATGAAAAATTAACATAGCATATATTTCATTAAAAATATTTTGAATGTAAGAGGAGCTTTAAGGTTTTCAGGGTTACAATAGAAGCTATCAAATTCAGCATCATAGCAAGAAGGTACCTGAGGCCATATGTTCAAATAATTCTATACAAAAAAATAAGTCTGGATGGGATCTGCACATTAGCATCATATTGAATGGCAGGGTTTTCAGGGATTTTGCTCTCTTTCATAAACGGGGTCATTTTATTTTAAATATCAAGCAAGGCATTGATTCTTGGAAACTTGTCTGCTGATTCTCTTGTGCCAGAGTTTTCTTTAGTTTCCAAATTCCTTTTGATGGTGTAGGAAACTGTACTCATTGAAACACTGGCTATCTTTGTAGTTTCTCTAAAGGAAAACCTACATGTTTAAGCATTCTAATGGTCTCTGTCAGCCTTCCTTAGTTAATTGCCTCTTTCTCACTATTATCGCCATATATACAGTGCAATATTGTCCAAATAATGCTGAGGGTGTAGCAGGCTAGCATCACAGTCTGTTCCAACACTGCTATTATGCACACAAAAGATTTGTTACATTTTCAGAAAATGTTGGAACATCTGTAGCAACTGTTTGCATCACCTTTCAAGGCTTAATTCACTTCTATTGCAGCAGAAAACCTGTAAGCTGTTAATCCATTGCTTGTTCTGTGGAAAAGGCCTAAGTTTATAAATTTGAAATGTGTATTTTGTTTTATTTTTCAATTTTTGGTAAGCTAAACACCTTTTTTTTAACCTCTGTTAAGGGTTAAAAAAAAATTGCGGATGTTCTAAAATGTTTGACTGGTAGTGTATATCAAATACTGGAAATGTACCATGGTGATCAAGGTGGTGAAATAAAATTTTTGTTTCACTTCCTTTTGTTGTTTATGAAATTTTCTATGGCAATAAACATAAATTATCTGAATGTTTAACTGCTTGAAGTTCCCCTTGGGTGACGGCCCTTTCACTTTTTATTACTTAATGACTAACTAACTGCGCTACCCGTCTGTGAATGGTTGAAATCCAAGTTATCGATGTAGACCTCATCATTAACGTTTGCTGTGCACCATGCAATACATATGTCTCCTTTATATGCCATTATTCTTATGGTATCATAAAAGCAGAGTTAATGTTTGTGATGTGCCATCTTTTGGAATGACAGAGACATAGCAACAGGGCAGACACACAGACACGTGTCCTTTTATTAAGTTGGATTAAAATAATGCCATTCATACATAGTGACAAAAGCCAGAGGGACTCCCAACACTTACCATTCTTTGTCTGACGAGGTTAGTCACAATTTGCATTTGATAAATAAATAAATAACTAAATATGGTGTACTTTATAAAAACACAGTCTCTATAAAACAGATCACTTTTCAATGACATACTGTATGAGATTTGCAACTTATTTTGCCAACAACACAAGCATCATATTTATAAAATGGCTTTGAACAAAATCATTTCCACAGCAAAAAGGTACAAATCTACCATGGAAATAAGTACAAAATGGGGATAACTGTAATCAGTAAACTCAGTGATGTCTCTAACATGTGGCATTCCATGTTCCCTTCTAACACCTCAGTATTAAACATCCATCCATCCACTATCCAACCCGCTATATCCTAACTACAGGGTCATGGGGGTCTTCTGGAGCCAAACCCAGCCAACACAGGGCGCAAGGCAGGAAACAAACACCCACACACCAAGCACACACTAGGGACAATGCACCTAACCTGCATGTCTTTGGATTGTAAGAGGAAACCGGAGCACCCGGAGGAAACCCACGCAGACATGGGAAGAACATGCGGACTCCACGCAGGAAGGACCCAGGATGCGAATCCGGGTCTCCTAACTGCGAGGCAGCAGAACTACCACTGCGCCACCCCAGTATTAAACATTGTCTTTAATCTGTAACACTAAACAAGCTACAATTAATTTCAATCTCATTGCTCATTTTACTTCTAATGTGGAGTTTCTTTAATCACCCTTGCAACAAGGAAAGAGAAATATGAACCAGTCCATCATTCCAACAATTTCCATATTACTTGCAGGACTGCAGCAATTCTGAATCAAGAGAAGCCATTCCAGGCAGTTTAGGCATCAGATGAGGATGACTGCTGAGAGCCTTCTGTGTGAAATTTAGCAGGAAGACATAGAGCTGGTATAGGTCATACAGCAGGGGTTATGGCTCAGAGCTGGCCTGGGAAATTCCTCAGGAAGAGGAAGGAAATGAGGAAAGGGATGTTTTGTGTGCCCAGTTTATCTAGGGGGTGCTGGGTCAAACTCACCACAACTGGAAAGTGGCTTCAGGAAATGGATAGGTGGAGGATCTGAGACATTAAGACAAAAAGAAAACCCTGCCAAAAATTAAATGGGTCAAGATTTCCTATGAAATAAAATGTACAAATAATAAAAAAAAAAAATAACAAATAATATGTACAATAATGTTTTATATTTGATATATATATATATATATATGCACCAGTAACGCCACACTGCACGATAACGTGCAGTGAATACATTTGATTTGACCATTCCTAGTTTTCATCCTGTTTCACTGTACATTTAGCATTCGTTTGCTCTAAGGTTGATGTGCTTGCTATTTCCTGAGCAGCTCTTCTTCTCTCCACCCTAGCGGCCCACTTCTTCTCTTTTTTCGTCTGCATCTTTTCAAAACTGATTAAGTCAGTGTTGGTGTTGCAATTACTTAGTACGTTTTCTTAATTTTTTCACATAGGCTGGCACTTAAGTCTTCAATCTGCCTCAAGAACAATTTAAGATATGAAGAGGTAGGGGAAGTGATGGCGAAGGTGGTAGGGATGAGAACAGCGCCCGTACACATGCGCTGCACAGCTGCTCTGCTGGCCGCTGCCGAGAGTTGATTCTGCAATAAAATAAAATAAAAATAAAAAGCGGAATAACCTTAGAGGTCAATCATCACCCCGAAAGCGGATAGTAGACATCAAGTAGTATATGTGTACCAAATTTCAGGTCAATAGGTCAAACGGTTTATGAGCTACAGGTGATTTAAAATCCTGGACAGAGAAATGAACAGCCACGGTAGCGTATTATATACAGTATAAAGATATATATATATATATATATATAATCACAAGTAAAGGTGCAACATCCCTTTATTTTTTCACGTGGGAACAGCTTCCCCCTGCTCCCCAACTTTACAGCATAGTTCTCCAGTACACAAGACACTAAAACACACTGCTCACAGTCCTTTTCTTCTCTTCTCTCTTTGCCATTTTCTAGCTGCCACACCTCCTCCAGCAAACTTTGTCCTCTTCCACCCGACCATGGCTCCCAGAGTAGTGGTTACTGACTCCTTTTATAAGGAAGTGCTGCAGGTGCTCGTTGACCGTGTTTCGGCAGCACTTCTGGGTGTGGCGGAAGTGCTGCAACCCAGAGCTCTAACAATGTCCAAGTGCCCTCTGGCAGTGGCCAATGGCCCCAGCAGGGTGGAGCTTCCAAACTTCAAACCCATGGCCCTACAGCAAGCCTCTCTAGTGTTCCGGGGAAGATAATACCATGAAGACAGTCTCTCTCCTGGTCCTTCCATTAAAGGGGATCCAGCTGTCTGTCGCAATATATATATTGCATTCATTGCATATTGAAGATAATAAAATGTATCTTAGTTTTCAATGTTTGGCCTGAAATACTGTGATGAAAAAAGCACAGTAAGGCAGGGCATGATGCTGTTAGAAGAAGTTAAGAGAAGAACCCAAACTGGTGAAGGTGAGAAGGCAAGTTAGATACCAGTGTGGACAAATACCAGACTGGGGGCTCTATGCCCTGTAGAAGCATGGCATACAGAAAGTGTATGAAGTTCCTGGAAAAGGTGGAAAGAACTGATAAAACTATGAGAGTTTGAGACAACATTAGTGTGTGTGAAATTCTATTTAAAGAATTTGAAGAAACATAGAAACAGGGCTAACAGATAAACACTAGGGTATCATGTGGTAAAAAAATAACAGAAATAAGAAAAATAAATACCGTTTCATTAAATTGAATTCTATCTAAACAGAAAATGTTGCATTATAATGATTCTTATATTGTAATATAATCAAATTGCTGTACTCTGTACTTCCCTATTCCAGATATGGCGTGTTGAAAGCAACGGCAGAGTCCCAGTTGATCCAGCTACCTATGGACAGTTCTACGGTGGAGATTGCTACATAATTCTATACACCTATAACTGCGGTCAGATTATTTACACCTGGTATGTCCTTTGAATTTTATTTAATCTCATAAACATATAAGAATAACAGAGAATAAATGATACTGTATACAATTTATGTATTTACACATTGTTTTCTAAACCTAGGCTCATTTGCTCTGCGTCTGCAGTGTGCATGTGCTCTTCTTCTAGTTTTTCTACCAATCAAATGTCACATAAGTGACCTTAATGTTGCTACTAGGAAACAAGGCTACAACTTCCTCTAATAGCTTGTGGTGTTCCAGAACACCTGAGCATTCAGTAGCCTTTAAAATACAGGGCTTATCATGCTATCCCTCATCTTAGCCAGACCCTTAAAGGGGCAGCACCTGATACCACAATGGACTATGTAATTTTAAGTAACCAGATAATCTAGCAACTTCTTATCAACAATCTTCACTCTCTGTGTAAAAGGTCAAGAATTCCTGGCAGGGTTCTTTTAGGATTCTGAGGGAACATTGCAACAAAAGGAGATCACTCAGGCTGCTGTACTGCATGACCTATAAGACCCCTTTGGTGAAAAAACATCTATGATATATGTAATATTAACATCAACCGATTCAAAAAATGGTATTTATTGATTAAAATATCCATTTTCAGAAGTTATGTTGCAGCTTTAGCTTCCAAATTTGTACACCAGACTTGAAAATAACACGCTATTACAGCATCCACATTCTGACTATAAATTCCTGTTTGCACACAGAGGCACAAAGGCACATTAAAGAAACCTGTATCCTTAAGGAATAAATTTACAAAACAAGCATGCTCATATTTAATCAATTAAAAACAAATTGGCCTAGAAATCCTCAGTCACTCCTAAACACCCAATCATGGGTTATATACAGTATGGTCTTTTTTGATAGCTACATACTAAGGGTACTCAATCAAAAGTTTTCTCCAATTACCTTTTTCTCACATGTGACTGATGTACCTTGATTTTGCCCACTTTGATACTCAGTGAGATGGTCTTAACACTACTCTACTGCTACAAGCATCTGTTCTTCTCCCTGACTCACTAAAAACATTTTGAAGAAAAGTTTCCATTTGCCAACAGATAATATAAACAAACAAGGAGGTTTATTAACAAAAATTATTATATTGTCAGAGTCACGAGTACCGAAGAACAAATTGCATAACAAAACAGAAGAGGACAAAACCCTATGGCCATCCTGTGCCTTTAGGAACATAACGATGGTCCTTGACTATCCACGTAATTGTGAAAATGTACCTTATCTCAGGCTTCCTCTTGCTTATACTTATTCTTTATTTTTCTTAAAGTCCCCCCACCCCAACCCCTCTAGCCAGTGAAGTGCCTGCCCTTAATGTTCCCCCAAGCTCAACACTCCTTTATAGAAAAAACAGATGTGACTTCCAATGAACTACTTCCATGAGCACCCTGGGGAAGACTTCTGGGGTCAGGGCTAGCTATTAAAACACTTGTTGCCATTCTCCTTGAGCTCCAAGAACAGCATCAAGGATTCCTGCTGTCCTTAGCCCTAGCTTCTAATGTAAGGGACAGTCATCCTCCAGGTCACCTGAGCATTATATTGGGTAACAAAGAGCCAAAATGGGTCTCTCTGCTGCCATCTGTCTACCAGAGTGACCCCTACTGTATTACCAAGAGTTCCTCACAGTCCAACCACCAAATAATTATGCCTAACTTTGGAATTCCTTTAATTAAGAGACATACAACATATACTTATGATGCCCTAGTACTACATGCATTATTAAATGTATTGTATTCTCCACCAGGGTGTTTTATGGCCCTATCCTTGTGCCATACTGAACATAATTGCCTGCATCTCTGGTCCCAGCTGATTGTCCCTTCATAACTTCAGTAATTTTTAAAGGCATATACATCAAAACAATTCAAACTCCTGACAAGACTGATTTGGTTTATATAGCTATGTCATGATTGCTTAACCTGCCCCAAATTACTTTTCAGTCACATAAAGATTATTCTTATATCTGTTAATTCTGATTCTTGTCACAGTCTTTTGTGGGACAATACTCATAGATTGTGCCATCTAAAACATTTCATTATAAAACTAATCAATGAGACATCTAGGGGACTTTCAGAAGAGTTTCACAGAAAACCTTTTTTTTTTTATTAACAAGGAAAGTCACACATCTTGGGATTCCTCATTGCAAACTAATTATAAAAATACACCCCTGAAAGAATTAAACAACTGGACTCTCCTTGGACTCGAAGTAGTGAACTGCTGAGATTATTACAGTTAGAGTATAAAGTAAAACTTATGTTCTCTTTAATCCAAACATACAGTGAAAGAAACAGTACCAATTTAGAGAATTAAACTGTTTCTGTTTTTCTGCCATATCATTTTCTCTGGCAGGGTGACTTAATATCATTACATATTATGAAATAAAATGCTTTCCTTAATGTTTAGGACAAGGACACATTTTTTCTTGATTTAGCTCTCTGCTCCATAATTTAAAATTACAAATCAAAAAATTCATACGTGATTAAAGAGTACATTGCCGACTTTCATTTAAGGGTGTTTGCATATGTTTCAGTCACACCGTGTAGAAATGATGTCAAAACTTAATGGAGGGCAGAGATGTGTTGTAGATTACTTAGTGCTACAGCTCTGTTCCAGATTAATTAGTTTCAGATACTTAACAAAACAATTTTAACTAAGACTGCAAACATCTAAATTAACTGATCCCTGACATTTCATTTCAGGCAAGGCTCAAGTGCAAGCAGAGATGAACTGACTGCATCAGCCTTTCTGACTGTTCAGCTCGATCGCTCGCTTGGCGGACTAGCAGTTCAGGTAATCTGATGATCTGTGCTTCTTTTCATTCAATTCAGCTTAAGTGTATTTATCTTTTTAATGTTATCATCTTTTAATAAGGTATGAAGTAGTTCTTGTAATATTTTGGAACACTGTCTTCATTTAACTGTGCACTTCGCAGTACACTGAGCATTTGTCAGTTACAACTAGTGGTTTGAAATTCTTTAACCCTGCTTTTGTTTCTTTAGATGCATTTCTTCTGAACTGATATGCTTTTCAACAGCTTGTCATGCATCAGCCATTTTGTGGTTTCATCAGTGATCTTTGTAAATGTCTCGGAACACCACTGTCAGATGATGTTGTGTCAGCAGTTTTCTCTGAATCTTAAACAAAATCCCTAAGATCTCTGTTTATTATACAAAAGAGCATTTCAAAGTATATGTTTTAAGAGCATCCTTTCAAAAGAGTTGTTTGGTTACACTTTCATTGTAGAACAGCAGCCTTTTATAAATGTTTCCTAATTCAACAAAAAAGGTTCCATCAGTCTGTTCATTTTTTTTATAGAACCCTCATTAAAAAATCACTACAGATAAGATAACCCATCCATCATCTCAGACTGCTATGTTATGTTTATTTGTTACCTACCTGCTCTTTAATTTTTTAACTTGAGATTTAAAATGAATCAGATATTTCAGGATTTTGATTTAGATGTTAAGTTGGTTTTGTGAATAATCAGATCAACAAAGTTACACAGTTTAGCAAAACCATCTCTGTGTGTACTCTCTGTGTGCTCTATCTATCTATCTATCTATCTATCTATCTATCTATCTATCTATCTATCTATCTAATTGCCTATTTTAGTTTTCAACAGCTGTATTTAGGATTTCATTGTTGCCCATTTTCTTAACCAGTCATGTTTTAATAATGAGGTGCAAATGACAAAGGAGCAACCAGCTAAAGTGCTCCCAATTAAACCTGTGTACATGCAACATTAAGTTTCTGTTTTAATACAATGCTTTGAAATAAATGAGAAAGAATCGAAAAACCAAGAGATACAGATCTGTCCTGGACCACAAAATATGTGGATGATGTTGTCAGAAAAAATAATCTACAATGTGATACGGATTTGTCTTGCAAGAATGAATGCACTAACAAGCCATATAATTAAATACCAATTTTCATTAATCCTGCGGTGGGTTGGCACCCTGCCCGGGATTGGTTCCTGCCTTGTGCCCTGTGTTGGCTGGGATTGGCTCCAGCAGACCCCCGTGACCCTGTGTTCAGATTCAGCAGTTTGGCTGGCTGGATGGATGGATTTTCATTAATTTCCCAGGCCTGGCTTCTATTTATGAAACTGGTTGGTATGAAAACCTGCAGCCACTACAGACCTCCAGGACCGTAGCTGAAGACCCTGGTATACAGTCTATTATAAAGCAGTGAATATTCTTCATAATTATTATAAAACTCTAATGTTTAAAACTCATGAATTATAAATTTACAGTATAATATCTTAGTCTTAGAATTCTGCAAACTCTGCGTCAGAAACAATGGAGTATTCTGTATGTCAAAGTGTACTTTCCGATAAACAGAAGCAAGTCACACTGCTGTCATGTGGCCACAAAGTGAAGGGGGAAAAAAAAGATGACTCAAATGATGCATGACAAGTGTGTGGGAAGATTAATCAGTGATAATAATAGAGTAAAGAGCTTATTTGCTTATTAAACATTTGTACTGTCTCCCTCTAGATCAGGGGTGGGCAAAATCAGTCCTGGAGTTTTTGCTCCAACCCAATTGTTTAATTAGAAAACAATTGTTGCCAATAATTTAATTTCATGGCTTGTTACTACTTTAGCTCTGTCATGTCAAGTCATTCTCATATCCTAGATTTTCTTCCCCTTTCTAAGGATATCATCAAATGATTTGAAGTTTAAAACCGGATGAGTAATTGTCAGTCCTTCACTTTTTTCTCTTCACTATCCTTCCAAGTATCTAATTAAACCTAATAGTGCATGATAAATACACACAGGTAAATGGAAACAAGCTAAATGGAGAACTGCTGGTTTCTTTTGTCATTTTGCATCTTATTGATAATAAAGAACAATTTAAAAACCAAGACAACAGCTGTTTAAGACTAAAATAGGCAATAAGGGTTCAAAATCTTAATGAGCGATACAACAAAAATGAAGTAGAAGTGTTACTTGAGCAATAAGTGCTTCTTATTAAGCAATCAGGTTGGAACAAAAACCACAGCCACTGTGGCCCTCCAAGAACGACTTTGCCCACCCCGCTCTAGATAGTTGTACTCCAGATAAAAATGTGGATTGCTCCACTAATTGAACATACGAAGCTTTAGTTTTTGTTACCTGATTAGTAAATTAATTATTCAGTCCATTTGGAGGCTCAGTTGTGTGCCACACAATATTCATTCCACCCACTGGTCTCCTCTGTTGCAATATGTCGTAATTATTAGTTGTTGGGAATGGACACCTGAAAGGTAGTTGCTTTAATCCTAAAGTTATATGAGATATACAAAGTACTTTGGCTTCTTTCTTTTAAATCATATAGCTTACCTACAGTAACTACTGCAGCAACTAATGTTCAAAATACAGTTGACTTGACTTGTGGGTTTATTTGTATGAATGTGATGAAAGTAGCTGAAAAGTGAATGCATTTCCTGAGGTAGGTTGATAAGAAGAAATAAGGGGAAGTCCAGATAATAGAGGTAGAATTTAATTAGGAAGAGAGAACACGAAATTATTAAAATCTAGTATTGTACAAATGAATGCATCACTGAATCGTGTCCCTCACTGTATCAAGCTACAGTACAGTAACTTTGTGACAATTAGATGCTTTATGTGGTCTTCAGACTTCTTTTTAATTCTCAGTAATAGAGTTGATTTGTAAGCTTATCCTCTCCATCTATAAAAAGCATTTATCACTTATTTAAAAATGTTGTTACTACATAAGAAATTAATTGCATTATAAACTGATAATTACAAATATATAAACTGAGAAACCGTGATTTCCTGCGTTGGTTTCTATTTTAAGCCAAACTGAGTGTGTGTGTGTGGTTGTTTTTTTTTTTTTAATGGATACCCAAAATTTATGTCCATATCCAAAAAATATATGTGTTTAATTAATTAATATAGCACAATATTCTTAAAACTGCCTAGTTCAGTTCAATATTATGGAAGGCAAATTTTTTCTTGATAACACTGGGCACTAGACCCTAACCAACTGTGGACAGGGCATCAGCGCAGACTTGGGTCCTGTTACGCCAGTTACAAACTGTGAACTGGCACTGCATGACTGTGTCATGAAATTGTCTGGTCCCAATTATCCTAGCCCCAGACCCCATGACTGAATCACATGGCTTTAGTAATGGAGACATGTAGAGTTTTCTGTAAAAAAAAAAAAAAATGCTATCAGCGAAAATATTCAGATCGTTTTTTCAATTCTTTGGCCTCCTCATCATTTAAGTGGGAAAATTCAAAGCATGGATAGGTCTTTTTCTATGTCACATTGCATCATTTACAGGATTATATGACAGAACTTGTTCTAAAGTGCTCAGACTTTCAAAGACGTGATGTGGGGTCTTCGTAGAAGGGTATTTCAAAGAATTATCTGAAACTGACAGTGTTTATGGAGACTTTTTCATGTTTATATTTGCCAATACTACTGAGCAATGCTGCCAGTTGGCTCAGGAAAACAAAAATACAACTGTGTAAAAATGACAGCTAAGTTGTTTTCAGTACATATTGTTGAGTTAGGATATGTAGTAATTTTACCTCAATTTTGTTCTTGGCAGGGCTCAATAACACACCATTCTGTAAAAGTATTGTTATTCCCCCATAGGTCTTTAAAGATAATTATGTAGTTTATTTCAAAAGTGGCAATGAGAATCATCTGTTATACAGTATGCGTTAGAAAAAAAAATGCCACAAAAATAAATACTATGCAAGTCATAAATAGACATAGCCTTCTTGTTTATCGTATTTTATATACTTGTAAAAAATCATTTTTGGGACCAGACTACAGGTAAGCTTCTGAGCTCGATTTGCAACCCACTGTAAAACTTCACAATTTAATCGCCTGTTAAATGAAAGGAACATATCTGTTAGTGCAAAGATAAGCAGAGAGAAGAAAGATTTAATGATTAAAAATATCTATCGCTTCTCATTAGTCAGACAACCACAACCACTGCTTCTTGGGCAATAGTCTAGAAATGAGCAAGGGATTTGAGAGGAAGAACATAATAGGAAAAAGGTGCAGTGGTTAGCAGTTCCCACATTTTCCTGTGTTTGTACTGTATGGGCTTTCGCCAAGCGCTCAGGTTTCCTCCCAAATCGTGTGTACGTGCCTATTAGGATGATCAGTAACACTAAATTCAAATGTGTGTAAATATGTTCTGTGATGGACATCCCATTTAGGGTTGGCATCTTGCTTGCATGCAGAGATGTTAGACTACTTTGAGTGTATTTTAACCTTGTCTGTCTATTGCAGTTTTTTTACAGTGCTTATAATTAGATCTTTATGCAAAATCTAATATTAATTAAAATGAACCTCAAGAAAACAAATAACTCAAAATGTGATCCTTATTTCATTAACATATAAAATAAGATTATCCAATATTCATTTTCATAATTAAAAAGTGATCCTTCAGCTATTGCTCACTCATTTGAAGTTCTCTACATGAACGTTTACTGCAGACCTACTTTGCCTTAATGCTATTTTTTGGTTTTTGGGATTGTGCCACAGAATCCTAATGAGCAATTACTGAAATTTTCACTAGACCGATTAGAAAATCTGCAGATTTTTATCTTTGACTGTTCTCATGAAAGACCTATATTGTTTCTGATTTTTTTGTCTTGCTACATAACCTAGCTACATTTCACCTTCATTTCCTGGAAAGAAGGCCTGATATTCTTTTAAAGAATAATCTGAATTTATGGATTCTTCAGTGATCAAAAGCCATCTAGGTCCCAAGGCAGCAAATCATCCCCAAAATTAGCACCATCACTGTTTTTTACCTTTTGTGCAAGAATGTATTGAGTGTGTGATTTACTTTGTTTTGGTTTTTTTTTGTGTGGATGTCACATACTGATCATGTCATAATCACATTTGGTTATGATTGATATGGTGCCTCATGTCACAAGGAGGTGTGGCTGCATATGGGTGTGTGTAACAGGCATAATGGGGCATGATCATAGGGTTTGGGCAGCCATCCTGTTTATGACTGAGCAAGGTGCTTTATCATTCTCTGAACTTTGCTTACAAAGGAAGGACCTTTGTCCTTGGCGTGAGAAAACTTGTTTCTTTTATAATTTCCCTTTTAAGGCTTTTTGGCCTGGTTTTGACCCAGATTTTCAAGCTTCTTTAGTCCTTCTGTTTGAATCCTCATTTTAAATATTAGTATACTGATCCCTGCACTCTCCAAACCACATTTCCAGAATTAACTCTAAGAAATCTGTTTGTAACTCTTTCAAGACAAGACATCAATATTTTATCATTTTAAAGTTTATCTTTTTATATTTATCTTTTGTATTCTGTGTTGTCCTTGTATGTTGCACCAATACTATCAAGACAAATTCCTAATTCACATGAGTGTACTTGGCCAATTAAGTGAATTCTGATCCTGATGTTAAAGTTTGGCTGTATAGAGAAGCTAATTATTTGACCTTTTTAGCTCTGTGTTACAAGCTCTCGCCTTTGTATAAACAGTTTGGTTTTCATTTTATCAGCTTGAGTAAATCCACATCATTAAGTAGTCAGACTGATACTCACATCTTATTTTCAGGCTTAGTATGTCTAGTACTTTCAAGCTACACAGAGTTGGATTGATAAACAGGTGGTTGGTGGTGATGCTGACGTACTGAAAATGGCATGAAAAGAGTTGTTCATCCTCTTCTGACACACAAACCAATTAGTAAACTAATGGCAGTCACCATTTACACCATTTTTAAAACTGTTACATGTTATAAAATATAAGCTTTAACAAAATTGAAGAAGCACCCACTACTACATATGGCTGCTTCACACCTTGTTTTAGCAGATTTTCCTTTTTGTAACTTAATATTTTCTATTTTTATAATTATGAAATGTAATAAGCAATAAAAAGTTTGTAATTAAATGATGATGGCAGGTCATGAAGAAGTTATGTTTCCTATAAGTAATGAAATAAAATAAATTAAGAAAATATGATTAAGCTGTGCTGACAATAATAAAGTTTTTTCTTTTTTAAACTTTTGACATTTTTTTGAAGGTGTAATAGTGTCAAAAATGGATATTGTTAGAAGCACAGTAACTTGATTCAATTTTAGTACATTTTATGTTATTTGAAAAATTGGCATTAAAATTTATCAAAAGATCAAGAAATGGATGCAAAAATGGTTTGGTGTACTAATACTGAACTTTGCTTTTAAGTTTAATTGTATTATATTGTAACTTTCAACTTCTGTCAGCCATTTATATCTGTATAATTCCTCTCACAATATGTCCAAACGCAATTACTCTTTTAATGTTTTATCTTTTTTTGGTCATAAGTGCCCAAGCATTGTGACATATAGCCACAAAACCCACAATAAAATGCCATTTGTGCTGCAAATATGCCCTCAATGATATGCTGTTTTCCTTGTTTAGGTCAGAGTATCTCAAGGCAAGGAGCCACCTCACTTATTAAGCTTATTCAAAGAAAAGCCTTTGATAGTTTATAAAAATGGAACATCAAGAAAGTTTGGTGAAGTCCCTGCTCCTCAAACACGTCTCTTTCAAGTGCGTAGAAACCTGGCATCCATTACTCGAATTTCAGAGGTGAGTTTGTGCAATCCAAACCAAATGCATCATTACTGAAATGACTACGAAGAAACAAAAGATTAAAACAGATTTCTATGTAATGAAATGTTTTAGTATTCAAAGAAGAATTAGGCTAAAACGTTCTTTCTATTTTCATAAAAATCTTTTCACATGGCTAGTTTTATTTCCAATATTGCATAATAGAAAATATTCCTACCATTGGTTAATCAAGAACAGGACAAAGTTCAATGTGTTGAGTCTTTAAAAAGGGAACTGTATATTTAACTTGTACTATTAATTTGAATTAGTTGGCACTGCAGCACATAAGATGGCACAGTTGCCTCACAGTCTAGGGAGTTCACTTACTCGTCTATAATCTATTTTCGGCTAAATTTTCCATCAAAATTAGTTAATTTAAGATGTTTGGTAACTCTAAATTGTGTGAATATGGAGTGTGTCCTATGATCGGCTGACACCTTATACCAGGTTGGTTCCCACTTTATGTCAGAACCTACCAGGATATGTTTCAGTTCCCTGCAACATTGTAAAGAAATAAATAGGGTCCAACAATGGGTGAATAATGGATTGATTACTCACCAAACAGTTTACCTGATGACAGTTGAGGTATGCAGTACCAAGTTGGTTTTCTTTTGAGAATTTGTTTCAAATTAATTACTTGATATTAAGCTTCCTGTTCATCAAATATTCTATAGAAAGGCAACCATTTTCCCAAATGCGGAACTGAAATCACAATGTTATTGACTTTAAAATGAAGGCAATTTGCTAAGGCAACTTATCCTTGAACTATCTCATGCTGATAAGTTGACTGCAGAGAACTCCAGCACTCAATTAACCATCAGTTCAATTTCGAAATCAGACTTTCCCTTTACAGGTTCACACAGACTATACTGGCAGCACTGGGAAAGAACAAGGAGCTAACTCAATCCACTCTGTATGTGTTTGGGATGTAATAGGAAACTGAAGGATCTGGAAAAGGTCACACAGATGCTGAAAGTATGTGCAAACTGCATACCAGTAGTGGCTGATCAGGAAATCAAATTTATGTTTCTGTGCTAACGTCTTTACCAAAACTCAAGCAGACAAGATAAAACTGAAGTTGTTATAGAATTGCATTTCCCTTTTCAAAATCAAGCAGGAGAATGATGTTTATTTTTGTGCTGTACAGTATATAAGATATGATGTATGTACTGGAAGGGATAGTATAGGTTCCTATGCATGCACTACCCAATGCTACCACAATAGACTGCAGTCTCTTATGGCCCTACCATGAAAGCAGGACCTTTGTAAAATAAAAGAAAGAAAAATGTATGTAGACGCAAATCAAATGTATGCTTTTATTGTATAATATTAACAATAAGAACAGCTTACTAAAAACGTTTATTTTGGGAGACGTTAAGACTTGAACCTACAACCTTCTGAATTGGAGTCAGCAGCTTTAACCAGTATAATACCCAAGAAGTCAGGACAACACACAACACTAAACTGATTTCTTTTTCTTCGGTTATAGTCTTGGAAAAAAGTGCATTTGTTCTGTTATATTTGTACCTTTTGTGAAAGTGTTTCTTTGATATTTGGAATTCAGGCTTCACACATTATACACTTCATATCTACATTTTATCAATTATTACTAAAACATGAAAAACGACTCTGTTTTAACGATGTGTTTACTGTGCATAGATCATTGTAGACACAGAACACACATGAAATGCAAGTGTTCCAAATAACGATATAGTATTTATAAAAGGTGTCATTTTGCTTGACTTCTCACTCCGTACAACTCTAAGCAACTGACACACAGGTAAACAGACTTGAGCTGAGAAAACTGTGCGGGGTGGGGGATGTGATAGCAGGCTGCTTGCTGTTGGCTACTTATTAACACATTTAAAGGACAAAAGATGCTGACGGAGAGGTGCGAGGCATTTTAAGGTGGGTGGATCTACAAATTTTTTCGTAGGCTCTGGTAATTCTAGTGTTAAAACAACAAGGTTAAAAAAAATGGCTGGAGGTAGTCTTTTTAAAACTAAAGCTAGGTGTGTTCAGCAGCAAATGCAGCTCCCTTCAATACTGGTCCAGTAGCCCTCCAATCCCCGGCTACGTCGGGCTCCAGCCAGATCGAGACTTGGGTTCCTTCCCCAACGGCCAGGGCACTCAAGCTGGGGCTCAACACGCCCAAAGCCTCCATGACTCTGCTTCCTCCAGCAGCTAGTCGACTCCACTACCGGTCATTCCAGCTCCTCCAAACTGCTCAGCTGGAGCGACCGCTTCAATCTGCCCCCTCCGAGAGTCGGCCAAACACTCCCCTGGGGCTCTCCTACCAGCTCCATTACCGTCCAACCTGCTCTTGCTCTCACGTACTGGCATACTCCTTCCTGCCGCCTTTTTCCCCATTAACCTCCATTCCTTCTCTCTCTCTTTTCCTTTCCTTTCATCCGCCTCGCATTTCTACTAAATATTTCGGGGACATGGATCAGGTGTGGCAATCAGCAGCTCCCGGCAACAATTACGGATGCGGACGACTCCTCACCTATGCACTTAAGAGAGGACCATTCGCATCACAAATCACCTGGGAATCTCTCCGGCCACACTACCACGACCTCTCTCTATGCCGAGAGGGTCGCGATTATTTAATTAAAAAGCGGTCTTTGATCTGAGCTGTGGACCTGCTATACCACACCAACCTCCTCTCTCTCTCGTTCTCTTCATTCATCAGCCACTCAAAGTACTCTTTCCATCTGCTCAACACTTTCTCCTCGCTTGTGAGTATGTTTCCATCTTTATCCTTTATCACCCTAACCTTCTGCACATTTGTCCCAGCTCGGTCCCTCTGTCTAGCCAATCGGTACAGGTCCCTTTCTCCCTCCTTAGTGTCCTACCTTTCATGCAACTCATCATGCGCCTTTTCTTTAGCCTTTGCCACCTCTCTCTTCACCTTGTGCCTTATCTCCTTGTACTCTTGTCTACTTTCTGCATCTCTCTGACTATCCCACTTCTTCTTTGCCATCCTCTTCCTCTGTATACTCTCCTGTACTTCCCCATTCCACCACCAGGTTTCCTTTTCTTGCTTCCTCTGTCCAGATGTGACTCCAAGCACCCTTCTTGCTGTCATCCTTACTGCTTCTGCTGTAGTTTCCCAGCTGTCTGGTAACTCTTCACTACCACACAGTGCCTGTCTCACCTCCTCCCTAAACTCAACCTTGCAGCCTTCCTTTTTCAAATTCCACCATTAGATCCTTGGCTCTGCCCTCACTCTCTTCCTCTTCTTGATCTCCAATGCCATCCTACAGACTACCATCCTATGCTGTTTAACTACACTTTCCCCTGCTACCACTTTGCAGTCTTCAATCTCCTTCAGATTGACTCTTCTGCATAGGATGTAATCTACCTGTGTGCATCTTCCTCCACTCTTGTACATAACTCTATGTTCCTCCCTCTTCTTAAAATACGTATTCACCACAGCCATGTCCATCCTTTTGGCAAAATCCACTATCATCTGACCTTCTTCATTCCTCTCCTTGACACCATACCTACCCATGACATCCTCGTCTCCTCTTTTCCCTTCACCAACATGTCCAATCACCACTTTTTGTCCCTTGGGTACACTGTTCATCACTTCATCCAACTGACTCCAAAAATCTTCTTTTTCCTCAATCGCACATCCAATTTATTAGGAATATGCTCTAACAACATTCATCATCACACCTCCAGTTTCCATCTTCATTATCATTACTCTGTCTGACACTCTTTTCACCTCCAAAACACTGCTGACATACTGTTCCTTCAGAATAACCCCTACCCCATTTCTCCCATCCACACCATGATAGAACAATTTGATTCCACCTCTGATCAACCTGGCTTTACTCCCCTTCCATTTAGTCTCTTGCACGCACAATATATCAAACTTCCTTCTCTCCATCATATCTACTAACTATCTCCCCTTACCAGTCATACTACCAACAGTCAAAGTTCCTACCCTCAGTTCCACTCTCTTTACTTTCCTCCTCTCCTCCTGCCTCCGGACACATCTCCCCCCTCTTCTTCTTCTTCGGCCAACAGTAGCCCAATTTCCGCCAGCACCCTGTTGGCTAACAGTACTGGTGGCAGTCGTTGTTAACCCAGGGCTGGACTGATCCAGTATGGAAATTTGTATTGTTGTCCGCATATTGATATAGCAAAATTTTACACCGGATGCCCTTGCTGACGTAACCCTCCTCTTTATCCAGGCTTGGGACCGGCATGAAGAAACACACTGGTTTGTGAATCCCCTGTGGCTGGGTTACTCAAAGAAATAATCCAACAAATAATTTAGGAAAAGGTTTCTAATTTCAATTATAGTTTTGTTTCAACTTTGTCTTTGGTTTTGCTGATGCCAACAACTACTCATTTGTTTTGCCCCAAAACGAAAGACCATTATGATCCAATAGGATTCTTGTAATATCCTGTTCAAACATTAGGGGTTCTTTATTAATCACTTTTCATGCTACAGCAATACTACTATTGCCTCATCAATCAACAATTGTTTCTTGTCTGATATTTGATCAAATGTTTTAATTTGACTTTTTTTTTTCTCTTTTTTAACTGTAGTAATCTTTGTTTGGTTTCCAGGTTGATGTGGATGCAATGTCTCTGAACTCAAATGATGCTTTTCTCATGAAGCTTCCTAAAAATAAATCTTATATTTGGGTGGGGAAAGGAGCCAGTACAGAAGAAGAAAAGGGAGCAATCTACATTAATGAGGTTCTACAGTGCAAAGCCGACAGGATTTTAGAAGGAGATGAACCAGGTGGGTTTATGGAAAAATAAAAATATGAAATTTACTTTGGTGGTTGCAGATGACAAAATTAATTAAATAAATATGCAAATAAATAAATGTATTGTTAAATGTGACAATAAATAAAAAAATAAAGGATATGTTAGCATAAATAATTACGTGTCATGAAATATGCTTTTGTTGCTTATTTCTTCATGTATTTACTTATTCTTTTATTAATTTTAGTTACAGCACACAACTTTTCATTTTCACCCATTAGAGCTGAGAGATGGCTCTAGCAAGTATTGTATTTTAATTGGTGAGTTATTGGTAGAGTTCACATAAATCTTTGGACAGACACACATCTTAGATGCAGACTCCTGAGAGGCTGATGAATTCAGGGCTTCTTGAATTAAAGTAGCTGCTTTGTGTAATAGTTCTAGCCAATATTTTTTTGCATTTGTATCTGCCACAGACATACACAGTCATGACTTTGGGTGTGCGCTTTGCTTGCCCTGGGAATCGTTCCTAGGCATGTGGAAAGTTGTGACTGCCCTCCCCTGTTGCAATTTTGCCAGGTGACAATGACAGTTTACGTTTCAGGCTGTATTTCATGTTGCATATGGTATCACTGAAATAAATAAATGAAGTAATAATTAAATAAATTCATCAAGATATAAGAAAAAAACATCGTTTATAACACATTTGTTTAGTAGTTTTATGTATTGTCACATTTTAAAATATATTTATTTATTTATTTGCATATTTGTTTATTTATTATTTGCTGAATTTTAAAATTGAATCAATCTGAAATTTTCCTCCACAACATACATCTTTATCCCCCATTTAATTAATTTCATTGCAATAAGGGTCAGATCCTATCCCCAACAGTGAAGGAACTGGTGTTAGGTGTCAGAGCACATTTACCCATATATGCACACATGCACACACACAAACACACCCACACATGCACACTCAAGTAATCAATCAAGAAGTATGTTTTTGGAGTTTTTATGAGCAATAATGGAGCATCCTGAGAGGAAACACTTGGAGAATGTGCAAAGTGCTCACAGACACTGCTAGGTATGGGATCTGAAAACAGGACTCGGGGGCGCTAGAAAACAGGACTGATCACTGTACTGCCTCAAAATAATGAGCATATTGGAGTTTTCCAATTCTCAATCTTAATGATCAGTCAATCACTCTTTATTTTATAACTAGACATTAAGCCCGTTACAATAACGGGCGCTAGAACAGTAGTGCATAAACATTAGCAGGAACAGTCTATATTAAATGGCAAAGGACCTTGTATGTGGCTGTAATATGCATCACTGTATTGTGTGCCTTTAATTTTCTCTCTCAGTAATACTGGTTTGTATTTCCGTAAAATGCCTGTAATTTTGTAAAACAGTAATACAGTGGAACCGAAAAAATTTCCCCCATAGGATTGTATGTAAATACAATTAATCCGTTCCAGACCGTATGAACTGTATGTAAATATATATTTTTGAATTCACAGCGTAATAGTAAACTAAATGTAAAAACATTGAATAACACTAAGAAAACCTTGAAAAACAGAGAAAACTAACACTGCAAGAGTTTGCGCTATAGGCTTACGACTCGCTCGCTAAAAACACCTTTTTTTAATGAGTTTTAAGCACAGGGAAAAAAATGAACATTTGAAAAACCTGAAATCTAATAAACAACCAAGAAAAGTAACATTGCAACAATGCACGCGTGCGCCTGTGTGTGCGTGCGTGCATGTCTGTCTCTGTCGCGGGCCTGTGCGCGAGCGTGTCTGTCCCCCATGCAAGTCTGCCTGTGTGTGTGTGTGAGTGTGTCTCTAGCGAGGGCCTGCCTGCCTGTGTGCATGCGTGTGTGTGCGCGTGCATGTCTGTCTTTCGTGCGTGCGTGTGTGACTGTCTCTTGCGTGGGCCTGCGTGCGTGCGTGCATGTCTGTATCTCGGGCGGGCCTGCGTGTCTGTCTGTCTCTCGTGTGCACGTACCTGTGTGTGTCTCTCTCTCTCTGCACACACAGGGAATGCACAGAAAGAGACTGAACATGTGCAGTGTGGCCCCGCACAGGCACACTTCACCAGAAGACACACACACACGGACACCTGGACACAAACAGGGGTTTTATTAAAGAGGATTGTGTAGTTCATAGTGAGCAATATAACAAGCAGTACAGGTAATATAAAAAGCATTTAAAATTTTGATTGTCAAAACAATCCCAAATCTTCTTTTTTTAAATAGCAGCTATTAGATAAAAATGTACTATGTGGCATATCACAGCAAAATTGGCAGTGATAACTTAACCCTTAAAAGTGTTTTAAGTGGTAATTTAATACTGCCAAATTTATAGCATACTAGCTGTCCCCCGCGGCTCTACCCACATAGTAGTGAAACAGGACAATCTTTAAAAATCAATGAAAAAGTAAAAAAAAATAATTCTGACCAAGTGGAAGGTAGGTGCGCTCCAACGTCAAACGTTGGTGCTGTATCTGATTGTGTTCAGCTCTGACGGGAGAGCGTCCCCTGCGTGGGGAGAAAAGCACATGATTATGATACCTCTGCCAATCAGCAGCTACCCTCTAAAACACACATAGCTCATATCTCTCTTTCAGAAACGTCAAGCATTACTCCTTATTAGATGATAATGTCTGTTGAACAAACAGGTATTGCTAGCTAAGCAGAGGCAAGGTACGCTCCAACGCATGGTGAGATGTAGAGTGACACGAACGGAGGCTGGCAAGTGAGTGAGGCCCTGCCCCCCTCCCCTCGGCCCGCAGCCAATCATTCAGATTCACGCAAACAAATTGGTACTGCAAGCGAACTATGATACTTGAAGAAGTCACAAAATCCACCAGAATATTCAAATTATAGAAAAAAATCCAATCTAAATCTGTTAAGTAGTTGTCTCGTGAAAAGCAGACATACAGACAGACAAACACTGGATTTTTTATTATATTATATACTAGCAAAATACCCGCGCTTCGCAGCGGAGAAGTAGTGTGTTAAAGAAGCAATGAAAAAGAAAAGGAAACATTTTGAAAATAACGTAACATGATTGTCAATGTAATTGTTTTGTCACTGTTGTGTGTGATGAGTGTTGTTGTCATATATATATATTTACACACACACATAAACATATATATATACATATCTATACATATACACATATATACATACATATATATATCTACATATATACACATACATATACATACACACATACATACATACACACACATATATACACACAAATACATATATATATACATACATACACACACACATATATAAACATATATATACATATACATACATATCTACATATATACACACACAGCTATTTCGTATCAGTGCAATACGCTGCTTGTTAAAACGGATAACTCCCGCTCTTATGTGCAAGTCTGCGTGGATATTATGAACTATCGTATTTGTTCAAGTTCTATTTAAATTTTAAATAGAAGGAATTTTTATTTAGTCGACAGAAATATCTTTGGTAGGAATGGTAAAAACAGACAGGAATATTATTCCTGAATAAATCAACTCAAACCTTAAACAACTTATAATATTTTGCTCTCCATAAAAATATATCCTGTCTAAATTATACAAGTTAGAAATAAAGTAAACATTAAAAGAACAAACATTCAAATTTCTTTACTCTTATGTAATTTTATATAAAAATAAACTTAGATTTTAAATATCCCAAAAGATTTTGCTCTCCATAAAAATATATCCTGTCAAAATTATACAAATTCAAATATGAACATGCTGCATAACAAAACCTGGAAATATAAATAAAATGTGTTCCTTTCAGCAATAACAAATCAAATCATTCAGTTGTCTTTGCTCATATGTCATTTTAGAGCTGGACGCCTGGCATCTTTTTGGCCACAAGTTCGTTTCTGTTTGCTGTGAGGTTCTGTGTTGTGGAGATTCTCAGGATGGATTGCAGGTGCTCATCAGTGAGGCGACTCCTGTGTGCTGTTTTGTTAGTCTTTATCACTGAGAAGAGCTTCTCACACAGATATGTGCTACCAAACATGCACAAGGTTCGAGCCGCATGTAGACGGACTTTTTGTTCTTCAAAGTCACCAAAGCGCCGTGCAAACTCAGTGCGCCAGTTTATCAGCAAAGTGCGATTTGGGAACACCGTAGTGACGACTTGGTTTAACATTACTTGGCAACAGGGAAAGAGGGGAAAGTTGTACTGGTGCATTTGTGTCTCTCATAAAAGCAGCTTCACTTGACATCACTTTGTGATTGTGCACGGGTAAAACGTCCGCTGAAGTGTCAGATTCTTATTTAATTATTCTGCTTTCTGTATCTTCTGCATTGCATTCAGGTTACCCTGATGTTTTGTCTCATAGTGCCGTCTTAGATTAAATTCTGTAATTACAGCCACATTAGCTCCACAAATGAGACACACGGGTTCAGTAAACATATACTCAGCCTCCCATCGCTTTTAAAGGCTCTATTTTCAGAATGAACTTTTCTCTCCAGCATCGCGTGAGCTAACTTCAATAAGTGTTCGGCAAGGCAGCTGAAGCGCTGCATTATGGGATCTGTAGTTTATTGTGTTACCAGCGCTTCATATACCTGGGCCATTAATAACAATAATACAGTATATAAAATGATCTCGGGGCGGATATAATTACACGCCGTGCGGATGTGGCCCGTGGCCCTTGAGTTTGACAAATATGGACTAAATAGAACTTGAAAAGATATATTTTTGAAATGTGATCGCGCAATTCAGATAGAGTTGACGCAAGACTACAGCCTGCATCCTCCCTCGCTCTTACTTTTTACCGCTCATCTAATGAATACACTGAGTATGGCTTTACCAAAACAATCATTGATGGCTAATAAATTATCCATTATTCGAGTATGTAGATCGGAATATATATATACATATATATATATATATACCCGCGTATCGCAGCGAGAAGTAGTGTGTTAAAAAGCTAGAAAAGAAAAGGGAACATTTTAAAAATAACGTAACATGACTGTCAATATACAGTATTTGTTTTGTGAGTGTTACTGAGTGTTGCTGTCATCAAGGATTTGATTATCATTATTTCTTTCAATCAGGCTCGTATTTGTAGGATGTGTTGTGTTCAAGTTACATTCCGTGTTTGTCAATCGTTGTAAAGATGACAGGTTTCTTTCATCGATTCGTTTCTTACTGCATCAATAAACAGCTCGTCTTCTTCTTTATCTGAGACCTGACACACTGCATGCACGTTTTTTTTTACACTGTCTTCCTTTAGCGGACATTGACTTTTTCCACCGTGTGCTTTGTTTCCGCAGTAGCTGGATTTATGAATATGCTTATCAGACGCTTCATATTTTTGCTGCCTTTTCAATTGTGTAATTCGGTTTTGTTCAGCTCTTTGGAACTGTTGCCTTTTATCTCTGCACTGCGCCAGTTCACGTGAGCCGCGGTGTACATGCATGCGAAGGTTCCCAGCTGTGCTGGTGCCATCTCGTGCTATGTCCGTGGCTGTATTTAATGTTACCTTAGTCCTGGCACTTAAAACTTTCTCTCGCAGTTTCGCTGAGTTTGTGTCAAACACCACCCTGACCATCTCATCTTCCTCTCCATAAACACAGTCCTTCACCCGTGAATATTTAGTGGGAGTTTGCTATTGGATTGCCGCTGACGGACGGCCTTATATGGGCAGGCACTAAATTACAAACGCCAGCGCAGCCTGTCTATGAACTTAATTTAAAGTGTAGGTTTACATCGTGCTTTGTTTCCGAAGTAGCAGAACTCATGAACATGGTTGTATATGTCACTCGCTCGCTTCTTATTGTTTCGCTGCCTTCTCAATTATATAATGCATGTTTTCTTCAGCGCTTTTTTGAGGTCTTCCTGGTTTTCTATGTGCTGCGTGATTACGTGGGAGGCGTGATGATGTCACACGAAACTCCGCCCCCACGGCATTCAAGCTCATCTCCATTACAGTAAATGGAGAAAAACAGCTTCCAGTTATGACCATTACGCGTAGAATTTCGATATAAAACCTGCCCAACTTTTGTAAGGAAGCTGTAAGGAATGAACCTGCCAAATTTCAGCCTTCCACCCACACGGGAAGTTGGAGAATTAGTGATGAGTCAGTGAGTGAGTGAGTGAGTGAGTGAGTGAGTGAGTGAGTGAGTGAGTGAGGGCTTTGCCTTTTATTAGTATAGATTATATATATTATATATTATATTGTGAACAGGGGGGCTGAACACACCCCTAGAAGACATGGACGCTCCTCCAAAACCCCCTCTTAAATGCTGACACAAGGGGAATAAATACAGTTTACCTCTTATTTGCTCCCTTACTTGCTGGACTGGTGCTGCTACTCTGTCGTGTGATATGCTTCTCGCGCAGCACTTCGCATACTTAAAAGCCTGAACAGCACCTGTCCTTTTTGGCTTTTTGCTTTGTCTCTCTCTCCTACTCCAGACATCCTCCTGACACGCACCCCAATGATGAGGACAATGTTTTTGCATTCTTTTAACTGAGAGACGGAACTGTTAAGTCTGTCTTCACATGGAGTTTGTTTTACTTTTGAAAGAGACATATGTTCATTTGTAGTGTTTCAATAAAGTTCCTATCTCTACAATCTCAATGTGTTTCTGTGCAAATCTGTGACCCAAGTGTGACAATATAAAAAAAATCTTGCAACCTAACAAGACTTTTTGGAAGATTTTTTCAAGTCTCGCGAGTTGAGACCTTGGCCATGAGGTTTTTTCAAATCACTCCCTCCTCTTAACCATTTTCAACCACACACACGGTACTCTCACCTCTCATTCGTCTGAATGCTTTTGACAGACACAGTCTCTGCTCTCTCAGTTCTTATGAATTTTAATGTTTTCCTCACTTTAAGTTCCCAATTAAAGAAGATGTATTATGTCCAAATCTTATTTAAGAATTTTATCTTGAAGGGTTATCAACAGAAAATCTGAGCACATGGGCAACCCTAGTACTGAGAAATGATGATGTGAAATGAATTAACACTAAAAATGATGATCAGTTACACGGCAAAATGGTTAAATGTGTATGAAGACTATGCTGAAACAGTTGCTGGTGATAATGTGGAAGATGAAAACATCAACTTACAATATCCCGAAGAATATCTAGAACTTTTAACGCTGTCCGGTCTTCCACCGCACGAATTACTGTAAAAATAAGGATGTATCCAAGAAAGGTAATTTAGTACATCTTCCGCAGATAACATTATACAACAAAGGAGATCTTAATATGCCATTCATATTAAAATGTTAACAGTTTCCTGTTAGAATAGCTTTTATAAAGACAATTGAAAAATCTCTGCGTCAAACATTCGAAAAAGTAATTTTATTTAATAGAGAGAAAGAAACGAAATTCAAACACAGGCAGTTATACGTTGTGTTGTCATGATGAAAGTCCAAACACAGAATCAAAATTCAATGCGATATTGATGAAAATTTAATTAAAAAAATTGTTTTTACTGCAGTTTTACAGTACAGTAAAAGTGTAAGTTTAAAAAGTATTCCCATTTTAATTTCAAAGCCAAACAACAAAATCATATTGCACATTGAATACCTCTAATGCAACATGAAACGCAATTTACTTTCAAATTATTACGTTTTACTCTTTTTTAATATGGTTAATTACTCGCTGTAATGTAAAATAGTTCTACTATGCATATGTAACAATTCCCTGAAAATAAACATCTGCTTAAATTGTACAACTGCATCCCCATACGCGTGCAACAGAACCGCAAACAGGCTAGCGTGTAGCGCAGGTACGGGGGTTGGCGAGCAAAGCGAGCAGGGGGCAAAGCCCCCTAGCTTTTAAATATAGATATAGAAGAGTAACATACAGATGTCTCTGGAGGAGAAAGAATATTCTATTGTCTTAGTGGTGTAATCGGCGGGTTCCAAGTTTCAGCATAATATAAATCTGAAAAAAAAAGGGATGAGCCACATCTCAGACCCAAAATGATGCTCAATTTCAGAAGTGTTACAATGTCTCCTACTTGTGTTTTGTTTTTGCAGATGAATTTTGGAAAGCCCTGGGTGGGAAAAAAGAGTACCAAACCTCTTCTTTGTTAGAAAACAAAATAATGGACCATCCTCCACGTTTGTATGCCTGTTCCAATAAGACTGGTAAATTTATTGTAAGTATTCGTCATAATTGTTATTTTCTGAAATTTTTGCATTTCAATTGCATGTTATCTATACTAATAAAAGGCAAAGCCCTCACTGACTCACTCACTCACTGACTCATCACTAGTTCTCCAACTTCCCGTGTAAGTAGAACGCTGAAATTTGGTAGGCTCATTCCTTACAGCTTACTTACAAAAGTTGGGCAGGTTTAATTTCGAAATTCTACGCGTAATGGTCATAACTGGAAGCTATTTTTCTCCATATACTGTAATGGAGTTGAGCTCGATGGCCGTGGGGGCGGAGTTTCGTGTGACATCATCACGCCTCCCACGTAATCACGTGAACTGTCAACGCAGTACGTAGAAAACAAGGAAGAGCTCCAAAAAGCGCTGAAGAAAACATGCATTATACAATTGAGAAGGCAGCGAAACAATAAGAAGCGAGCGACTGACACATACTACCATATTCATGAGTGCAGCTACTTCGGGAACAAAGCACAGTGTAAACCTAAAGTTTAAATTAAGTCCATAGACAGGCTGCCGCTGGCGTTTGTCATGCCCACGGCTAATGCGGGATACAAGTTTAATGAGAGGACGCAGGATATAAACAAGAGTTTTGATCACTTTGTAACCAAGTTAAAATTGCTGTTGAAGGGCTGTGCTTATGCAAATTCCGATAGACTGTCTTTGTGGGGGGATTGACAGTTAAGGTGGGTGGGGGAGTCACATCATCATCTCCCCTCCCATTCACCTCATTTCGCTCTGAGCTGAGCTCCGTGGCTAACGCAGTCTTGCGGAACCAACTTTGTGACACTGCCACCAAATACTCACAGAAAAATCCACAAGTTAATACACACGCTGTCTCTAGAGTTTCTCCACATTCTGAATCCTCCAGGCACTACTTACAAAAGGTTACATTGACAATCATGTTGCATTATTTTTAAAATGTTTCCTGTTCTTAGCACAAACACAGCTGAGAAACTTTGATGCATGTGCTCCATAACGCGTTAAAAATTAACGCATTTAATCACACTTTGCATTCCAAGCAAAGGGGAACTTCTCTCAATGCATGATTTCCTGGTACACCAATTACATTGATCAGCGCTTCCCGATTCATTTTACCCTCCCACCCCCTTGGTTTGAGAAGAAGTATGAAAAAATATGTGGTTAATGCAGACAAGCAGATCACCAATTGAAGCTTTATGAATAATGGATACTTTATTCCCCATCAATAATTGTTTTGGTAAAGCCATACTCAGTGTGATCCCCCTTCCATTTCATAATTTTTCCGCAACTAGCCATGATTAAATAAAAGGTAAAAAAGTAAGAGCGAAGCGAGGGTGACTTATTCAGGCAGGCAGGCGACAGCTCAATAGCTCGAATTTGGATATAAGTAGGTTCTATTTAGTCGCCAGAAATATCTTTGGTAGGAATGGAAGTTGAATTTAGTCTTTAAATTTCTATGGTGAAGAAAAATGTATGCAATGTTGACTAAATTTAACTTACATTCCTACTAAACATATTTCTGTTGACTAAATAAAAATTACTTATATTTAAAATTTAAATAGAACTTGAACAGATACGATAGTTCATAATATCCACGCAGCACTAAGTGCACGTAAGAGCAGGAGTCATCCGTTTTAACATGCAGCATATTGCACTGATACGAAATAGCCTGCCCATTTAATTATTTAGGAATGGATAGAAAAATTAACATTTTGTACAAATAATGTTTTAAATTTTTCTTCCTCGATGGACAGCTGCTTGCACCCCAAAGTCGATATATATATATATAGATATAGATATAGATATACATATATAGATATAGATAGATAGTTATATAGATTATATAGATAGATATATAGATAGATATATATAGATATATACAGATATATATATATGTATGTATATGTGTGTGTCTATATATGTAGACATGTATGTATATGTATATATATATATATATATATATATATATATATATATGCCAGCAAGACTCATGACAATGACAAAGCAATTACATTGTCAATCATGTTATGTTATTTTCAAAATGTTTACTTTTCTTTTTCATTACTTCTTTAACACGCTAATTCTCCGCTGTGAAGCGCGGGTATTTTGCTAGTAGTTTTTTTATAAAACTTGATTTATGGTTTTTATTGATGGAGCATCATAAAATCTCAGAAGTCTGGCAGTGTGGCACAAGGAAAAGAGTAAAGAAAAGTACAAGGAGGTGCTAGAATTAATAGTTTCACAATTTTGGAGATGCTTTTCATATTTGATTTTAAGCCAGTGTAATGGAATCATTCGAGTGATGTGTTTAGTCCATGTCTGGATTCTGGTAGCACCAAAATAGGACAAAACAGTGCAATCCACAAGATATCAGGATAAACCTGCTTACTAATATTAAATCCACTATATACAATAAGCAGGGAAATTAACAAAAAAGCAAATCTAGTAAACATGTAGATAATGCACATATCAAAACCTTTATTAAGAGTAAACCAATGTTTCATAAGGAAAAACAATTACATACAAGGTCCTAACGGATAACTACTAATAAATTACAATGGGTGGTCATGTACCGGTAGAATAAGAACACACTTTATTACAATAAATTGATAAGAAGTCACCTTCTATCAAGGTTCCTACATAGAATTACTACAAAAGAAAAGAAAATGAAACATTGAAGAAATACCAAAATTTAAATGTAATTACCATCAAAATAAAAATGGAGGCAATGAAAGAAAATGAAAACAAAGTGTCTAAGAAGTATTACAAAAATGAATATACAAAATTATGCAAGGACACTTAGTAAACCACTTAATCCTTAGTTTATACCAGGGATATCATATGGGTGAAGTTTCATTGGATTTTTTACTCATCGGTATAATATAACATGTTGACCAATGCGTTTTGAGATAAGACAGCATACTTATTTTAAAGATGAAAAAGAAATTAAACATATTAAAAACAATTCACAAATTGGGGAAGTAAAGTAAAAAAAGAAAGTTTAGACAACCTATTGTATAAAGTCAAGTGCACATTATAATTAGGTCCATCTTTTAACCAAAAGATCAAAAAGGGGGCTGTGTAAACAAAGATGAAAAAGAAATAACAGATTAGATATAACCAGGTGTAAGAGAATTAATTGTTTTTATTTTATATTTTTTAGATTGAAGAGATTCCAGGAGAATTCACACAAGATGACTTAGCAGAGGATGATGTAATGTTGTTGGATGCATGGGATCAGGTACTATAAACAAATTTTTATATACAGTAATCCCTCACTATATCGCGCTTCAAATTTCGCGGCTTCACTCTATCGCGGATTTTAAATGTAAGCACATCTAAATATATATCACAGATTTTTCGCTGGTTCGCTGCTTTCTGCGGACAATGGGTCTTTTAATTTAGGTTACATGCTTCCTCAGTTTGATTGCCCAGTTGATTTCATACAAGGGACGCTAATGGTGGATGGCTTAGAAGCTACCCAATCAGAGCATGTATTACATATTAACTAAAATTCCTCAATGATATAAGATATGCTTCCCGCGCGGTGCTTGTTTGCTTCTCCCTATCTTTCTCACTCTCTCTGCCTGACAGAGGGGGTGTGAGCAGAGGGGCTGTTTGCACAGAGGACACGGACGCTCCTCTACAAAATGCCGCTTTATCACGGTGCTTCTGTATACTTAAAAGCACGTATTGATTTTTTGATTGTTTGCTTTACTTAGCGAGCGCTCTCTCTGACATTCTCTGCTCCTGACGGCGCTCCTTTATGACGGCGCTCCCTTGAAGATAAGATATGTTTGCTTTCTTTTAATTGTGAGAAAGAACTGTCATCTCTGTCTTGTAATGGAGCACAGTTTAAACGTTTGACTAAAGGGTGTTATTTCATGTCTAGAGGGCTCTAATAATGTTAACAGGGTGGGAGAGTTTATAAGGGCTTAAAATATATAAAAATAACCATACAAACATATGGTTTCTACGTCGCGGATTTTCACCTATCGCGGGGGGGTCTGGAACGCAACCCCCGCGATCGAGGAGGGATTACTGTTTTGGAAATGTGTCACTGCACTGCATCAGTGGTCCTCTCCTGATCCACTTCAGTTTGCATACAGGGCAAATCATTCAGTGGAGGATGCAGTGAATTTATGCCTCCACTATATTCTTCAACACCTGGACTTGCCTAATACGTATGTGAGGGTCTTGTTTGTGGAGTTCTGCGCAGTCTTCAGTACCATTGTTTCGGAGTTGCTTTACAGTAAACAGATCCAGTTAGGTGTACCCTATTGTGTCTGCCAGTGGATTATGAGTTTCTTGACAGGAAGGAAGTAGTATGTGAGATTGGGCCCTTATATGTTGGATCCAATGTCAGCTAGCATAGGCTTCCCCCAAAGCTGTGCTCTTTCAGCCCTCCTGTTTTCACTTTATACAAATGATTGTAGATCCATTGACAAATATGTAAAAATCCTAAACTTTACAAATGACACAACCGTAGTGAGTCTCATTTCCAATAATGACGTGTTTTCTTATCAAAGAGAGGTGGAAAATGAGGATTGATTTCCGTCAACAAGTCACCAATTGTCCAGATTTGCAAATTAATGGCCATAATGTGTTGATGGTTCAGTCATTTAAATTCTGGGGACTACATTCACTAATACAAATGGGACAAGCACATCACCACCATCCTCAAGAAAGCCAGGCAGAGATTATTCTTCCTTCGCCAGCATAAAAAGCTTGGCATATCAAGGCGTATATTGTTAAATTATTACTCAGCCATCATTGAGAGTATTGTGACTTCCTCCATCACTGGTTGTTTTCTGCCTCCTCTCTTTCTAAGACTTGGTTGCAGGAGGTGATTTGTTTAGCTGTGAAAGTCATTGGCTGTTATCTCCCAACATTAAAAGATCTGTTCATCTCCAGAGCAAAAAAGAGAGCAGGAAAGAAGGCAACTGACTCCACCCACCCCAGCACCATCTGTTCATTAAATTGCCATTACAGAGGAGGTACAGGTCTATTGCGACTTGAACTAAATGCTATCTCTACAGCCTCTTTCCTCAAATTATCCTAAATCTATCCTAGATCCTAAATAAATTTAATTCTAATTGTTTTTACAATATATAACTGGTAACTGTGCTGTTTGTCTATTCGTAAATACTTCATACTTGCTCAGCTTGCACTATTTGATATCTATATTATTCTGTACAGTTTTCAATGTATTACAGACTTTTGAAGTCTGTCAATGTTTTATTCAAGAAATTGTTGTATTTGTATAATGGTTTCCATAGTGTCAGGTTAAAAGTGGGTTGAAATTATATTGTCTTGAGTTGGTTATGTCTTATGTTCCGTGTTTGGCACCTAACCAAAGTCAATTCTGGTATGTGCTAGCAATAAAGTGATTCCGATTCTACTATGGGAAGCAAGCAGGCAATTTTTTTGTGAAATAAGGCAAGTATTTTGCAAAATAAATTTTTTTTTTAAAGTGGCAAGAATAAGATTCAATACTATGTGTCTGGTTTTTATCTATACTAATAAAAGGCAAAGCCCTCACTGACTCACTCACTCATCACTAATTCTCCAACTTCCTGTGTAAGTAGAAGGCTGAAATTTGGCAGGCTTATTCCTTACAGCTTACTTACAAAAGTTAAGCAGGTTTCATTTCAAAATTCTACACGTAACAGTCATAACGGTCAACAACGTCCGCCATGTTGAACTTTCTTATTTATGGCCTCATCTTCACGAAATTTGGTAGGTGGCTTCCCTGCGCTAACCGAAACCTATGTACGTACTTATTTCGATGGTATGACGCCACTGTCGGCCGCCATATTGAACTTTCCAACGTCACTAATTCTCCATCTTCCCATGTAGGTAGAAGGCTGACCCCATCTTCGCGAAATTTGGTAGGCGGCTTCCCTGCGCTAACAAAAACCGATGTACGTACTTATTTTGTTGGTATGACGCCACTGTCAGCTGCAATATCGGACTTTCCAACGTCACTAATTCTCCAACTTCCCGTGTAGGTAGAAGGCTTAAATTTTGGCAGGCTTATTTCTTACAGCTTACTTACAAAAGTTAAGCAGGTTTCATTTTGAGATTCTACGCGTAACGATCATAACGGTCAACAACGTCCGCCATGTTGAACTTTCTTATTTATGGCCCCATCTTCACAAAATTTGGTAGGCGGCTTCCCTGAGCTAACCGAAACCAATGTACGTACTTATTCCGGTGGTATGACGCCACTGTCAGCCGCCATATTGAACTTTCCAACGTCACTAATTCTCCAACTTCCCGTGTAGGTAGAAGGCAGAAATTTGGCAGGCTCATTTCTTACAGCTTACTTACAAAAGTTGAGTAGGTTTCATTTAGAAATTCTACATGTAATGGTCATAACGGTCGACAACGTCCGCCATGTTGAACTTTCTTAATTATGGCCCCATCTTCACGAAATTTGGTAGGCGGCTTCCCTGCGCTAACCGAAACCAATGTACGTACTTATTTTGGTGGTATGATGCCACTGTTGGCCCCCATATTGAACTTTTCAACAGTCTTTGTTACTTATGGGCCCATCTTCAAGAAATTTGGTACACGGGTTCCCAACGCTAACTGAATCCTACTTACATACATATATACGTTCATAGCCTGCAGCTCGGTCACCGTGTGAGGCGCCGTTGGTTCCCCCATCCCAACGCCTCCCACATTGTTGGCTGCCTGCCTATATAAGGCCGTCCGTCGCTCCGGTCTCTACATTCCCTTCCTTGCTTCGCCACGGGATTCACGTCTCCCTACTGATAACTACAGCCTTTTTATTTAATCCACGGCTTCTCCACTGTTTTATTGTTTGTTTATTACGATTATAGTTATTGTGTAGGTATTTTAGACTTACTTTACATTGCTCAGGTACCCATTTCCTTTATCATTCCAACCGTACCCCCATTACCATGTCTATCGAGGTGATCACCATCGTTCAAAGAACTGTCACTTACCGAGTGGTTTCCATGCCTAGAGATGGCACCTACCTTTTCCATTCTCTTTGTTACATATTGCACGGCCATATCAGGCTCACTCTTGATATCCGGAGGAACATTGTGTCTTATGTATTGAATGACTGGGACAGGTTCAAGGTGTGGACTGATGACGGTACAGGAGATAATTATACTACACAGGAGCACTATAAGAGTGAAATGGTTCTGCATGTGAGTTGATGGCTGGCGCTGAATTGTTCGGTTGTCGCTTTCAAATGTCCCGAAAGGGCCAAATATTTTACACCTTTTGACAACCGCCAATGCCTCTTAAACATCTTAGATTCACAGGTGACTATTTCAGTAGTGGACACTTTGATGTTTATGAATGTTTAAACTCTCCAAAGCTGGATGTGAAGTTTTCGATGAAACCGATTGTATGCTTACAACGCTTGACAGATGCCAAATGTCACTTCAACACAAGTCCTGCAAATACTGTCGTACTTGAAACAAATCATGAAACTCAAACCGATTATGACAGCAGCAATCCAAGCTGTGAGATTTGAAACAAGATTACTGTTCACATGGCCAACTGTAAGTTGCATGCTCAAGAGTAAGCTCAGTGCACAGTTTGGTCATTTTACAACCGGAGGGCCGAACTCACAATGTGGTATACAAAGAGATCCTTAACAAATAATTATTGACATATTTTCCCTCAGTTTAAAAAGGTTTAATTTTCTTCTTAATAAAAATTTTAATGCAGTACTTCGCCGATGCGAAGTGCGGGTATTTTGCTAGTTTACTATAAAAGACAATAATAAAAGAAGTGTCCTAGTGTGCTGCGTGGTGAATTACAATATTTACAAAAGGTACATCATCTAGATGTGACTTGCTATGCCAGCTGAACACATTTAAGCAGGATATGGGAACTAAAGTAGCTTTTAATTGTTCCAAGAGGTATTCGATGCCTTCCTGGTTTGCATTCCAGCTTTCTTTCTCAGGAAATACAATTTACATATTTGTTCATTAACTTGGAAATGTCTTCCTCTTAATTCAAACTATTTTCTTCCTTCAGCATACCTTCCGCATTCTAAAGAGCACTGAATGTGTTTCATTTATTGACTTAAACATAGTTAACAAAGTAAAAATTGAAAAAGGAAATAAATACCTCTCTATGGTTTAAGCAAATGGTTGACAAAATTACTGGATCAAAATAATATTTAAAAGAAAGTTTTGAAGGAATACTAACATGTGTAAGACACTCTTTAAAGTCCTTTCACTTAATTGTGTTCCATTTTTATCTTATGAAATAATGTCTGACAGTAATGGAAGTCTTTTCAAACACAAATTCAGACATCAAGTTCAAGCTCCCTAAATATTTGTATTTGGTCTGTAGCTAACAGCTTCCATGAAGAAAGAGAGAAACTGAAGACAGAATAGGAACAAAACACAACCTACCTCCTGTCTGCCCCACCAACTTTACTAAAAACAGATGCTAGTTCCTCTCAGATGGGTTGCATTTCCTGCCTACCCACCTTAAGTCACTGCTGAGTGCCCATGCTTACAGTATATAAAAGGAACAAAGAAAATAACAGCAATAAAAAAGAAAGGCTGTATTGCCACTATGCTTTCCTTTTCTATTAATGCCTTGTGGGTTGATTTCCATCATCAAATGTTCTCATGTACTGCGTTTCTGTTTTATGTCTCTTTCAACAGGACTCTAATCTATTGCTTGAGACAGTAAACTTTAGCCCAACTCCTGATCCCAGACACACTTAACTTCTGTCATAAAACACAAGAATCATCTCCAGGAATTGGCAACTAAAAACAATGCCTCACTAAATGGTCCCATCCTCTAGCAGTCTTCAGGTATTCCTAAAAGGTTTTTAAAGAGTAGCATCATCAAGGCAACTTCTGGCCTAACTTCTTTTGTTCAAGGGCAGTAGGGCCCACCAATCCCATGTATTATTAACCTGCTGCCATCTATCAGCTTGGAAGACATGTTCGCTTCTGTCTAGTTCTCTGGTACATCTCAATCATTCTGGCCTCTATAGTTATATAAACCTTTAACTGAATTAGTCTTCCCATAAAGACATGTAGAGGTGCTATTGCATGCATCTCTCTTAGGCCATTGCTGAACCTGTCCTCTGTCTTGTGTCAACCTGCTGCCTCTTGCACTTCTGTCAATTCCATGCAACCTTGTTTGGCATAGACATATTGTTATGTATACTATTTCATTTTCAGATTTTTTTTTGGGTGGGTCAGAAAGGCAAAATAACCAGCGATGCTGTGATGTGCTCTTGCCTTCCTCGGACACCAGCCAGAATTGCTTACACAACACGCATTCCAGATGTTAAATACTGTATATATATATGTATATATATAATTTGGTCAGCTAACCAACAAGCTTCATAGACATAATGAACTTCTATTGTTTGTTAAACTTCTATTCTTACATTCTGAAATGTGTGTTCATGTGTCCTGCTTCAGCATCTGAGCACAATACATCCAGTATTTATGACTGATTGAAAGCAGAGATCAAGGCTAGAATTATAAACTGAATAAAGAACTTTAGGCCATAATGACACCTTGAAGTGCATCTGTTAAGGTGTTTACTCTGTTATGCCAGTTGTGGATTCTCAAAATGTCTCAGCTGGAACAAAGAAAAGATTCGCTCCACCTGTTTTTTTAATTCCAGCCATCCTCATTGTATTGTTCTGTTGGCACAGTGGATTGTGACCTATTGTAAGGACCAGGGGATGTGCACATTTTTTTTGCAAAATGGAGCAAAACAGTTTTCTAGAATAACAATGCTTTTATCAAAAGCAAAACCTATAGGGCTAAATTGTAAGTGAAGTCAAAACTAGAATTGCCAGGAGTTGTTGCAAATATTATATATCACCAAAACCAAACTTATAAGACTGTGAACCGAACTGAGAACTGGGAATTTATGAGTCATTAATTAGAATACCTAATGCTATGAGGTAATGACCAATGCTGTTCAAGATTTCAATCCAGAAGTGTTACACTGAGTTTTAAAGTTTTATACCGAATCCTTCATGACACCACACACATTGCCTCCAGGGTGGCATTACATAGCAATAGTGCAGTGAATCTGAGCATCTTGCTAACAAAATGGTGAGACTCTAAAATGGGATGTAGTGCACTTAAAATTAAATAACAGAAATGTAAAAATCTTTCTCAATCTAAACAATTAATCTGAAACAAACATATGGCCATGTTCCTTGAAAGAAGAATTTAAGAATATTCACAATAAATGAATGGAAAAAATGTATTTAAGAAAAAAAACAATTCAGTGACATAGTTGAGGGTTATAAATTTTTAACATCCACAGTTTATACTGTACATGAGTATTCCTTGATATTTTATGTACAGAGAGAGTTTATTGTTAATTAACCGAACATAAATGGTAACCGCTGTACTATTGCCTCCCCAACACAGAATCAGGATTGTATTATGGTGGAAGTTCCACTGTTCCGCTAATTTGCTTCATCTACGCTATGTAGTTGTAATTAACTATATCTAACCTTTCAAATAGGATCTCAGAAAAGAAGTGGAACTCAGCCATTTCAAATATGGAATACACTTTAGCTCTACAAAGTATGCGCTAAGCATTCCATAATTCAACTAAAAATCTTTCTTCAATCTCATTTATCTCATTTAAATTTTTTTTAAATGTACCAAGGACAAGATCCAGCCTGTGAGTATTGCCATCTAGCTACAGTATAACTAGACAATATGTTTAGAAAATGCAATAAATTAACATAACTTTGGACAAAATCTTCATATACTTCTCAGATAGACTTGGTGTCACAATCTCTCCTAATCCATTAACGGTGGTGTTTGGTGTAATCCCGGATGGAATTAAAGTGAGTAGGGAAAATCCATTGAGTATCCTATTCCTCGCTACAAGCATGCAGACCTGTCTTGCTAAACTGGAAGAATTCTAATCCACCTTCTATAACACAGGGTCTAGACGATGTTCTTTATTATCTTAAATTAGAAAATGTCAAATTATCTGTTAGAGAAAAAATGTTTTGAACACATGGCAAGAATTCATTAATATTATTATTTTAGAATTATGCTCTGGCTACAATTGACTCTCATATGCTATTAATTGTTCTATTATATTTAACAAATTAAATGGATGGATTTCTGCTTGTGTTTTTGTTCTTTTTCTCTTTTTCTTGGGTCAGGGTTGATCTTGTTTTGCTTTTTTGGTTTTATATTTCTAATTTCCTTTTGTTTTCTCTGTATTGATGTTAAGGTAAATAGTTGTATCTGTTATGTTATTATTATGTTTGATTGAGTGGTATGATATTTTAATGTTCTGCTTTTCAAAAATAAAATACAAATTTCTAACCAAAAAACAAAGAAACAAAAAACTGGTGCGTATATGTATACTATGTATATTATACCACCCCACATGAACAACATACCCCCTTAACCCCTGCGGCTATATGGCAAGTGCCCACACTTAACAATGTACCTTGTCCTGACTAAACAATATACAGTTGCTATCGCAATAAATCAAAATTAATAAAACACTGTAAAACCAGTAGTAGAAAAAATAGCAAATTAATTTAAAAGGATACTTTCTTTAAGGATATAGATGATAAAGAAGATGAATCCCTTCAAGCTTGGGTGCATAGTTTTTTTAAAGAATTTGTACAGTCTGTGGTAGTCTTGCATCTGTCAGTCTCGGAGAGAATACAGACATCTTGTATGGGTGATGGTGCAGATCTTCTTTTCTCTCTGTTTTTCTTTTACCTTGTGTAACATAAAACCCAAATGTAAAGGTCTCTCTCTCCACATGGAGTTCACAATGATTACACAAGTGATCGATAATCTTAAAACCACTATCATGTTGGCATTACAAAATTGTGTTCTTTTCCCAGGATGATATCAGTGCTAATCATAATAACCCCAGAATAATACAAAGGTTGTTTTCTGGACATTCCTAGCAGTCTGTGGCTCTAAAAGAATGAAGAAAAAACACAAAGTTCAAATCAATAAGGATAAAGAGTTACAATCAAATACCCAGCAATTTTTGCTGCTACCATTTAAAAGATGAAAAGTATCAAATAAAGATTTCAGCAGGTGAAAGTGTAGTTTCCCTGAGCACTTCTCTACAGCCTGTTTAAGAACTTATACAGTTCAAATATGGATTGTTATGAACATTTGCAGTCTTTGTAGCAACTTGTTAATTTGTAATTGAGAAGTAAATTTCACAGTTCAGACTTGGATTGTTTTCATTATTTGAAGTCAAAGTTACTCTGTTAAAGTTTTCATTATAGATAGATAGATAGATAGATAGATAGATAGATAGATAGATAGATAGATAGATAGATAGAAATGTATTTGTCTACACGGGGACATTTGGCAATATATGGTTTAATTTATACCTCAGCATTGTGAGTTTGAACATTTATTAAAAACAGCCTTCAGCATGGCTTGTTTCCATCACCATTACGAGGACCTCTCCAGTAATCTCCACATACTCAAATTCTCTGTTGGGCTCACTAACCTCTTAACGCTGCACACAATAATAATATCTGGTTATGATCCAATTTACTGCTTCATGGTGACTTTATTTAAAATATTCTCTTGATAGCTTTTGGAGACAATGCCCAATCTGTTATCCAATTAGTCTACAATATACAAGTACATTAATATTTTAAGTTTGTCAAGGAAGTGAAAACGAGTGACATGAAAATTAAACTCATGATTTATCATTAAATGCATAAACTTGAGCTAGAAGCAACAACGCATTTTTCCATTGCTTCAAAATAAAATACATTTAGAAAGCTATGTATACATCAAGACCAAAAATATGTATATTTTTGATGTCTCTGAAATATTTGATCTATTATCATCCTAACCAGTTTATTTTTCTGAAGGTATTTGTGTGGATTGGCAAAGAAGCAAATGAAGTTGAGAAAACAGAGTCTGTCAAATCAGGTATGTGACCACATCTTTACATAATTTACTCAAAACCTGTTGCATTTCTTAAAATTTTGAATTAAATATGATTCCCCACTGTGCCAAGTGTCAGTAAACATATCAAATTACATATCTAAATTACAGATAAAAATTAATTAAGAGACATTTTACGTACATGCAGGAACTGTGAGCTAGTCTTAAATTATAAACTATTTTTATTTTTCTGCTGACTGTCTTAGTGAGCACAATGACTAAGTGATAATCAAGTAAAATTACAAAATACATCAAGGAAAGTAGTGAACACTGCACTGGTATTAAAGAGATTTCAAATGGAGTTTGGTTAAAGTGAGGACGGATAATGGCTGCCTGATCTCATTACTTTCATAGTAAATTTTATTGACAAATATTGCCACAGAAAACTATGGATACATTGACCAGATCGATTAAGGGTAACACTAATCACTTTGTCCTGAATACTTTTACAAAAAAAGCTAACCAAATTTTCATAGTCGCAAAACAGGACATAAGTCATTAATTAAGTGAGCGTAGTAGACGTAGTTTAATTTGTGGTGTGGTTCCCCTTTAAGTTTTGTCCATGTTGTTAAAAATGTATGTTACATCAAAAAGCTTTAATTAAATGGCCGGGTGATTAAAAACATGACATTTTGTTAAATTCTAGGGAGAAATACATAACGTGGGACACAATAAATCAAAATTGGACTGTCCCAAAAACAAGGGGTCATCTGCTCACACTACTTACAAAAGGATCAGACTAAATAAAAAGAAGAGCATAATAAAAAGGAAAGGCATTTATGAAACACCTCCAAATGGAAGATGTCCACAAAATAGATAGGATATATAGATGAAAAGGGCCAAAGTGACAGACATATCTTAGTCAAACTTACAAGCAGAGGTCAGAAAACCAAGAAGTTAAAAATATAATCAACAAGGCCAAAGTCAAAGATGAAAAAGAAACACCAAAAAAGTTTCAAAAGTCCAGAACTAGGAAGACAGAGAGCCCTAACTAGAGATATTTTAACACAGCACTACTGTATCATTCATTTTTTTTTTAAATATCCTAAACCTAGGTTGCCAGTAGCTATACATCACCATCCTAAATAGGTGAAGGGCCATAATCCAGTATGTCATAGGACATCTGTATAATATGAACATAATCCACTTTGCTAGGAAGAAAAATAAAGTATTATAAACTAATTTGATCAATTCAACTGGTAACTTTGACACAGAAAACTATGAATATATTTTAGTATAAGTTTTTGTATTTGTAAGATATTTTGTGAGTATGATTAATATTATTCTAATGAATCCCCTTTCCAAAGCCACTATATCTTTTACAGAGTATTCCTATATATATAGGAATATATATTCCTATATATTAATATAGAGTATGAATACATAGGTGAAAAATTTAAATACAAATGTAACTTAATTCATTTGGAAATGAAAGGCCCGAAGTTGTGGGCATGGCGCAACCTAACATTTAATATAATTACTACATCACAAATGTTTTTACTTTGAAGGTAGCAGAAAGTAATGAAACCTGCTTGGTTAGATATGTAAAAGAAATCCTCATTAACCTCTTCTCTATATGCTTTGCTATGTGTTTCTATGATTTCTAATTATTGTCACATTACCAGTAATCCGATGGTTTGTCAATCATTCAAAATGTGGGACTTATAAAAGAGACACTTTAAGACCAAGTTGCTACTATTAGTTGCTCCCATGCACAATAATTACATGTTCTAGCCATGCTTAACCTAAAGTGTTAAATTCATGGAATTTATTTAGTATCTGGACCTCTAGAGACCTCTGTGCTAATAATACTAATGTATCCTTTGAAAAATCTTCCTTTAGATACAGAAGTATTAAAAAATATTGTGAAATATAGAAGTAATTTTCCTGCCAGCAGCCATACCAGGCGCACTTCAGAACAGGTCATCCACCCAAAGCTCAGGAAGTTTGGGCCCAGCTAGAACTTGGACAGGAGAACAATCAGGAAACTTTGGGTTGCTGCTAGAAGAAGTGTTGGTGAGGACAGCAGGGGGTACATACTCTGTGGTCTGTGTATGGATCCCAATGCCCCACTGCAGTGACAGTGACACTGTGGTATAAAAATTGCCACTGACCTTCCGATGAGACATAAAATCAAGGCCCTGACTCTCTGTGGTCATGAAAGATCCCTTGGCATCTTTCAAAAAGAATAAGGTGTACCCCAATGTCCTGGCTAAATTCAGAATCAGAATCATAAAGTGTCCATCACAGCCTCATCCATTCTGCCCTCCCTAATCATCCCTCCTTCACAACTTAATAGCTAATGTGTGGTGAGCTTACTTGTGCAAGAATGGCTGCCATCACATCATTGAGGTGGATGCTGCAAGTTGGTGGTGGTTAAAGTATCTCCCCACGGTCTATATAAAATGCTTTGAGCATCTAGGAAATTGCTATATAAATGTAATTTAATTCATTATTTTATTTACTGCCAATATTGGTGCCTCTCTTTGGAAATAAACAGCGCATCTTTAAAAATTTTAAAACTAGGAAGATGAAAAGGAACAACTATGTTGTATGTAACACAGAATACCAGGAAAAGATTTTACCTTTCCCCTTGGGATTAATAAAGTATCTATCTATCTGTCTATCTATCTTTACATTTTACTTTAAGTACTTCACCTAAAGAGGTAAGAGGTGAAAAAGAAAAAGAGTTTATTTTTGAGCTTTTTTTTTTAAATACGTCCTGTTGGTTGGCTGTGCTTTTTGTAAATTTTGAACACCTTCTTCTACTTGAAATAGCAGTGATTGTTTATTATAACATAATATTACTTGTTATTCATTTCAGCAAAACGCTATATTGAGACAGATCCATCAGGCAGAGATAATAGGACACCGATCGTCATTGTGAAACAAGGCCACGAGCCATGCACTTTCACTGGCTGGTTTTTAGCATGGGACCCCACTAGATGGAACAGTGATCCTGTCGCCCAGGCCTTGTCTGCTATGAAAGTGGCATAAGAGTTGGGAAACTGGAGCTAACAGAGAAGCATGGAGTTTCACTTCCCAAAGCTCCAAGCCACTTCACTTAAAGTAAACATATAGCATTGAGTAAAACATTTATTTTGTGCCTTACTAATATATCTGCTTTAGCTAAGTTTATTGTGAACGGCCAAATAAAAGTTAATATATGGATGTGAATTTGGAAAAATATTCAGTGAGACATTTGCTCAGGGGTTGCAAGTTCTATAAATATTTGATTAGACGACTATTGTGAGTAATTAACACATAAAATTTGAATGAATGTTTCGTTGCAAACACCAGCAAGTTTTATTACTTAACAATAACGATATTTCCCAAGTATCCCTAGATGATTGTTTAACAGCAGTTAATATAAAATATATTGTATAGTCCATTAAAGATGCCTACCTAATGTGATATATAAATGTATTTTATTAAGGGTACAAGAAACATTTAGACAACAACTATGTACAACTCAATAATTCCTGGCTTTGTGAAATGTTCAAAATTAACATTAGGTTTGAGTTTCTTTTAAGGTGCCAATTTCAAGTACATTTCTGTGTACATGTATTTACAGCTATCTGTATGAACAAATGTTTCTTGTGCCCTTGAAGAACGTATTTTAAATTGACAGATGGCAACAACTCTGTGTAAATGTTTTAATTTCTTATGTGTACAAAGTTTACATTTATTTGCATTAAGTTTCATTTACCACATAGCCTCCCACACCTGTAGTGATTAGTCTATAGTATTCAGCTAATCTACCTAAACAAGTGTAAACTGCAAATTTAACCAACATCAGTTATATTTAAATAATTTCTATAAATTAAAAGCAGCAGCAGTTCTGGACTAATCTATGAGGCAACCCATAACTAGCATCATATAATTCAGGAAGAGATACAGCTGAAAAAAGCAGTTACATGGGGTATTTTATGCAAAACGTCTGAAAATATAATTCAGATTCATTAAAAAAAATATTTTTTGAAAGATAATGTACACTTCATTGCTTTCAATGGTGGCATTGGGTTGTTACAACTGTTGACCTTCACTTACAGTCAAGCTCATTTGTGTGCCTGTGTAGATTTGTACTGTCTATTCTGCTTTCCTCTGATGTTTCCCAAATTAATTCATTGTAAAGTAGGACACAAACAATGATAAAAGAGTTAGGGCATCACCTTGGTGACCCCCATAGAACTGAATGAGAAAAAACAAAGAAAACATGCAGAAAACTCAGAGTAGTCTTTTCAGACCTGAGTTCTACTTAGCAACTGAATCAAGACAGCCGAATTCCAGCTAAGTTCAAGTGGCAGGAAGGGGATGTTCAGGCAGATGAACGTGGAAGTGACATCAGAGGAGGAGTGGCTGCCAATCTTTCATTCTGCAGAGAGAGAAGAGAAGGCATTAGTATACAGCACCAACCCCTGTTCCTGCAGCTAATTACCATTACCAAAGCCTTTAAGCTCTCCCTCACGTACATGCATGTGACCACATTTTAGGTTAATTACAAACACTGGATGAACACTGGCCCTGGATGTAGGGGTGAGTATGTCTTGCCAATGCCTCTGGGATGTTCTATTACTTCCTTTGATACTGAAACAGAAGATGTAGGGGTATTGTTTTAAAGTGTTCTCATTATTTCTACATAAAGCATATTAAATTAAGATCTCTGATGTCGAAAGTAATGCCAACTGCCCTGGATAACTGTTTTTAATATATTTTGCCTTTCATAATCATTTACATTAATTTACATGTGATTAGCTGATCTACAGTTACTGATTCCATTATTAATTTTTGTGCAGGATTTTTTCTAGTTTTTGTATAAGTTCTTTTAATCTCCATCCCCTGAACTTCAGGGTCTCAAGGAGATAAAATCCATCCTGGTAACATCAGGCGCAAGGTAGTAACCAACCTGTTTTGGGTTTTCAGGGAGATGATGCCTATCATGCAGGTCAGGTCAGGTCAGGTTGGGGAGCATGCACTGGTACAGCAAGTTGCTGCACCCACCTATCTTGCATCATGAAATAATTGACAGGAACCAGCCCTAGAGAGGGCGCCAGACTTTCAGCAAGCACAGTCAGGGATACATCTTTACTCCAATTTAGGGTCACCAATTAACATCTCTGGGATGTGACAGGAAGACCATATTTCTTTGACAAAAGCAAAAACTAAGGCAACATGAAACTCGCAGACAGTGAACCCAGATTACTGGCAACTGCCCCAAACTAATGAGCAACCATGCCACCCTTGTTTTTAATTATGAGTTTGAATAAAAGCTAAATAGATGCAGTTTCTTTAACTGTAAGTCGCAACTCAGTAGTTTATTGTCATATGCCAGTATCATCATGTGGATGGATATATGTCACACTCTTCCCTGAGTAAACCTTAAAGGCTATGTCACATTACATGACTTTTCCAGTGATTTTTAGTCATAACCTTTGTTTACATAATCTTAAGAAGTTGGAGGCTCCCATGACAGCCAGTCCTCTAGTTAAATAAACCCAGCAGATCAGTCCAACCAGTCTGGTACTCACTCTAATAACATCTAAAAGCTTTAATTTTGTCTTTAGTTGTAGGGCTGGGTTTTGTGTGCATGACAGCTGGCAACCAATCAGTGCTCATCTGGAAGCACAATGCAGCTAATGCAGAAACAAGCAATAAGGAACACAAGTGTTTTGGACCTCCCAAACAGAACAGAAACTTGCCTAACAAGCATGCAGCCCCCACTTCAGCAGAGTGCTTATATATGCTGACTAAATTTATAGAATCCTCAAAGCCTGTTCCTGAGTCTACCTAATAATCTCCTTTCTTGCTTCCTACTTAAGATAAAACTTTTAACAGACCCCTGGACCCCTGTTTCATAAGAGAATACTCAATATTCGTTTACTTTCCACACATTCAGTTTCACACTTTTCTATTAACTTTTACACTTCTCTGTGTTTCTCCTTTCACACCTGTGAGATTACATCTAACCTGAAGAAGGGCCCTGAGTTTCCTCAAAAGCTTGCATATTGTAATCTTTATTGTTAGCCAATTAAAGGTGTCATTTTACTTAACTTGTCACTACATCCATAATGGCTAACACAGTACAATACCCTAACACTCCCTTCACACATGGGATACTGGTTACTATTATAAGTAAAATTGGTCTTAATAAAACTTGCACAAAGACTCCAACTCCTTTGCCTGTCTGTTACACGCTAACTAAACATTCATCACTCGTCTTCCAAACATTACAAATGAAGCAAAGATGTTATAGAGAGACACAAAAACATAATGTTAGCATGTGTTGTGGAACAGAAGAATGAATGCAGTTTTAAAATTTTGGGTCCACCAACCCCCTTTTAAATGAAATGAAAATAAATTTAAAGTTATTAAGTAAAATAATGGCCACTGCTGCTAACAATTTACAAGTCACTCCTTAAACTGGCGAGAATTTTGGTCATCTCATTCTGTCTCCCACCTGAGTCAAATGAAGACACTGCTGCTTTTATAACCGCAGCCAAAAATGGGCGGGACTTTGGAGGGCTGCATGGGCGTGATTAGGCATCGTCTGACTGCTTTTCTTCAGGGCTATGGATGGAAAGACAAGGTTGTTAACAACAGGGCCTCCACTAGTCCCAGGGTGGTAGCGCTTACTTTGTCAGAGCTCCTAATCACATGTGCATCACATAGGATATTAATCCACAAATATATATTATCATAGCATAACATTCTTAAATCCTGTTTATTCCATTCAGAGCCACAGAAGGTTTTAGCTTATTTCAGAATTACTTCGCACAAAGCAGGAAATTCCCTGGACAGGATGCCATTGCATTGCATAGCCTGGTCATGCAAACAACTGAGAAAGGGCCAATTTAAAGTCACCAATTTACCAAGTAGGCATGTCCACGCATGGAAGAGAATGTGCAAACTCCACACAGACAAGGTCACGGTGCTGGGATCAAACCCAAGATATGGAATGGCAGCACTATACTGCTCTATTATTTTTTCGGTATAAACTAATACCCACCAGTTTAGTCACAATTCCAAACTTTTGTTGCATGCTTTCTTTCACTATTTAGGTTTTTTAACAAAATGTTATAAAGCTGTCAGAAACTCATGTTAATACTTAAATAATTAAAGGCACTTTTTTACTGCTTTATCAAATTATAGTGACTATAATGACACATTACTTTAAGATATGTAAGATGTAATAAGTAACCAATTAACTTCAAGGCCAACCTGATATTTTTTAAAAACTCCTATTTTTGTCATTATTATGGCTTTAGTATTAAGATATAAATTGTATATTTCATTTATCATCTTTGAGAATTTACAGTATACATTTTTTATGCCTTGCTTTGTTTGAAAAAATACGAACTTGAGGGTATATAATAAAATCTCCCCCTAGAAATATTTTGAAGTCTGTCATTATTAATCAACTGAATGAAAAAGTGAGACAAAATAAAAAGCTGCAAGAAACTGATGTCTACTCAGCGTGAGGAAACTGAATCACTGATTATAGTCATGGGTAAAGCTTATAAGATTATGAAATGCTTATGGTGGCATGTGATCATTCTTCTTTAAAATCATGATGCCACACCAATTATGGATCCCTGGAAACAAGGAGAGAGCACCAATCAATAAACTAATAGAAAAATATGCACATCTTTAATGTATGCCTTGTACAATGTTTTACAGTATATAACAATTTGGTGAATGTTTTGCATTGCCTGAGAGCACAGGTATGAAAGTATGAGGTTTCAGAAATACTCCGTATGCACAGAACAATATTGCTTTTCTAAAATTTAAGCAATGTGACTGTAATAAATAAAACGATGTATTTGACTTTTGGAAATACATTGACACTAAAATACTTAAAAGAAGCTGACCTAAAATCTGTAGAAATGACAGGTCAAATTAGAACTTTAGAAAAATTGTGATGAGAACAAGAAATTCAGCCCAATTTCCTGGTCCATCCTGTTCTTTTAGAATGTCCTAGATATCATCAAGTCAAGATTTGAAGTTCTCTAAAGTGCTGCTCTCCACCACACTACTTCGTCATTTATTCAGTTTGCCTCTGGTTCTTTGTATGAAGAGAAACTTCCTAACATTTGTGTGAAATCTGCCCTTAACAAGCTTTCAGCCATTGCCCTGTGTTCAAGTCAAGTCAAGTTGGGGAACATGCACTGGTACAGTGTGTTGTCGCACCCACTACACAATGAAACAACTTGGGATTCCCATTGGCAACCCCCTAGGCAGACATGCGGCCCAGTCCCACCCTCTGGAAATAACCCTCTATCTGCCGCAGCCAGGTGATACGTGGGTGACTCCTTGGCCTGGTCCAGCCACTCGGGTCCCCAACAATGAGGTTCTTACGAGTTGGATCACCCTCAGGGAAACGCGCCACATGGCCGTAGTGCCGTAACTGACGCTCCCTCACAATGCAGGTAATGTGCCTCATTCGGAACTCCATGAGCAACCGCTCATTCAACACAAAGTGAAACTAGTGGTACCCAAGGATTTTCCGGAGAGACACAGTACCAAAGGAGTCTTCTTCTCAGGTCATTGGATAGCGTCCATGTCTCGCAATCATATAGCAAGACAGGAAGCACCAGGACTCTAAAGACTTGGACCTTCGTCCTTTTGCATAGATATCGGGAGTGCCACACACCCCTTTCCAGCAACCTCATGACCCTCCATGTGCTCCCAAACCGTTTACTGACTTCATAGGGAGATTCACCTGAGACATGAATGTCACTGCCAAGGTAAGTAAACCTCTCGACAAGGTTGACAATCTCTCCGCAGACAAACATACTGCTGATGGCTGTGCCCAAGAGGTCATTAAAGGCCTGGATCTTGGTTTTTATCCAGGACACTCACAAGCCCAGACACTCAGACTCCTCGCTCAGTCTCTCGAGTGCTCCGATCAGAGCCTCCATTGATGCCGCGAAGATCACAGCATCATCAGCAAAGTCAAGATCCGTGAATCTTTCTTCACCAACAGATGCCCCACAGCCACTGGACCCCACGACCTTGCCCAACACCCAGTCCATACAAGCATTGAACAGAGTAGGAGCAAGAATTCACCTCTGATGATCCCCAGAATCAACTGGGAAAAACACAGAGGTTCTGCCTCCACTCTGCACAGCACACAGTACCAGTGTATAGGCCGGCCATGATGTCTAGCAACCTCAAGGGGATCCCGCGAACCCTAAGGATATCCCACAGGGCAGCTCGATCAACTGAGTTGAACGCTTTACGAAAACCAACAAAGGCTGCAAAGAAACTCTGCCGATATTCCTCTGCCTGTGTGTCCTGTTGCAGAATTTATTTCAAAGTAACAACTGGGATCTGCTCTAATTCCTTTCAGAACTTTCACCACTATGCTCCATCTTAATCTCTGTTTTCTTCAATAACAGAATAATAGTCAGTCTGTCTGAATTCATATCTTTCAAGGAAAGTTTTATGAAGAATTTTGAATTCAGCCAAATCATTATTGGGAAAAGGATGCTAAGGATAGAGCTGCCAGGCAAGAGGAAAAGAGGAAAGCTTAAGAGAAGGTTTATGGATATGGTGAGAGAAGACATGCAGGTGATGGGTGTGACAGAGCAAGATGCAGAAGACAGGAAGATATGGAACAAGAAGATCCACTAAGGCATCCCCAATTGGGAGCAGCCGAAAGAAGAAAATTCTTTAGGAATGAAACAGGTCTTATGGCTTTAAAGATAAACAAAACTCTTTGTGAAGTTAACTAAACATTAAACATTAAGTTTAATACGTGTCGAAAGAAACAAATCAATAAAACTAAAAGTAGGTACAACATCAGTAATGAATGGGTGTTTACAGTTTTGTTTTTTTTTGTTCCGAAGACTTAATCTATTTCTTTATTCAATTCAGCTTATTCAATTCCCATTGGATTTTTCTATAGAGGTTCATGGTGGCAATATGCTGTGTCTTCCAGTTCAGACCACCCAATCCCACGAAACTGTCTGCATTGTCTTCTGCTGCACTACCTACAAGGGGCACCTCTAGTATGTAGTATCTTCATCCAAAGCAATTCACAAAGCTCCTCTTGTTCCAGACAAGCCACAGTTCTACTTCAAGGTCTTTCCATACTGGTAAACTCCTCATTCTTCTAGACAAACTGAGCTTCGAACCTTGGGGAAGAACCAGAATTTGTTAGTTTTATAACCATCTTATTCTTTTGATCACTAATCAGAACTTGTGACCATATGTAATGATAATAATGTAACAGCCAAATACTGTCTGTCAGCCAAGAAAAAGTAAGCTTTGGAATACTAATTCGCCATCTTATCCAGATAAGTTAAATTGGTTCAGTGGGGAGTTGTCTCTTGACTTGCGAGGGCACACTTTAAAATGTGAAACAGTAAGCTTTCTATTTTTCTCTCAGCCTCTCATCATGCACAATGTGAACCAGTAAAGACTTCGGATTTCAAAGGAGCTGCTTTATCTCAGTGAGCTGTAAAGTGGAACTCCACTCACTCTGGTTATAGGACAGCTTCTAAGAGTCATGTGTGCAACAATAGGCTGTCTATCTCCAAGACTCCTGCTTCTACACTTGCCTGGACCGTTACTAATTATTAACCAGTGTTTTTAATCCAGTAGTGAAGGAAATATTTACCAGAGAGGCTGACAAGTGTGCTGCCTCAGTAAAAGAACACCATCCCAGTTGCCAACCCCAAAGCAGTTTTCCTCTTCTACACAATGTATAAGAGGCATATTAACCAAGATATAGTGCAATATTCACACAACAATCCAGTGTTTCTGATAGTCTCTTCCAATAATGCAGCCTCCCTTTGTAGAGCTTTTAAACTGCTGTTGCAGTGACTCAGAAATGGACCCAGATGTTTCCTGCTTGAGTTTCACCACTCCATTATCCCTAGGTAAAGTCAATATTTCCTCACACTTGATAAGAACAACCTGATTGACATCTTATCTACCCCAACCAGAGTTTTCAAATCTTCTACCCACACTAATTATAGGCTGCATGAATATAAATCTCCATGGTCATTGCTAAAGCTGTGTTCCTTCTTTCCTGCTGATATCTCTCAATTTCAATAACAGATTCTCCTTTAAGTATGACATGGATAACTTCTTTCTGTAACTTGATGGCATTCACTCTTGATATTACAACAGGATATACAAGAGGATATTACAATATAATTTACATCCCAATATACTGTCAAGCTTGAGTCACAAAGTTGCACTAGATATAGGAAGGTAAGGCCAGGTTTCCAAGGAACAATAACTTTATTGCCGATCAAACAGAAACCGTCTCATACTTTATTTAAAAAAAGGAGGTTGTCTTCAGCAGACAGGTTACAACTGGCGAACATCCTGCTCTAACTCACTTCTTCAGTTTAAAAGAACACAAAGTCTTCTTCGTCAAGCAGGTAGAGTGGCTCAGAAGCAGTGGCTGGGGCAGACACAGTCTGGAAGAGAGAGGACAGGAAAGCAAGCAATTTAGCTGGTCAGGGATTGGTCTCTTAAATGTTCTAAACATTGTGTGAGAAAAACGTTACACAGTAAGGCTGCAAATCTGCAGATGATTACGCAGAGGGCTAGTTAAGAGTGTGTTGTTTCACATTATTTAAGAGGGTTTTTTTGATAGGCAGATGTGTTTCTTTGCCATTGGTTTCCTGTTTAATAGAGAGCCAGCTAACAGAGTGTCAGTGTGCAGTTGTCGGCATAATGTGATAGGAATATGCAGTGAAGGAGCTACCGAACTGTCTTTGAGCAACTGCCGCCGAGTCGGTAACGACATGAATCAGTGGTGACACCAGTCACAATACGCCTGTTTCTGTGCAGTAACTGGGGTGGAAATCAGGCTAAAATTTCTTATAAAGGTAGCATTTTTAAAGCAAACGACTGGTTATGCAAATGCCATTTTTTCTTTCAAAACTCTAGAGTTTCCTAACTTTGCATATTACAATACATGTTTGCAGGCACAAAGCATAAAGCAATCTTGGATGATATGCACCTGTTTGGAATGTGGAAGGAAAGTGGCAAACCCAGAAATGTGAGTAACCCATTACCTGTATAAACTGAGAAAGAACATGCAAACTCCACTTCTAGGCAGTGCTTGAATTCAGAATCCTGGAGCTTTGAGACAGCAGTGCTGACTACCACACCATCATGCTACTTGCCAATAAAAATGTACTAACTGTGTTTATAAGAAGTACTACTGAACACATTGAAATCACTTCAGTTTTTTATTGTCTGGCACTTCCTGACTAACCGGTATGAGAAAACCCCAGATATGATATCCTACCTGACTCATCTTGATGTATATTAATGCAAGATTGCTTTTTATAGTTCCCCCCCTTTTTGGCCCCCTAGACCTGAAAGAGCTCACCTTCTTCAAGCCACATTCAGTGAAGGACTCAGTATCATTGGACAGCTGAATTTCAGCCCATTCTAATCATGTATATTTGTCCCTGATTGGTAATTGCTCAACATATTACAGCTGTGTACAAAAGACAGGAAACAAACTGCTTCTCCAACAGCTCATTTTATGTAACATTACTCACAAAGTTTGAGTCAGCTTCTGATCACAGTTGTGACTCACTGCGAATTACATGTGTAACAGTGCTACTGGGCAATAAAAACTTAAACTCCCAGCAGTCCTTGTCATTGATCTGATCGGATGCCTGCTAAGGGTGCCGGGGCTGCTCGGAACAAGAAGGCCAGCGCAAGTTTTATGGGGAGAAGACAAGCTGTGTTGTGATGGGAGTTACATGCCTGTTTTTTCTTTCTGTTCATTGCTTTTGGATCATTGTTCTTGTCCTGGATTATCTCTTGATAGATAGATAGCTATATAGATAGCTATATAGATAGATAGATAGATAGATAGATAGATAGATAGATAGATAGATAGATAGATAGATAGATAGATAGATAGATAGATAGATAGATACTTTATTAATCCCAAGGGGAAATTCACATAATACAGCAGCGGTATACTGACACAAAAAACAATATTAAATTAAAGAGTAATAAAAATGCATGTAAAAACAGACAATAACTTTGAATAATGTTAGCATTTACTCCCCCGGGTGGAATTGAAGAGTCGCATAGTGTGGGGGAGGAACGATCTCCTCAGTCTGTCAGTGGAGCAGGACGGTGACAAAAGTCTGTCACTGAAGATACTCCTCTGCCTGGAGATGACACTGTTCAGTGGATGCAGTGGATTCTTCATGATTGATAGGAGTTTGCTTAGTGCCCGTCGCTCTGCCACAGATGTTAAACTGTCCAGCTTCATTCCTACAATACAGCCTGCCTTCTTAACAAGTTTGTCCAGGCGTGAGAAGTCCTTCTTCTTTATGCTGCCTCCCCAGCACACCACAGCGTAGAAGATGGCACTCGTCACAACCGTCTGGTAGAACATCTGCAGCATCTTATTGCAGATGTTGAAGGATACCAACCTTCTAAGAAAGTATAGTCTGCTCTGACCTTTCTTACATAGAGCATCAGTATTGGCAGTCCAGTCCAATTTGTCATCCAGCTGCACTCCCAGGTATTTATAGGTCTGTACCCTCTGCACACAGTCTCCTCTGATGATCACGGGGTCCATGAGGGGCCTGGGCCTTCTAAAATCCAGCACCAGTTCCTTGGTCTTGCTGGTGTTCAGGTGTAAATGGTTTGAGTCACACCATTTAACAAAGTCTTTGATTAGCTTCCTGTACTTGTTCGTGTGTATGAACTGTCTGGTGTCTGCCTGCTGTGTGAGGACTGAAGTGGATTGTTCATCAACCTTCGGAGAAGGAGTGCTCCCAATTCTTCATCATCAGGATATACCGGTAGGACTTTTCTTTACATTTACTTACACAAGCTGATCTCTGTATCATTCAATCTCCATTTCACTACATCGGCTGGACTTTGTTATGGACTTCATCGTGTGTGATTTTTGTTATTTGTTAGTTGTTTCTGAGTTCATGTTTATGGTATATTCGCCGGAAAGGGAACTGGGATAGGATTGTTTTGGTTTGTGTGGTTAAATTTCCTTTATTATTGTTTAATACGTTTGTGAATTTCTCTTTTAGTTCAGGTTGCTTTTTGTCTCTGTGATTGAGTGTGTATGAGTCGGCCAATGCTGGGTGTGTTCCTGGGTTCCACACCGAAAAAATAAATAAATCACCATCATCAGGCAGTGTGAATCTTAGCTGGGTTTTAGACAGCTATACATGTACGATGAAGGACTTGATGCTACGCTTCCTTGTAAGTACTGCTTTTAATATAGCAACGTGCAGTTTTACAGTTCAAGCGTGAGGAGTTCAATAACCATACCAGAACACTGTCTGCTGCATGTTCTTCCTATGTTAGTTTTTTGAGCAGTGCACTTCTAGTTTCCGTTTAGAGCTCACAGTGTGCTGATACCTCATGAAGCCCAAGTTGGATAAGAGGTGGTTTGTCCATCAGTGTTTAGAGAGCTACTGTGAAATAATGGTGTAATTGAGTGCCATTGTGGAATGGGGACAAGGTGCTGTTCTACCTTGTGCCAAACATGCAGAACACAGTTTATAAAATGATTATATTCATCTACCCCTTTTTTTTTGTATTAAACTTGATAAATGGTAGCTGCTGTAGAGAATGAGGAGAGACAAGGTTTGTCTCGATAAGCAGCTAGGAGAGTGTGAAAGTGAAGGGTTTAACCATGGGGAGATTGGACATAGGACAAATGCCTAATAGTATAAGTTCAAAATCAGGAAAAGAAATACCGCCATGTGAACTGGCTCAAAACAAAGTGGCAAATTCGATAGCAGGTCTTTTGCCACTCCATAAAAAAAGAGGTAAAGGCTTATCTGACCTGGTACCAAAAGGAGGAAAATGGGGGAAGAGTGAGCATTGAACTAATAAAATTTAAATGAAAGGCAATATTCATTTTAATGATTGTCAGATTGGACTGAAGGGAGGGAGTGAGGTTACTCCAGGACAGAATTAACTGTGTTACCTCATTAAACAAGGTGTGTTGCAATAATAATCCAAGAACACTGCAAAAACAAGCCACTTCAGCATAACATTTTGGATAACATGCCACATACAAACAGGAGCTGAATATTCATTGGTTTAACTTATTCCTTAAATGTTTGTAGGGATAATAAATGCAATTTTTGTCATTAAACCTGAAGTTGTACAATAAGACAATATGTGCCATAGCAGTTCCCAGTCTGAGGAATTAAAATGGTTACGTTTACCCTGGATGACTATACAGAACATCACGGTTAACTGTACTCTCTCTGCTTGTGGCAGCCATACCCTTAAAGTGCTGCTGCTGTATCATTTATTTGCTCTAGATGGCAGTGATGTTGCATGCAGCTGATAGAGTGCAGCCTCTGCACTGTGATCCATTAAAAAACAACTTTCCAAATACATAGTGATAGCCAGTATGACTGTAGTAAAAGTTAATAAAGCAGGCAGCACAGCCTCCCTTAAGTTAAGATCTCTGACACCATTTTTGTCATTAACCTGCAAATAACAGAAGTGATTTTCTATTTAATGTATTGAATCTAAGTTTCCAAAATGCATTCTTTATATAACATTTCAGCTATAGGTGAAGTCCACAAAGGACAAGCAAAATCTTTCTTTTATTATGATTTTAAGACATATCATTGTTAATATAATGTATCACAATTGTATTTTATTTTGCCTTCCCTTTATATTCCTCATTTAATAATAAGATTCACACAGAAACACGTTCAGAAGAATAAAAATACATTTAAACAATACAGCTTTGACTTACTGTGCAGTTGCTAGAGATGACAAATTTTGCTCAGCTTTCTCTACTTAAATCATTTAACTCTTCACCCACCCAAAATTGTGTCTTTAAACCACTCTGTTTCAGCTCAGTGGGACTCTTGCTGAGATTAGGCTTTGTAGATGCCCCAGAGAACAAATGGACATCCCGCCCAGGACAGAAATGGATCTCTCACTCAGCTGGGATGCCATAATGGAAGGATGGACTAAGTGTGGGAAATACCCAGCTAGGATACCTTATGATTTCCATCCTGAGTGGGATGCCCGAAAGCTACAGGAACCAGTAAGATAGGACAGCAGGGAGCAGTACATCTCCCACTGCACTAGGTGGCAGTGTCCCTCAAATAGAATCCCAGTTTGGACATCCACATTGCTGCATTGGAGTTGGAGTCCAGAAGTGCAGTCATGTATGGGTGGGTCCCTGGGGGGTGATTGAGGGTACAGCCGGGGAAGGACTTCCTTGACTTTCTTATGACCCAAAAGTACTTCCAAATGGCAATGTCACATCACCAGAAGTGATCCTGGGTCCAGCATAAAATAAGTCCAGTGCAACACATGTACGAGTCAAAGTAGGGAGGCAGTGGGCAACACTAACTGAAGGAGAGAAGGAGAGAGAGAAGAGAAGGAAAGAGAACTTAAAACTCTGTATATTGCCTGTAATTGTAATTGTACTGAGCTGAGTGAATTAAAAGTCCTTTAGTTCAGAACTTGTGTAATGTTGTGTCCTGTGTGACTGGGGTTTGGTTCCCCCTACTGTTCACAACTTATAATGAGAATTAAAAACATCACATAATGTCTCAGGCTGAAGAGGTTTAAATACAGGAAGTTTCAAAAACTAAGTCACCCGATATCTTAGGCTGTTTGTTATTTAAATTAAAAGTTAATGGAGACTGAAAAATAAGACACACTGAGAGTATTTGCCAGTGTACTGTATGAAACATATAAACAAAAATGATCAAAACCATCTCTCTAGTTTAGGAGGTTTTCTGGAACATGCAGTTTCTGCTTTTAGAAAAAGCTTCCCAGCAGCCTCACTTTTTCAGCATCTCCTTTTTACCTCCAGCTTGTTTTACTTCTCCTGTCCTGGTTGAGTTGGGTGTTATTTTCTCTTTACCTGATCTCTGCACTCATACATCACCTAAGGTCTTAGTTGTCCACATGATTTGGGAGGATTGGGGTTAGCGCAAGATTGTAGTTTGCTTAACCTTTCCTCCCAAACATAACTTCATGCCTGACCCGAACTTCTTATTTAAAAGCAGGCAGATAATCAATGAAGTCTTAGATGTAACTGTTCATCATTACAGAGATGAGAGCTTTCTTAGTTCTTGTTTTCGCGATCCTGTAACAACCATAAGGATGGAGTTTCTAAAATGAACCCCCAAATAGGTGTCATATCCAACTCTTGTACCACTGATTTATTTCCAAGTAACTGTCTAACTGGAACATTTTAAAAAAATGTATGATGTATTAATACACTATGGGAATTTTTGGAGTTACCATTTTTGATGTTGCACCTCCACCTTGCTCATACTCACACACAATTCTGGGTGGTGTTTTGGAAAAAAGCAAAGGCGTCGTTGCTTTGCTGTGCAATAAAAGATGCTAAAAATGACATGTCTTTTTCTTGGTAATGTGGCCAGACCTTTTACAAAAGAAAAAAGTCAGGGTTTATAAATAAGGGTTTATTAATAAGCCACACATTAAGAGAAGTGTATCATGTACCATAAGGGGAAAATGGCCTAACAACCTTACAAGCACTTCCAAACCTTCCAAGTCCTTTTTCAGAATTACACTGGCCTCCATTTTCTCTCTGTCCAATCAACCCTTCTCTTCATTTTGCTCTCAGCATCAGACTTACCTGTACAATGGCTAGGAGACTCTTTTATGGGCTGACATGGGATCAGCCTGAAATGTACTAAAATATTGAGGCCATCATTTTAGTCCAACAGCCCTAGGATTGTTTGCAGACAGGCTAGCCAGTGAGAACTATAGCTCCCAGGTAACTTGTAAGAGTCTGTAGTACATCAGCATATAATAGCCGCTGACACTGATTATCCAAGAGGAATGATTTCGTATTGAAACATATCCACTAGTAATTCTCACTTATAACCTTATCCATTCCTAGGAATGCATTAATCACTCTCTTCAATCGGGTTTTAACATCCAAACCAGGCAATGCCCCAGTGTCTTCTTGGATGGGATGCCAAACACAATACAATTCCCAGTGCCACCATATTCATTTTAACTGTGCAAATATAAAGTACAAGAAACACATTCAGTAAGTATTGAATTGTTCCAAATAAAACATTACCGCCAAATTACATGTGTTTATAATTAATTTTTTGTAAAATGTCTATTAAAATGAGATGACAGGTCAGCGTTGCATCAACTTGCAACTTGTCACTTCCATGTATGAAGGTGACCTCCAATTTATCTAACTTGAAGTTACCACTTGGAAAGACGTTCATATGAAATTTCCCACTGGGAAGCTTGAATTCTTCATATTTCTCTTAGCACATGAACTCAGCAGTATATTTATTTGTAAAGTTTCTGTATCCAAAAATATAATGTTGTTACAAGATCAGAGGGCACTATTTTCTTAACAGAATTTGAATGGAAGTTCAAAGCTCTTTTTATAAAACTGCAGCATAGTAAATACAGATGAGCAATCTTGCTAACCAGTAATTCTTTTTGTAGGAAAAAAAAGGAGTTTAAGAGCAAAGAAAATTTAACAAACCAGAGCAAAACATTCAGTACATCTGACAAATCTGGTGGATAAATTGCTATGGCGTCCAAATGTCTCACCAAGAGTACTTTACATGAAGTGTGCACTTGAAGAGGCCAGTATATTGTGTCACACACATGCGAGTAGGAGGCAGCTAAAGGACCTGAGTAATAATAATCCCACGCCAGATCTGAGGTCGGCAGGGTGCGCTGACTGTCTCTCTCAGTTCCTTTCAGACCTTTCTCAGAAAAACCCACCAGCTTTCCAGCACCTCTGATGGTGTCATTTCCACTTCTGTGGGCCTCTGATAATGACACTTCTGGTTTCCGGTGCAGATGATGATGTCACATCCGGTTCCGGTGCCACTGATAACATCACTTCTGGTTCCAGCACCAATGACGTCACTTCCTGTACTGCCTAATAAATATGCCATCTTTGCTACCATACCTTCAATTCTGTTTTGGACTCAGATTTGTGAACATCTCTGTTCTAATTTAAGTCTGTTTTGTAGCCTTGGAACAATATATGGGTAGCTGCCCCAAACCTTCTTGATGTCTTTGACTCATTTGTGTGACAATTAGAAGGACCGGGGGAGCAGATGTGCACAGGTCACTGTCTTTCCCGAAGTGCTAGATGGTAGCCTCCCTGGGTTGCAGCGGCACCTCAGATTCACAGAAAGCTTCATGGGAGTTCACTGCAGCCCTATCGGGTTCTGTGGATGCCGCCAGAGGGAGCTGTGGGGATTGCAGAGCCCTGCTACATTGGACTTTCACCACATTGGGGACTGATTCCAGATCTGGCTAATGAGTTACCTGGAGCGCTCCCAGGTAACAGCATTAAACGAGCCACCTCACTTCACTTGGAGAGCCGGAGTCGGGAGGAAAAGGACAAAGCTTGGTGGAAGTGAAGGTGGAAGGAGAGGGGGGGAGAGAGAGACAAGGAAGAACAGAAAAGAAAAAGAAAGTTCTGAATACTCTATATTATACTGTGCTGTTTGTGGGAATGGGTTGGGGAAGCATTCCCAAATGTAGTAAATAATACATGTACGGTGTAACATTGTGTTACTGGTTTGTTTGGGTGTTTGGGGCGGCTGGAGCCCCCTAGTGGTCACAATGGATAAATACTTAATAGTCAAAACAGCAATAAGAAAGTAAGAAGATTGTATTGTTTATTCATTCATCATGTTTAGTGCCATGAGTTAGTAAGGGAGAGAGTTTATACTTCCATCTTACACAGAACACATTGTACCCTACCACACTGATTAGATATGTGCTGTATTTCTTCACCAGGGACATTTCTTTCACATCCTAAGTACTGATACTACACAACAAAATTGCAAGTGCTAAATTAACTGTTAAAGTATCTGATTAATGGTTTAAGGTATACACATGGAAAGAATAGACCCACATATAAACTTAATGTATTATTTTAACCCTGAAGATTTTGCTGTGTACAATCATGTCCTGATCAAATGTTAAAAGCGTTTTTTGATTGAGGATTTTAGGTGAAACTTAAATACACCTAGCAGCAATATCTGCTTCAGGTCCATCAGTGGGAAGAATGTTTCAAATAGCCATTTCCCAATGAGTGAAAAACTGTCCTCTGGATCCATCTTCAATGAATAATTGCCTCTTTCTCACTGTGTGTAGGTTTCAACCAGGAAAAATTGTGTGGGATCCACTTGATAAATGTCTTGAAGCAATTTAAAAGACCTGAATACAATTTCTATACACTATTTTTTGAAACGGAGAAATTCAGTGGGGAAATGCTTTTCCCTTGCTCCCTATAGCACAGCACATTACAAAGCAGCAAGCAGAATAAATACACATTCCTTTCTTTTCTTCATTCCTCAAGCTTCGACCGCTTCCTCCTGACTCTGGCTCTCTGAATGGAGTGAGGTGGCTCATTTTATAGAGCACTTGGAATTGCCCCAGATGTCCCATGATCTCCTTCTGGGTGTTCTTACAGGTGTGGCAGCAGTGCTGCTAGTGAAGACTCAACCATTCCCCTTGCTACCCTCTGTTGTTCTGGGGGAGATATTGCCCTGTGCAAGAACCTTTCTCCAGTCCTTCTCTTACCAAGGCGACCCAGCTGGGCAACAGTCCCGGCTGTCCACCACATATACTGTATATATATATATATATATATATATATATACACTCACCTAAAGGATTATTAGGAACACCTGTTCAATTTCTCATTAATGCAATTATCTAATCAACCAATCACATGGCAGTTGCTTCAATGCATTTAGGGGTGTGGTCCTGGTCAAGACAATCTCCTGAACTCCAAACTGAATGTCAGAATGGGAAAGAAAGGTGATTTAAGCAATTTGAGCGTGGCATGGTTGTTGGTGCCAGACGGGCGGTCTGAGTATTTCACAATCTGCTCAGTTACTGGGATTTTCACGCACAACCATTTCTAGGGTTTACAAAGAATGGTGTGAAAAGGAAAAACATCCAGTATGCGGCAGTCCTGTGGGCGAAAATGCCTTGTTGATGCTAGAGGTCAGAGGAGAATGGGCCGACTGATTCAAGCTGATAGAAGAGCAACTTTGACTGAAATAACCACTCGTTACAACAGAGGTATGCAGCAAAGCATTTGTGAAGCCACAACACGCACAACCTTGAGGCGGATGGGCTACAACAGCAGAAGACCCCACCGGGTACCACTCATCTCCACTACAAATAGGAAAAGAGGCTACAATTTGCACAAGCTCACCAAAATTGGACAGTTGAAGACTGGAAAAATGTTGCCTGGTCTGATGAGTCTCGATTTCTGTTGAGACATTCAAATGGTAGAGTCAGAATTTGGCGTAAACAGAATGAGATCATGGATCCATCATGCCTTGTTACCACTGTGCAGGCTGGTGGTGTAATGGTGTGGGGATGTTTTCTTGGCACACTTTAGGCCCCTTAGTGCCAATTGGGCATCGTTTAAATGCCACGGGCTACCTGAGCATTGTTTCTAACCATGTCCATCCCTTCATGAACACCATGTACCCATCCTCTGATGGCTACTTCCAGCAGGATAATGCACCATGCCACAAAGCTCGAATCATTTCAAATTGGTTTCTTGAACATGACAATGAGTTTACTGTACTAAAATGGCCCCCACAGTCACCAGATCTCAACCCAATAGAGCATCTTTGGGATGTGGTGGAACCGGAGCTTCGTGCCCTGGATGTGCATCCCACAAATCTCCATCAACTGCAAGATGCTATCCTATCAAGATGGGCCAACATTTCTAAAGAATGCTTTCAGCACCTTGTTGAATCAATGCCACGTAGAATTAAGGCAGTTCTGAAGGCGAAAGGGGGTCAAACACGTATTAGTATGGTATTCCTAATAATCCTTTAGGTGAGTGTATATCTCCAATGGATTCAGAAAATATTCAGACTCCTTCACTTTTTCACATTCAAGTTGTAACCTTGTGCTAACATCATTTAATCGTATTTCGCCACAAGTCAAGCAACACTGAAATACCCCAGAATGACAATGCAAAAACAAGATTCTAGAATTTTGAGGATAATTGATAAATATAAAAACGTGGAATATCACATAGGCTCAAGTATTCAGATCTTTTACTCAGTACTTAGTTGAAGCACCTTTGGCAGGCAATACAGCCTAGAGTCTTCTTGGGTCTGATATAACATGCTTCACACACCTGATTTTGGGGATTTCCTGCTATTCTTCTTTCATACTCTGTCAAGTTGGAGGGAGACCATTGGTGTACAGCTATGTTCAGGTTTCTCCAGAGATGTTTTATTGGGCTGAAGTCTGGGCTCTGGCTTGGTGGCAGAAGGACATTCCCAGAGTTGTCCCAATCTGCTCCCGTATTGCAGTTCTTTTGTGCTTAGGGTCATTGTTTTGTTGGAAGGTGAAGCTTTAGTCCAGTATGAGGTTAACAGTACTCAGGGGCAGATTTTCATTAAGTATATTTCTGTATTGTGCTCTCTTCAGCCACCATCATGCTTCATTATTGGAATGATATTGCACAGGTGATAAGCAGTTCCTGGTTTCATCCAGACATGACTTCCAGGTGTCTTTTATTGAGAAGAGACTTCTGTCTGGCCACTTCATTATAAAGCCCAGATCAGTGGAGTGTTGCAGTGACGGCTTCCCTTCTGGAAGTTTCTCCCATAACCATACAGGTTATCTGGAGATCATCAGGTTCTTGGCCACCTTTCTTACCAAGGCCTTTCTCCCCTGATTGCTCAGTTTGATCAAGTGGCCAGCACTAGGAAGAGTCATGGATGCTCCAAAATTCTTCTGTTTAGGAATTATGAAAGCAACTGTGCTCTTGGGAACCATCAATGCTGCAGGAATGTTTTCACTGTATTCCCCAGATCACAATTAGACTTTTGCTCTGATACACATTATCATCTGTGAGACCTTCTATAGATAGTTGTGTTACATTCCTAATTATCTCCAATCAGCTGAATTAATCTCAGGTGGACTCCAAACAAGGAGTAGAAACATTTCAATAATGCTCAATAGAATAGGATACATCTGAGCCAAATTTCAGGTGTCAAAGGAGGTCTAAATACTTGTGTCAGTGTGCTAGTTCAGATTTTTATGTTTAATAAATTTAGAAAAAAATCTAAATTCCTGCTTTTACCTTGGCATTCTGGGTATTGAATGTTACTAGAAGTCAGGAAAAATGAATTGAAATGATTTAAGCACAATGCTGCAAAATAACAAAAAGTTGAAAAAGGTTGAAGGGTTATATTTATATATATATATATAAAAATATAAGTAAAAAAAAGAAGTGTACAGAACGCAAAACACCTTGTAACTAAGCCCATATATTTATTTTTGTTCACCTTTTTTCTTTTGATCAATCACAGCCATCTTTATCAGATCACTTCATTGCCTAGACTGCCATCTAGTGGCCAAAGGTAGAACATCGGTATTTACTCCAAAAATATAACCTTTTCTTCTTTTCTTTGTTTTTGGTGTCATTCTTCCTAAGGTGTTTAACTGTTACAGCACTAAGTTAAAGTAATCATTGTAGACTTTTCATTGTAATTTGTTCACTTTGGAGGGTTCAGATGCTCACTGATTTAACTAAACTGCTAGAGCCTAAATGCTCATTTAGCTGTGTTTAGATATAGGCACATCTTCTGACAACAGGAACATTTGTGACACATTTTATCATCCATTATCTACAATATATACTTTTACCCTCCATTTTTTTTATAAAGGGTTGGCTGAGTTTCTACTTCCTGCAGTTTTGTTTGGCATATCCACAGATCCTTGTTAGACTACCAGCCTAGTAACCACTGTATGAAGTTAGCATGTTCTGCCAAGTCTGTATGGATGTTCCTCTCATACTTTAATGTTCAGGTAGATTAATGCTTGACTCTAAATATACACAGCATAAGTGAGTCCCACCTCCTACCTTCCACCTGACACTACCTTAACATGCTAAAACTATCTAAAATCCTGTAAAGATAAATGTGAAATCCAAAAATGGATGAATGAAATAGATTTTTGTCCCCGCTCCCTACCGAGATGGGACTGACTGTCATGCAGCCCCACATCCTAAAACCAGTCACTTGATCATTGCAAAGTGTATTCTGTTCTATTTTGTTTTGGATTTACATAAACATTAAAGGAAGACATCTCAAAGCTTCATTGCCTCATTTGAAAATAAAACAAGCTGAAATGTAGGTAGTATATGCATTTGCAACTATTGGTCAGTAAAAGTGCTCAGACAAAGCTAAAATACAGAACCCATGTTTAGGTAAGGGACTGCTACTTATAGTACGTTTGACCCATATTTGTGGCAACTGTTGCTTTATAAAATAAACAAGATCCGCTTTACTTTTTTTTAGACATGAAGAAAAGTAAGTTCAGGTTTGGTCAATTTGTTTCAGAGAATAGATTCAGTTTGACAGTCATTAGCAAAGCACTAATGCTGCAATGCTTAAAAGACCCAAAATGAAAATAATTGATATCTCTTTGTTGTTTGGATATTGGTTATTCTTTATAATTGTTTTAATTTCTTATCATGCACTAATGTATATGAAACAACTGTGTGCAGACTTAGGGGTGGGATGGTGACATGATGGTGGTGCTGCTAACCTCACAGTAAGGAGATCTGGGATTGCATCCCCAGTCCTTCTTATGTAAAGTCTGCATGTTCCCCCCTGTGTCTGTGTTGGTTTGGTCCGGTTTAGTGTAGTCCAAAGACATGTGAATTAGGTGGATTGGTGACACTGAATTGGCCTTAGTATGTGGATGGGATGTTTGTGTGTTCACCCTGTGATGGACTGGCACCCTGTCTGGGGTTTGTTTCTGCCTTGTGCCCTGTGCTAGCTGGGATAGGCACCAGCACACTCCATTACCCTGTTTATGACTAAGCAGGTTAGAAAATGACTGACAGAAATTTATAAATGTGTACAGATTATAATATTTCAGTTCTCCAACCAGTCTTCCAAAAAATTTCAAAGGAAAACAGTACAATCCTTATCACCAATTCTTGTGTTTTGGTGGTTTTCAAAATATAACTAAACTGTAGTTAAAATTAATTTTATTCTTTTTTTTTTACCTGCCGTCCATGTTATCAGTTACATTGTAGTGACAGACCACTTCAGTTTCTGTACTGCCATCTAGTGACAAAAATCAGAACAGCAAAAACATTCACTGCAGTACTGTTGCTGAAAGGCTGGCAATGTGCTTAGTGATGTATTTATGTAAGATTGTTGAAGAGATTGTGCATCAAAGCTACATTTTAAAGCCAAAACGTGAAAACATTAAAAGATAAATAAATTGGTGCTAGCTTCCGTTCTCAGGAGAAATGTTGAGGAAAAAATTTCTTTAAAAAATAAACCAATGCTCTTATCATGTATTTATTCAGTAATTTGTATTGTTATATCAAGTTGTCTCATTTCCCCTTAGTGTTGCTTCAGAATTTTTTTCAGCCGCATCACAATCACACCTAAAACGGAATTTTAATCCTCATCATACTTACTGAGATGTCAACTTCTTAAAAGTTGCAGCTTATGGTATCTTTTACTTGTCACTGTCAGTTATAATACTTGAAAAGAATATCCTTTAAGTGTTCCCCCATTTTAATAAATGTATACAATCAGAGTTGTGAACACTTCAGCCTTTAATCTCCTCCCAAATTCCTTAGAGCTATTCTAGACTAGTAATTAATATGCAGGTCGGCTTGTTAGTGCACCACAGTCTACTCACATTTGACTCAAAAGTCTTTACGTACACCGTGCAGGTACTGGTCAGGATGACAAAATGCAGGTCAGGTACAGTGCAGCACAGATAAGCGAGCAAAAATAGCTTGCAGCTAAAATTACAAAGCTACTGAAGCACTGCAGTCTATTCAATTAACTAAGCCTATTTGTCTTCATCACTCTTAGTTCTCAATAATTTTTTACTCATGGGTGATTTGTAAAAATGTCCCACCTCGTGAATATTGGCATCTAGGGTGGGCTTTTTCAGCTGCAAACTTAAATGGGAAAAAAGGACGCATAAATAAAAGGACAAAAGGATTCTAAAATATTATACATATATTATTTTTGGAAAAGCATAATACATCTTTCCGTCTTTCACAAAAAACAACTATCACAAGGGACTTCAAAAATCATTTGTTTTACTGATTCCAAATCAACAAAAGTAGAAATTACTTTTAAAACACAAGGATAATAATGAGACCACAAATTAAAGTCAGGTCTTCTACCAGGCAAACCTGCATAAATCATTTTTGTACATGAAATGACTGAATACAAACCCAAAAATGTTTTATTAGGATGCCAGGTTGGGGAAGTGAATATTATGGAATAACCACAGTTTCATTTCTGGCTCAAGCATCTTTCCTTTAAATTCAGTACTTTTGTTTCTGTTTCATTATGATTTTGTAAAGTGTTTATTTAGTATATCTCTATTTTGTTTTTAATGTATTGCGTCGTTGTGTACATTGCTTAATGAATTCTATATTGGCCTGTTAATATGTAACAGGTGTCTGTCACACTTTCAGGTAATCTAACTAGACACCATCCAAATATCCGACTACGCCACCCAGTTTTATTAAGAGACTGGGAACTCCTGAAATTTACCAATTATAGCACACAGGTTTCTTTAAATTGGGCGGTGAGTAAACACACAATGAAAGACACAACTGCAATTTCAGGAAGTAACAGTAACTTCTATTACACTAGACAATAATAAGTACATGAAAAAGGTAAATGAACATAAACCAAATCTAACAGTATCATGAAGAAAATTTCTTATCTTAGAAAGGAAAGCCCACAGTCCACACTCTAAAAGTCCATTAAAAACATGAATTGGATGATACAACCTGTAGTGGTGCAAAGTCCTGTTTGTTCTCAGTGTTACCCCAACACTTAATTGCTCAACTGTCCACAGATGCACTCTGTTCCCTGGACACTCGTTTCCAAGAGAATCGTGGAATCCCTGTTGGCGTCTCTTTGCTGTTCCTTTTTTCCTCGCTGGGCTCCTTGTGTTGCTGTGACCTAAGGCACGCCTTATTTCTTGTCTGCCAGCTTTGCTCGGTCCTTTCATGCGGCTTCCCTCTCTCGCTGGACCCACAACCGGCGTCTCCTTGTAGAGCTGTCTCTTCCTCCCTGGGAGTATTGCCGTCCTTGTGCCTCACGTCGTGCCAGCCACGTACCCTTGTCAGCCTGCGAGCCTCTGTGCTCCATCCGAGTGTCTTGGCAGTGCTCTCAGTGGACTGTCCTCCCTGTTGCCTTCTCCTGGCCAGAGCTTAAATCTCCTTCAGTCCCTGCCATTATCAGTTCTGGACAATCAGATTAAACAATGGCACATCTACATTTCCTGGGTTTAACAATTAATGAAAGCACAAGTCAACAAAATGTATTGTTACCAACCATTAATGAGTAAAGATCTGCTGTTTAGAAACCAATATTGTCAAACATGTTAATTGCCAAGTCAGGTAAATGCAGAAATCCTCCAAGGAAGGAGACAGTTCTGTTATCACAACTCTGTATTGTTTGTAATCTGAACCAGCCAAAACCTTCAAAGTGGTGACTCCTTTGCAATACAGCAAATACCTACAATCTGCAGACAGCCTTTTTACTTCTCACCCCCACTGCCAACAATGGGTGCCTATTGCCTGTTCATCTGCTGGGCTTTAAATGTAATATTTGCATGTTTCTTTTCCTAACAGAGAAATGGAATGACCCAGTGTACAAAAATGTCCCCCTCTGACAAATATATACATTACTTGTTACAGTATAAGCCTTGTGGACTCCAAGTTGAGCCTAAGGAGGCAGGACCCCCTGATGCTACAGCTTAGATAAGATTACTAGCACTAGGAAATTAATTTAAGCTTTTGTTTCTCAAGTCATGTTTTATATCTCCTTTTTCTTGTGTTATTTTTTGATTTTTTTGGCTGTTGTTTTTTATTTTACTTTGCTTTTGCATTACAGACTTGGTTTTGTTTATTTAAAGTTTACTTTTTTGGTAAACACTTTTTGATTAATGATGCTTCTGTTTAGCTCTTGTTTTGAAAGTTTTGTTTAGAAAGTCTTTAATTATAGAAAGGAAAGAAATTACGTTTTTGACATTTGGGGTTTTAATAGTTGCCTTTTGGTGATTTTTTATGTCTGGCCTATTTTCACCTGTACAGGTTGTGAAGTCTGCTTCTCCAGTTTTGGACCAGTCTGATTTGAGCAGATGGGGCCTACCCTATGTGTTCAGAGCTGGTGGGAGTACAGGTCTGACGTTTCGAAAACTAGGCAACAGTGAACAGTGAAGGGGCAGTACTTGACAGGAGTAGGGCCTTAAATAAAGAGTGATTATAACTATCTTATACCAAAAGCACTGCCTCCTTTATTTGAAATAATTACCTAACCTCAAAACTCCTGTCTTTATCACCTAAAAAATATCAGAAAATATTTATCATTAACAGAGGAACAACCAGTAAATTCCAGAAACAGCATATAAAAATGGCTACATGGATTGTATGTAGTAACATTGTAATATTATGGGGTTGTATTTTGCTAAGAGTGTGGCCACATATTAAATGCAGATTACCACTTACAATATAGGATTTGACCATTCTTTTTCATCCATCAGATATAGATGTGATGGCAGCTTGTTCATGTTAATTTGAATGTCCTTTAAACTGCAATTGATATTGGACACATACTAACTTCCTCCCAGTGGAGATCAATCAACTGTCCTGGGTAGCGTATGCTACACTATAGTGGATGATCTGGAGGTCCTGCTGAGGAGGGTAGGCAGGAGGATGGCATGCTTAGTAGTTCTGTTGAGTTCTACACATGGTTTGTGTCTGAGTGAATGTGTGTGTGCAGGCAAGGTTGCTGGTATGCGGGCACACATGCACAGTAGCCTTTGTTTAATAATGTAATAAAGTATACAAGTATAAATGAGACACTGTTGTCAATGTGTTCGTATTTTGGAAGACCAGCCCTCAGAAACAAACAGACAGACAACAGATGTCAAGAAACACACACATTTATTACACTTCTGGTAATACACACAACCACACAATACCCAAAACCAAATCCTCAGTCCCTTCTTTCTCTTCTCTTCTCTTTCTTTCGCCCTCACTCCTCTCCTCGCAAGCTCTGTCCACTTCCTCCCAACACCGGCTCATCAACTGGAGTGAGGCTTCCCCTTTTACAATGCCCTGGATGCGCTCCAGATGCTCCATGATGATCTTCTGGCAGCACTTTCTGGTCTGACAGAAGTACTGCCCTTGCACCCGGAAGCACTCTAGGTGTACTTAGTTCCTGTTCTGGCAGCACTTCCTGTTGTGGCGGAAGTACTGCAATCCAAGGTGGCCACGGGCTCCAACAGGGTTGAGCTGAGGTGAACCAGGGCGGCTTCCCTCTCATGGCCTGGGGGAGGTATTGTCTCTCTCCCAGTTCTTCCAGGCGTCCCGGCTGGGTAGGATCCCCACCCATCCGCCACAGTGTGAAATAGCAAATGGTGTAAGAGTGGGCAGTATGTATATTGAAGGGGGTCACAGAAATCAAAAGGTGTTGAATTTCTTTGAGTACAGAGAAGAAAAGACCATGCTCTCATTTCTAAAGAGAGTGTAAAAATACTTGGAAAGACAGATTTTTTTTCCTTCCTCTGTTTTTGTCACAGGTCTGTCCATATTATTTTTCCAAACTCTTATTTTTTTAATGTCTTTTAAACATTATTTTTATTGTAGTGCAATAAAGCTGTTTTTTGCACAAACCCACTGGTATTTCTGGACTCTGATAAGGATTCACTGGTACTTGGTCCTGGCTACTAGACATCTTGGTCCTGCCAGTCCTAAGTGGAAGGTCGCAGGTCTTCATAAGGTAATTTAGTAGAAGACATCTGGACTGCTAGAGGGAGCAAGGAGGCCTTCCATATTATATGTGAACTGGTTGCTTCTAGATACTTAGGCAGTGAACCTGAATTTAGGAGGTAAGTTATGGCAAAGACATAATTGTTGGGAGGAAGAAACACCAGAGGATTATGGGAGGAGATCAGGACAGAGGTGTGCTTATTGTAGTGTTCAGATAAACAGATTGGGAAATTAACCCACATCTATTTTTTATGCACTTTTTAGCTTTCATTCTGGTTTTTGGAGAGGGTACCTGTCCTTCAGCTTCTTTATTAAATATATTCTAAAAAGGTAATAAAGCTGTTAGGCTCAAATGTTGGATATTAAAACCAAATCAAGGTTAATTCTGTTAATAATTTACAATATTTTTAAACCATATTCTTTACTCTTAACAGTATTTAATAACCTTCTATCTGAATTTTTAATGCATTCACGATGGGTGGTTTAATGCTTATATCATATGGGAAATGACACCTTCAGCAAACATTTTATATTCTAGTTTGAATCTGTTCAGGCAACAGTGAAATGTCCATCTTGTAATATGCTAGATTTAATTATCTCTCTTTGCATTAGCATAGAAAATGTAATTATCTTCATTGTTAACAAACCATTTAAAATCATTATTTAATTAATTTTGACCAATTCCTGGCCTTCCCAATAAATAAGCAGACAAGAAATAAAAAATCCAGCATGTTAATAATAACAGATCTTCAAGATTAATTAATATGCTTACAACATAAAACTTTACAATCATCATATTGCAGATTATCAGCAGATAACCACAGATTGTCTTTAAAAACGGGCTATAAATAAAGCAGTTTAAAAACAACGTAAGTTAAAGTGAAAGGAAGTTCCATTTTGTCTAATGACAAACTGCCTCGCAGTTAGGAGACCCAGGTTCACTTCCCAGGTCATCCCTGCGTGGAGTTTGCATGTTCTCCCTGTGTCTGCATGGGATTCCTCCAGGTACTCCAGTTTCCTTTCACAGTCCACAAACATGCAGGTTAGGTGGATTGGCTCCAGAAGATCGCCATGACCCTGTAGTTAGGATATAGTGGGTTGGATAATGGATGGATATTATAAGGTCTAATAAGAGAGTGCTGAAAACAAGAACACTGATGAGAAAAAATAAAACTGCATATTCAAAAATCACAGTCATTGATAAAGTGTGAAAAATTAGTAGAGTGGTGGGCAAAATACTTTTGTGAAGGCTGGTAGCACATTGTTTGACTGAGACACTGCCTCACAGCTAGAGGAGACAAGGTTTAAATACCAAGCTGGTCACTGTCTGTGTGAAGATTGTGTGTTATCTCTGTGTCCATGTGGTACAAAAATGCTTCCTCCCACATCCCAATGACATGCGTGGTTAGCTGATTAGTGACTCTAAGCTGACACTGCATGAGTGTGTGTACATGTGTGTGGCCTTTGTAAGAATGGAGTACAATCGATTGGGGGTTTCTAGTTTTGCTTCCAAAAATTCCATCCCCCATCATCATGAAATTGATAAGCATGTATAGAAAATGGATAAATATGTATATACATGTAAAGTTTATAGTATTGTTCATGCAAGTAAGCAAGGGAACAGAAGGCTGGAGGGAATTCTAATGGACAGGGCTGGGGCTTAGCAATGCTCATGGGAACAGAGGGAAACGCCCATACATCATGCCAGCCTTCTCTGTGGCAGTAGTACTTAAAATAATATTGTCATAAGTTCAGAGTATAGTAAAATTCTTACTTGGATATCTGACCAACATGCATCAACACTACCACTCTCCTACATAAGATCCATAAACAGCATGCAGTAAAGTATATAACTGTATTAAATTACCTACAGGAAACTAAGGAAGAATAATTTCTTCTTGGAGGGGATAAAAGAAACAGTAATGTTGCTCTGATAGTGCCAAAAGCTAAGAGCTTCATGGGAGAAGTGTCACTTTAAGGTCAGTGGAAGACTTGGGTGCTCAGAGACACCAGAGGCTGCTGGTGTCTTTGTTGTAATTATAGGGCTGCCCTTGACATTGAAACTTTTGGACTTGGAGACCCGAGGTTGCAGGTTCAGTTTCCATCTTTGACTCATAATAGGCAGGTTGTAGGTTCAGATTACTTCTTTGACTCATAGTAGGAACTTTTCTGCAGTTTTTTTTCTCAGCTTTTCCAGGAACTGGGAGCAAAACTGAAGAAGTAGCATGACAACATCAGTAAGGAGTATATCAAGGGACCTAATGTGTATTTTCTATTAAATTAATAAAGTGGTGTATTTCAACACATTATTGTCTATCACAAAACTGGACATACATCTAAGTAATAATTTCACTGGACTCTGTACTTATGACAATACTATTACTACTACTATGACTGCTAAAGGCTGTTCCTTGAGTGCGGAGTTAAGAGGAATACAGTGACAAGTGCTCAAATGGAAGGAGAAACAGAGTCTGACGGAGGGCCTTCAGACATGGGAGAAGAACAAGGAATGTCTACTTAGGTACTTTAAGGAAGGCATGTGTGCTAGCTACCCTTCCTCGCAGATACAATTTATATAACCACACAGGCAGGGATTGCTTTCTGATCCATTTATTTAGTTAGTTATTTTTCTATATATCTCTCCTTTTTATCCCTTCCTTTTCTTTATTACTACTAGGGGGCTTTGCTCACCAACCCTTCCCCACCAGCGATACGCACAGTTGTGAAGAAGGGGGCTGAACGCACCCCAAGAATACGAGACCTCTCCTCATTTTTTTTAACCTCCTCTTTACTCAATCAGCTGCTGGGTTGCTGCTGCTGTCGTGTCACATGATCTGCACTTTGCTCGCTTACCCCTTCCACCCCCCTGCCAGCGATATGCGGCGTTGTGAAGAGGGGGGCTGAACGCACCCCAAGGAGACATGCCCACTCCTCCGAAACTCCTTTTAAATGGTGATACAATGGGAAGCAAATACATTTTTTTTTACCTCCTCTTTGCTCGATCAGCTGCTGGATTGCTGCTGCTGCCATGACATGTGATCTGCATTTCATGCACTGCTTCGAACATTTAAAAGCCTGTACAGCACCTGTCCTTTTGTCTCATTGCCTTGTTTCTCTTGTCCCCCAGACATCCTCAAACACTATGCGATCTCTTTTCCCTGTTCCATTAATTCACAGAGTAAAATTTTCCATTTTGTTTGTGCTAATGCAATCTTCACTCTCATTTTTTTGAGACTTTCGGATTTTCCTACTTCCATCTCTAACCTGCTCTGCATGTGTATCACGGGACTTGCTTCCAAAGGTTGTAAGTATGATGTGACTCGTCCATCTCATGGGATGTGAAAGTGTCTCTCTATCTCTCTTCAAAAGATCTCTATTCCAAAGATGACGTCTCATCGCAGGAAAAAAGTCTTGTATCGTTTTTTTTATAATAGAGAGATATATTTTGGCCACCTTGGCTTTATACTGGATTGAAATTGCTACAAGAGCTCCTCCTATCATCCACTATATGTGTATACATGCTGTAAGATGGACGCTATATAGCGCCCGATCCGACACAGACTGGCACGGGAGGCACGTGTAAAATAAATAGACTTTTATTTTTCTTCAGCTGGAGGGCACGTCTTCCCCGTAAACTCTCTAGCCACAACACAGTCCCAAGCACACAAGTAACAAAGCACAAAAGCACTTTTCTCTTCCTCTCGGCACCAAAACTCCTCCCAGGCAACCTTGTCCTCTAACACCCGACTCTGGCCGCTGAGTGGTGGCTGCTGGCTTCTTTTATAGTTCACCCGGAAGTGCTCCAGGTGCTTGATCACTGAGTTCCAACTGCACTTCTGGGTGTGATGAATATGCTGCCCCGAACGGGCTCAGGGGTCCCAAACACAGCACCCCCTGGAGTTGCCTGCGGGAACCAACAGGGCTGCACCCAACTCCAATTCCCAGGGAGCCCTGTGGAAAACTGAGGCACTGCTCCACCCCAGGGGGGCGGCCATCTAGTGTCCAGGGGGAGGTATTGCACTGTCCAGGGCTGCTCCCCCTGAATATAGTGTGCAGGGGCGTCCCAGCTGGGCATGGACGCCAGCCGCCTGCCACAATGCATACATTATATATACATGTAAGCATATATAAATATAGAGAGAGAGTGGGGCCAGAGATAGAATGGAGCTTTTTATTTTGTTTTAAAGGTATTTTATGTGTAGATGTAGATATACATGGAGCCATTCTAAATGGTAATGCACTGTATAAAGATAAAGATAATTTAAAAGGAATTGTTTATCTGTAGACCAGGGTCAGAAGGGTATTATAAAATGATGATTATTGAAATAAGTGGTTAAGAGAGAAAGATATCTGCAAAACAAAGAACTGCTAAAAACAATGCACCTTAGAGACAAATACGAGCACTTAAACTGCTAGGTAGCTTTATGTTCTATGTGGATGTCTGAGAATAAATACATAATTAAAAAATAAAGAAAAGTTACATTTAAAAATTGCTCTCACCATTGCATTTGCTAGGGACTTACATGCAAAGGCAGCCACACAGTGTGTTCAGTGTGGCTGTTGCAGCTTTATACAGCAATGGAAGAAAATCAAGCTGCTATTGACATTCTGACACAGTGATTTCATCCTGGATAAATCTTTTTACATTACATGGCATTCCCTGCATATTGAGTATGTATATTTAAAGACATCAGTTGAAAAGTGATGGCTGCGGTAACATGTACTAAATCTAGCCTACTAAAGACACTTCAATAAAATAAAAGTGCTGCTCATGCAAAATGGACTTAGGATGTGAAGGCTAAGCAGATTTATAGACAAGTTATAGACATAATGTAACTAGGTTTGCAGCAGATAGCAAATTGAACCTTTTAGGTATTTTTTAATTAATACTTTAATATTTGGAAAACAAAAATCTACTAAAGAATTTGTTTCTTTGTTTCTGACATTGTAAAAGGGGGCTGAGTAAGGCCGGTGACAGAAACTGTAACAGTGTTTCCCAGTACATGACAGGAATTGGGCTGCAGGATGCCTAGGTGGCACATACAGTACACTGGCAGCACTTTCCTTACCAGTGAAAAGGAGCCACTGTCATTAGGGGGCAGTATATCATAATACTGTATATGATGTTTAATTGGGAGACCAATGAAAGTTCAGGGCAGTTTGGGGAATGTTGGGTGGTGTGTCTGAAGTTCACCATGGAATTAGACTGATTATATAAATATGAGTCTCTCTGCTCCCCAGAATGATGGGTAAGTGTATAGGGCAGATGATATTGCAGGTGGTGCCACACCTGTATTCCCTGCATGAAGCTCCCCATTCTCTGACAATCATGCTCAATTCACCCCCTTGTGGGTTGTGAACACACTAACTTGGGAGAAACTGGGTTGCAACATCGTAAAGGTTGAGAAACACTGTCCTAGGGGGTTGCAAGAACTTAAAATGGAAGGATGGGATCCAGGGATGTAGGGGCACTTGCAGAGGACATTCTGTCAGGGTGACCAGAGGATCTGCCTTGCTCTTTCAGATTTCAGTAGGGGTAGCTGGCTTGCCCTCAGATAAACTTCCAAAAAGGGATTCAAAAGACTATCCTGACCACAAATGAACTTAAAGCTGGGTGAAGAGTGGAGAAGAGTTCAACAAGAGAGGAGGAAGAGAGATCCAAAAAGGAAGAAAGGAAGGAAGACTAAACAGCTGAACATGAAAGAGGTTTTTATTGTTTTCTCTTATATCAGAGCCATGTATTTCTTCCCTTTGGCTATAATAATTCTTTTCTTCCTTTTATACTCTTAGTTTTCCACCTTTGTTTGGGTTCAGGGGACAGTGAGAATCCCGCTTCAAGCTACAACATGTTTCTGACTTCTTATTTTTCCAAAAATATTTGATACAGAGACCCATATCTATATATATAATTCACTAAGGCAAGACAACCATGAAAAGCACGCCAGAAGGGGCGTGGATTCACTAAGCGCCGACAAGTGAGACACCTATGGCACACGCAGGAAGGAGCCACGCCCACCAACTCCAAGACCATTGGATATGACGACAACTCGCAGGGCCACGCCCACCAAGTCGGACGCGAGGACACAGAAAAAGTGGCGTCATTTATATTCGTCTGTCGTGGAGGCCACATGCGGTGCAGGTCAGGTTAATGCCATGTTCATGTCATGCACCTCCGAGTTACGTTGACTGTTCATAGAGGCATGTTTCTCGCAGAGGTGAATCGCCATATGCAGCGTGTGAAACGGTTTGCGAGGGGTATCTCATGGGATCTTTAAAACAATCATTTACAACTGAGGTTAAAACACAATGAAGTAAGCAGTCTACGAGTTTTCGGTTACAACGCATGACCGCTTGCACCATAGCAAACTGTTTTACACGCTACATACAGCAATTCGCATCCGCGACAAACATGCGTCTTCTTAGATGCTCCTGCAGGAACACGGAAGACGTTTTCCTGCCCACCAACACTCCTTTTCACCGGCCCGCGTCTACCCTCGCTCTCTACGCATTCACACTGCCTACCCATGTGCCCGGACGCAAAAACTCACCGACCACCCAGTTAGCCCCTTTAGTCTGTGCTAGGAGTCCACATGCACGTCTAAGCCACGTTGACTATTCATTATTCTTTTCGGTTTCGACACCAACCGCGTCCACCATGAAAAACCATGCGAAAGGAACAATGAAGCCCCGCCCACAAACTCTACCCCTCCTCCCATGTGCTCAGGAAATCAAACAGCTCATCAAACACATACTCACTCGCTTTGGTCTGTGCTCCAGTCCAAACCCAGCTGTGAGCCACATTGACTATTCTTTTGCCCTCCATGGCTGCCGCTTCAAATGTATTTCATGGAAACAACACTTCTTTCAATGTTATAGAAATTCCTGCTTCAGGTAACTGTTTGTTTCTGTCAGTCGGGTTTTTTTGGAGAAATGTCATTGACGAAACTGTTGCTCATAGCAAACTGTTTTACACGCTACATACAGCAATTCGCATCTGTGACAAACATGCGTCTTCTTAGATGCTCCTGCACTTTGTACACAACCCCCCCTCCCACCGTGGTCGGGTGTCTTCGTGGATTATATATAGAAAGGCAGCCAAAACTGCACAAAGCAATGAAAAGTCTACGTGAGTCACAGGTACGGTTACCACTTTTAATACAAAAAATAAGGGACGCATACTGCAGCGGGGGCCACATCCCTTGGGGGCCAAGACCACGGGACGCGCAATTTCATTCTCAAATACGGGACGATTCCGTATTTTATTCTGTTTGTGGTGGAGCATGGCAGTTCTTACTTAGTGGAGCGATTTGGATGCTTATTTCCGAAAACGAACGAGACTCCCGCCTGCTAAATAGTTACACGACCCAACAGCGGTCGGCGTCCAAATTCTTAGAGGGACAAGTGGCTTTCAGCCACGTGAGATTGAGCATTAACAGGTCTGTGATGCACTTGCATGTCCGGTACTGCACCCCATTCGTGATGGAGACCGTGGCTTGCGATTGTTCCCCACGAACGAGAAATTCCCAGTACGTGCGGGTCATACGCTCGGACTGATTACGTTCCTGCCCTTTGTAACCCCATCCCACCCCCCGGTTGGGTGACTTGGTGGATTATATATAAAAAGCACCCAGAACCGCAAAGAACAATGAAAAGTCAACGTGGAAACCGACTGAGGCGGTGTTTGGAAAATTAACAGTCAACGTGACTCACAGGTGCGTGTGGACTGTACACAGACAAAAGCGACTCAGGTAGGGAGTTGGGGGCGGGCACATAAGCGTGCAGTGCGTACTGAACGAGCGCCGTTCAACCCCGTCCTTCGCTTTGGAAGGAGAAGGCGCCTCCGGTTTTCAGTCACGGACAATTGTATGTTGCTTCGTAGCGTGCATTGTTGCAATGTTACTTTTCTTGGTGGTTTATTAAATTACGGATTTTTCAAATGTTTATTTTTTCCTCTGTGCTTAAAAATAATTTAAAAAGCGGCCTGATTATGCGGCGTATGCTACGCCGCGGGTTGGCTAGCATAATTTAATGTTATGAAAAACTTTGTTTACAAAATGAAGTACCTGTTTTAACTTTGTCTAAAGAAAAATGCAACTTATTTATTTAGTAATCAACAATTGAGCAATATTCAGTTTTTAGTGTGGTGAAGTAATACTATTTTTGTTTAGAAGGTTACATAAAGAATAGTGTGATTGTTATTGCTGCTGCCAAATTTCTGTAGACACCTGGATTCAAATCCCACTGTTTGGATGTTACATATTCTCACTGTGAAGGTTTTTTGGTATCTCAAAGAAGTGTCCAATAGGTTGATTGCCAAATCTAAGCTAAGCTGTTATGAGTAAGTGTGAGGCAGTGATGTAATTCGGGGGAAACTCCTGTGGCCTTAACCCCTAAGTTCAGATGTCCAACTCCTGATGTTTGAGTACTAAACCCCCAACTTGTCAAATGGACAGGCTTCCGGCCAAAGATATTGGAGAGACCAGTGAGTGTACCATGTAATTTTAATTGATTGAGACTCCCCACAGCAGCTCAGGTTATCCCAGTCCGAGAGCGTTCTATTGTCATTAAGAGATTAGATCCCTGAATTGGAACATTAAGGTTCAGAAAATGGTTGGATACATAAAATAAAGCTTAAATAAGCTACATAATTTGATTATGTACAATATCCAGGGCTGCATGGTTTTAAATGTGTAGAAGCAGTGGGGGTAAATTATTTTTTTATTTCCACATCAGAAACTGATATGGTTCACCTATGAATAAATGTAATTACTGATTTACTTAAGTATAACCATTAGGCTTGCTGTCTGTTTTGTTCATGACAGTGCACTTTTCTTCTAATGCTTTAAAAAGTAGTTCTTACTTAGGCGTCCATGTGGGTTTTCTCGAGGTACTCCGACATTCCTCCAGTATACAGATAATGTTCTTTCTCTAAATTGACCCAGGATGAGTGAGTTTAAGTGTGTTCATTAAAGTGCCAAGGTGGTCTCTGTTGTCCCACAACTGTATTACAGGGTTCAGTAAAAGGGCTGGTGGCGTACATGTCTTTGCAAAGAGGGTCACCTCTACTGGAGTCCTTACCTTGCAGCCATATCAGCAGGATTAAACATATACTTTGAGTGTTAAATTAGTACTTACATGTCTGTATATGGAAATGTTTCCATACTGTATAGAAACATTCCCATATACAGTCATTTAAGTGCTATTTTTAAATGTCAACACTGGAACTTTTGCTTTGATTTTCTTTCCCGTTAAAAGAAAGTGTGCACCCCCAACCATTACGCTGTTAATTTGTGAAATAATTTATCTTGAAGAAAACACGGAGACAACAGTGAGCGTCTTTAGAGACTCTTAAGATTATTCTGAATGCAAACATAAGTGAGGCCCCCATTACCACATGCTTAGTTGTTACTGACTGAATGTTTATTTTACTTTTACTCTGCCAACTGGATAATCCCTGATGCTGGAAGTTTAAATTAAACTGTTGTTTATAGGGGTGGTTTTGATTTCCAACATGTAACAGCTTAATTTTGTCCTTCTTCTTTTTATATTTCCACAGCCCTCTGGCCTAACGGAGGAAATAAAGCAGTGCTCATAGATCTGTGTATTTATTGTCTTACAAAATTATCAGTTTCTGCTAAATGATGCAAACAAGCATAACTGGCAATATAGAAGTTTGTGCACGTATCTTTTTATACTAGCAGGAATACCTGGTGTAGGCTGGAATGGGATAAAGTGCAGGTGTAGTCACTAAGTAAATTTCCCTAAATAAATAAAACATAGCCTTACAGTTATCCCATCCACAAGCAGAGAATTTGGCCAAGGTTCAGTAGTGTGGATTTACATATCTGACAAATATACCTTCAGCTTTACATATTAACAAGCTGTCCCCAGTGGCTCCACCCACATAGTAGTGAAACAGGACAAACTTTAAAATCAAATAAAAAAATGTAATTCTGGCCAAGCGGAAAGTCGGTACCTTCAACATCAAATGCTGGCACTGTATCTGGTCATGTTCAGCTATGACAGGAGAGTGTTCCCTGCATGGGGAGAAAACCACGTGGCTGTGATATCTCTGGCAATCAGCAGCTACCTTCTAAAACACACATCAAAAGTTACTCCTTAACAATCTCTCGATGATAATGTCTACTGAACAAACAGGTATCGCTAGCTAAGTGGAGGCAAGGTACACTCCAACATGTGGTGAGAGGTAGACCTACTCGAACAGAGGCTGGAGCATAAGTAAGGAAGGCCCCACCCAGCTTCACACTCCTGAGGTCTCTCTCGAATTTGCGCAAATAAATCGGTACTGCAAGTGAACTATCATACTAAGCACGATGAGAGAATTCGCAAAATCAACCAGAATGTTCAAGCAAATTATGGAAAAACACATTATCTAAATCCGTTAAGTAGTTCTCTCGTAAAAAGCGGACAGACATACAGACAGACAGACATTGGAAATAGAATATAAAAGAGATATAGGGGTGCCCAGTGCTGCCTGGTGTGAAATACAGGTGTGGTCACTAAATACATTTCCCAGGGGGCAAAGTTTGGCCCAAAACTAAAATTTGAGGAATCAACGTTGCATACCTGTACCAAGTCCCAAAAAAGTCCCAAGTGGAAGAACTCAAGGCACTTCCCTAAAGGAAACATAGTTGTGGTCAGTACATTAAGTTCCCAAGGGGAACATTTTTGGAATGAAAAATAACCTAGAATCTATCTCTGTACAAATTGGGAATCTCTGCAAAATTTAGTGGAGATAGGATCAACAATATGGATTTGCATACTAGACAAAAACACAATTACATATTTATGTATTACTAGCTGCATTACCCAGCTTTGCCTGGTATTGGGCCTCAGTTAAAGTGCGTTTGGTTAATTAGATATATGAAACGTACAAAGTACTGTTCTATATACAATATTTGTTTGTTTTTTACCAGGGGTTAACATTATTACTTCACTTAAACTGCTTACTGTGAAATAGATTGCAGCCGAACTTTGTGTTAAAGGTATTTGTCATGTCATGTCATGTCTAACTCGCTTAATCCAGACCAGGGTTTTGGAGTGGGGGGGCATGGGGTTTAGGGGCTGGAGGCTATCGCAGTTAGCATGCGGTGCAACCCAGAAACCAACCCCAGACAGGGTCCCAGTCCATTAGAGTGCAAACATGCACACCCACACACCAAACACACAATTTATTGTTGCCAATTTACGCTAACATTATTCAAAGTTATTGTCTGTTTTTACCTGCATTTTTATTACTCTTTAATTTATTTTTTTTTGTATCTGTATGCTGCTGCTGGATTATGTGAATTTCCCCTTGGGATTAATAAAGTATCTATCTATCTATCTATCTATCTATCTATCTATCTATCTATCTATCTATCTATCTATCTATCTATCTATCTATCTATCTATCTATCTAAATAACACATTGGCTAAGCAAAACACGTTCACAACACATTAGGACAGCTTATTACTAAACTGGAAGCTAACAACTACAAAATGTTATACCAGATGTATATTTACCATACACTTAGATACAATATAGTGTTCTTCTGACAAAAGGGGTTTAAAGAAGTAAAATAATCTTATGAACATCCATCCATTTTCTAAACCTGTTTTATTCAGGGCAGGGTCACAGGAGTCTATCCCAGTCCATCACAATGTGAACATATGCACACCAACTAATTTAGCATTATCAATCCACCTAATCTGCGTGTCTTTGGATTGTGGGATTGTTTGGATTTATTACTCTTTAATTTATTTTTTTTGTATCTGTATGCTGCTGCTGGATTATGTGAATTTCCCCTTGGGATTAATAAAGTATCTATCTATCTATCTATCTATCTATCTATCTATCTATCTATCTATCTATCTATCTATCTATCTATCTATCTATCTATCTATCTATCTATCTATCTGTCTGTCTGTCTGTCTGTCTAACTTGCATGTCTTTGGACAGCGGGAGGAAACTGGAGCACCTAGAAGTAAACCACCGAGACATGGGAAAACATGCAAACTCCACTCAGGGAGGACCCAGGAGGTGAACCCAAGACTCCTCACAAGGCAGCAGTTCTACCATATCATATTAAAGGACATCACCAAATTGGGGTATTCAGTAATGTTACAAAGATGATTAAATGTTGATGTATTCAGATCTAAAAGCTTAAAAATCTTCACTCTCCATTAGCACCAAGGCCTAAAATTATTACTGCCTCAGTATATACTGTCACACACATGCGATTGGGAGACAACTGAAGGGCCTAAATGATAGTAATTCCATACCAGACCAGGAGGTGGTGGGGTGCGCTGACTGTCTTTCTTAATTTCTTGCAGACCATCCACGGGAAATCCCGCAGGGTACCAGCACCAATGATGACGTCACTTCAGGCCCTGAAGAAAACATCACTTCCAGTTCCGCCGCCAATGATGACGTCAGTTCTGGCTCCGGTGCCAATGATGATGTTACTTCCAGTCCCAATGACATCACATCCGTTTCCGGCCCCACTGACATCATTTCCTTTACTGACCTGCCATCTTACTTCAATAACATTAGTTCTGTTTTGAACTCGAATCTGTGAACATCTCTTTTCAAATTAATCATTTTGCATCAGTGAAACAATATACGGGTGGCTTCCCCCAAACCTTCATGATGTCTGTGACTCATTCATTTGATGGTACTTAAGAGAGTCTGAATAAATGTGTACCAACAAAAAAACAAAAATAAAACAACAAAACAAAAGTTACTAAGTACTATTACTCACTCAAAACTACTTTCCTGTTCTCTTCTTATCACGTTCTCATAAAAACAGCCTCTCCATCAGCTATAGATAAAATCGAACCACATTCTGTTCAATTATCATTTGGCTCCATCAGTTAATTTGCAGTGTGTGTGTGGGTTTCTTTCTTTATTTTCTCTTTATTTTTTTAACTTGAAAAAGCACTTATTGTTGATTAGTATTGTGAACTTAATGACAATATGTAGGTGGAAAACACTTGCTGTTTCCAAAAACGCAAGGCTATGCACTAATAAAAATAAAATGTTGTGTAATCGGTTTATCTCAGATTTATTGTCACATATGGTGGACACAGTAAAATGAAGTGCATGTATGGTTAGGTCCATGAGGCCACCCCTGTTCCGGCTGCCAGAATCTCGCTTCATAGATTATATCAAATTAAACTTCACAATAGGTAATGATAAGCAAACTGGGAATTGCAGTCAGGTCGTTGGCATTTTCCACAAGGTTGCAGAAAAAAAAAAGGTAAAAAGAGGGTGGGTAATACTGTATATATTAAATATCTTTCTTACTGAATCAGTTGCGTGAAATTGACCACACTCATAGTCACAGAGTCTGGCAAGCACTTAAGGTTTATAAGGCTTGCTGAACGTGTCTTTTTTGAGCTTTACCAGACTTTGCTCCTTTCACTTCACTTCTGCAGAAGGCCTTCATTTGCATAAACAACACACCCCATTTCTTTGTGTGATCGCAGGTGAAAAGGGGACACACTGTGTTAGAATGTCCTACTCACTATAGCATTTTTAACAACAAATTAAAAAAAACACACATATTCACTAATTTTCTATTTCTACATCACTAAATTTCAATCAAATAAGACATTTTTAAAATTTTGAGGTTCGTAGTTTTCTATTGTGTGTGGGGGGGGAGTTGATATATCAAAGTGTACTTTCTTAGTGGATACCAACTGCCATAGATATACTATCCTGCCAAATTTCAGCTTTTTAGCTAAACTGGGTTTAGTTTACTATGTATAGGATTGTTCTTAAAAATGCAGCCCTCTTATATAGTGGATACAGCTCTTGAGCATGATGAACTAAAATGACATAAGTAATGTTAAATACAAGAAGATAAGCCATCACTCCAGCCACAACAAAAAAATAAAAATAAATTTTAACTAGTTCTGCTTTTCTACAACATTGAAGTTTTGATTGAGTAAGGGCTTTAAGGACTTGTTTTAGCACAATCTCTTAACCACTCATTGCTACGTAGCACAAATAAGCCATTATTAAGGTCTTGTTATACAGTAGTAGCTCATTTATAAGCCCTCTACTCAGCATTAACTTGCATTTTTGTGATCTGATCTTGTGTAAGCAAATAGCACTTTTTATATGAAAACAACAACCACCTAAGCTGAAGCTGATTTGAATTTTGCAAGACAATGGAGATGCTTTTTAATGGCAGATATAAAAGAAATCCAGCTAAATTATATCCAATTCAATCCATTAACAAAATGCATGTTAATGCCTGGTGTAAAGCAAACCACAGCTGCACTTAGCACAATTCCAAAGTGTTCTTTAACATTTTTATTTTCAATTAATCTCTGCTTTTATATAGTGTGTTCTACTGTGCATACTTTTAAAGGACAATTTATAAAGCACTCAAGAACAGAAAATGAAACAAGACAGAAAAATATGGGAAGAGATGTGAAATTACTGTACATAGGTTTGCACCAAAATCCTCCCATAAGAAAACTTCACCTTATAGATTTAAGTGTGCTAAATCCATTTGTGAAACTGGAATTTAACTAGCACCAACTGATTCTACAAGATGTCAGATTCAGTAAAGAACACTGTTTTGAAATAAAAAGTTGATTAAAAAAAAGTTATTTTGCTTTATGGCATATTCAGTTCTTGGTCACAAAACATCCTGATGATGTTTTCATAAAAGTAAAATCTACTTTAGATTCTATATTCTTTACTAGAAATAAACGACTTGGCAGAATGAGAACAGTAAGAAAGTCATACCGTATAACCTCTTAAATTTTTCTAAAGACTTTAATAAGAAAAACAATTATCACATTGGGGCCCAAAAGGATTATTACCATAATGACAGCAGAGCCATACATAGTCAAATAGCAATGGCCATATAATAAAAAATAATAAACATTTTGCTTCCATTCAAATATACAAGGTGTGATAATTTAATTCCCACAATGGCCCTGTAGTGTTGCCTATGTGACGATGCCTATGCATTACTGAAAATGTTTCAACTAATGCAAGTGTAAACACCGGACCAGTACTGTCATTTGTTGAGAAAGCAATTGTGAAAGCTATACAAGCTGTAGAAGTCTGTGTTTAAGTTTTGATGTAAAAATTAATACTAAAAATTTCGAGTAGCACATTAACATCAAATTGTGCATGAAGATTGGTAAAAGTGGTACTGAAACATTGGTTTAATCAGCATAAGAGGTTCAAGGAGGGACGAGAAGATGTGAATGACATCACGAGCAGTGAACCACCTATTATGACAATGCCCCAAGCCATGATGTGTTCAGTGTTCGCAATTTCCTGGCTAAGAAATCACTTACCAAATTGGATCATCCACACTTTTCTCCTGACTTAGTCCCTAGTGATTTCTGGCTCTTCAAATAAAAAAAAACACTGCCATGGAAAGATGAAGGCTTTAAGACATTCCAGCATTATGTGCCAGGCATATTTCCAGCTATGGCAAAGTCCATCCATCCATCCATTATCCAACCCACTATATCCTATCTACAGGGTCACAGGGGTCTGCTGGGGCCAATCCCAGCGAACACAAGGCGCAAAGCAGGAAACAAACCAAGGGCAGCGCGCCAGCCCACTGCAGGGTGCGCACACACACACACACACCCCACACCAAGCACACACTAGGGACAATTGAGAATCGCCAATCCACCTAACCTGCGTGTCTTTGGACTGTGGGAGGAAACCGGAGTACCCAGAGGAAACCCACGCAGACACAGAGAGAACATGCAAACTCCACGAAGGGTGGACCCGGGAAGTGAACCCGGGTCAACTAATTGTGAGGTAGCAATGCTAACCAGTGTGTCACCGTGCCGTCCGCAATGGCAAAGTCGTCCATCTAAGTCACGGGTGTCGAACTCCAGTCCTGGAGGGCTGCAAGTTTTCATTCTAACCACCTTCTTAACTAGTGACCAGTTTTTGCTGCTAATTAATTTCTTTTGCCTTAGTTTTATTAACTTTACTTGAACCTCCTATTTGTTTATTTTCCCTTAATTAGCAGCCTAATGATAATGAGACGCAAAACATGACGCTGTGTGACCAGCTAACCACAGTATCTGAAAACAAAGAAAGGTGAAGGTCTCAGTAAGGTTAATCTGCTCAGGTCACCAAAACATTTTGAGGGCTCCACAGTTTTGGAAATGTTTGCTGTGGCAGAATGAGAGCAGAAACAAGCCATGGAAATAAATACCGGGTTTAATTAACAACAAGAATAGGCTCCTCATTAAGAAACTAGTTGGAGTGAAATTGGGTAGAGTTTGATGTTTAAATTTAGCTGGTCATCTGTCGGCTCATTTCACATCTCATTTCTGTTTGGCTCCCATTTAATGGAGAAAAGAAGCAATTCAGAGGACTGAATCCTTAAAAACAGGACTATTAAAATGAAGGGAAATTAAGTTAATTAGCAGTGAAAACTGGTCACTGATTAGGAAAATTGTTAAAATGAAAACCTGCAGCCACTGCGGCCCTCCAGGACTGGAGTTTGACACCCCTGATCTAAATACATAACTGCAGAAGGCGATTGCTTCTAAGGCAACAGTAGCCTGTAGTACACAGATACAAAAACATTTTTTTCTATAGGACCATTCTGGGAATTAAATTGTCATATTTTGCATTTCTCACATGAATATTACTAAAATAGAAAAGTGAAGAGCAGACATAGTGATAATAAAACAATAACATCAATCAAAACATGTATTAGATTCTTGAGTATGTCACTGTCAATATAAATGCTCAGTGTAAATTTTATTAAGGTGTAGAAAAATCCATTTTTCTTTATAACATGGTTGGTAAGAGGATAAAATATTTTTTGAAAGAAAAGTATGACATTACTCAGTCACCTAACTGACTCATGGTTCTAGATGAAGAATAAAGTAGAGAAAAAAAAAAAGAATTAATTAATGCAGTTTATTTACCTTGTCTTAAATAATGCAATTCTTTAAAAAACAACATGTTTCAAATGAGCTCCAGTATTAATAATAGGCCTACATTCTTCTATATGAGTTTGCAAATTGTTCAGTATATACTGGATTTGATTTAATAATTCAATAAACAGTAAAAAAACAGAGCTAAATGATGCTTGTATTTTATACGGGTGATGAATAAATCTTAATGAATTAGACAAACATTCCAGTTTGAAATGTAAAAACATTGTGCTGAGTACCAAAGGCCCTAATGAGGCACTGACCAGTTGTCTGTTGCCACCTGAAACTGCATTTAGCATACACCACTACCACACCAGTATTGCACCCCCACCCCATTGACTTACCCCTGACAGCACATCTTGAGTCTCACTCACTACTTTTCATTCTGACATTACAAACTAACTGCATGGTGCCTTCTCCTCACAAACTTATCTGTCTCCCCCTCTATCATTCATGTCTTTACTTGTCAGTCATCTTGGAATGTGTGGAGGTGGTGATGCTGCAGGGAAATAAAATCTCTCTGTGATGGGTGAACAGCATTGTTGATAGGATATGCCTTGGATTGTATATAAGCACAATGAATAAAAATCTATATATAGGGTGGCATATTACTCTTGAAATAGGCAAACTAAGATAATTTTTCTACACAATCATATAGCCACCCACCACAAACATGTCCAAGACCCGATTGGGCTTGAGATCCATATTTTACGAAATACTGAACTAATTAATATGTTTCATCAAAAGCAAGAATTGTCTTTAAATTAAGAAATTGGTTGGGGCCATGAACAGAATACACTCCAGCTCCATATGTGCAAAGCATTCAGTCATTCAACTTAAAATTTTTTATCAAGAGCATTTATCTCATTTAAAATTGTCCAAAATGTTTCCAGGGCAAGATTCAAGCTGTGAACATTGCAATCAAGCTCCAGCCTCACTGGGCCACATGTTTTGGGCATGTATCAAATTAACAACATTTTGGACAAAAATCGTTGCCTGCCTATCAGACAGCCTTGGTGTCACAATCCCTCCTAATCCATTAATGCCTGTGTTTGGTGTACTCCCAGATGGCCTTAAAGTGGAGAAGGACAAACAAACTGTAATTTCGTTTACTTCACTGCTAGCACTACTACTACTTATCTTGTTCAACTGGAAGAATCCCACCCCACCATCCTTAAGTCAGTTTGTAACTGATGTTCTATGCTACTTGAATTTGGAAAAATTCAAATTCTGACTCAAAAGATCTGCCCAAAACTTTTTAAAAATATGGCAGGATCTAATCAATAACATTTTAGAATAAGCTTCCATTTCAGGGAAAAGGATGCTTTTCTTTTCTTGCTCCTTTAATAGAGTAGCTTTGGTTTTTGGCTCTCCTCTCTTTCTCAAGAGTGGGGGTCAATTTTTGCTTTTATTTGTTAAATTTGACTTGACTGTATGGAATATTATCTGTTTCTAATTAAAATCAATAAAAACAATAAAAAAAAGAAATTGGTTTGAGTGGAAACCTGCAGCCATTGCAGGATGGATTGTTCCCAGGACTCTGCTGTTTTCTTCACATACTGATGATGATCACGTTAGGTTGACAGAATGACGCCAAATTCAAGTGGAAATTCAACTGGATGTGAGTACATGAGAGTCTGTATTTGTGCATGAATATGCATAGTAATGGATCGGAGACCAATCCATTTTAGTTGCTTTGCTCCTGAAGTTACCAATACAAGCGCAGGCCTCATGGATCATGTATTATAATAAATGCATTCAGGAAAAATAAAACAGAATGGCTTATTGAGTGATAGAGGAGGAGTAGAAGGAGTTAGTACGTAAAAAAATGAATCCTACTTATGAATGGTATAGTTGACTAAACTCCTTTAATACAAATCTAAATGAACTGCCTTTACAATTCTTAGTGTGAAACATGTATTTTAGGATTGTTAAAGCATACACTAAAAACCTAAAGTGTTACTTTTGTTTCTTGGTGTTTTATAAAGAATGAGTTAGATAGCAATTTAATGAAGTTATTTATAATAACAGACCCAACAGCATGGGATGAAGTAGGTTTGCAGGAGAGCACAGTGCAATGCAATGGCAAGCCTAATTTTACTGGACAGTATTTTTGAGTGCTGCATTTCTCAAAATTGTTCTGTTGCTTTTATCATTCAGCTAAGTTTGTATACCTGATAGTCTATTCTAATATTGTTTGCTCTCTAAAGTGCTGCGTGATGGTACATTTTGTTAATGGCACGGTATGAAATTAAACTGATTGATTGATGACCATAGCGGGAAGGTGATTTCACTCAGCAAGTGTATTTTATAGATTGTTTTAGAGCAACCTAAAATTACAACACGGTTTCTTAGCAATAGACTCAATGACCCAGGAGCAACTTCAAATAGGCAGGAACATGCCATGCTGCATGAATGACGTATATAGCCCTTATGTCACAAATAAGCCTTTTCATGGCACAATATAACTGGCATGTTCGATTATCACAGTTTGACTGGCTCAGTGTTATTAACTAAAACGGCAGTACTGAAAGCTCCAATAATGCCCAGAAGGGAGGTGTTATGGTGCATAGAAGGTTACTTGTAATTGCTTTTGTAGCAAACAAGCCAGAGATAAATTTAATTAAAATTATATAATGTTAAATGCAATGGCTTTGGAGGACAAACTGGTGTATAACATTTAGAATGCAAGTAATGTCTGTAGTGTGAAGGGTACATCACTTTTTTTTTTTTTATTTTGGTATTAATTGTCAAATATAAAATAAGAGGTCTGCGGTGGGCTGGTGCCATGCCCGGGGTTTGTGTCCTGTCTCGTGCCCTGTGTTGGCTGGGATAGGCTCCAGCAGACCCCCGTGACCCTGTAGTTCGGATATAGCGGGTTGGATAATGGATGGATGGATGGATAAGAGGTGGCTTCATTACAAAAAAATATTAAGAAAAAATCATTACAATGTATAAACTGCTGAAAAGTCACACTTACGGTACTACATCTTATTCAGATGAGACACTTCTCCTATACCCATCTAAAGAGCAAAATAAGAAAACCTTTAATATGAAGTAATCACTCCGAGATACTGGGAAATCCAAAATGGTTTAGCATATTCCATTCATTAAGAACAGCACTTATAAAATACCTGCCATATTATGAAATACTTTGAAATTTCTTCTCATAAAGTGCATTCATTTTTTTCATAATTGAAGTAAAATAGAACATCACTTTCCTATTGTGTTATGGTATTTTTGGGTATGTGGCATACCAACAGTGTATTGTAATTTATAAACTTAATGTCCTATTAAGTGTAAGTTCAAGTAGATGATTGGGGATTACTATGATTTCAAGAATGCCTGATAAATAATCAAAGATTTTATTTCAATAGTGTGTAAGCAAGGAAGATTCTTAAAACGTGTCACCATAATGAGAAACCAACAGCCAAGGAAGAGATTAACTTTGACATTATCATATAAAACATAAATATCAGCTTTGGAACATAAGTGGTGGGTGTGAAATATGCATCACATAATCTTTTATATGTCACAATGCATCAGTCATGTTTGAATGACTAGGCAATATTAGTCAGAAGTGATTAAAACAAAAAACACAATATCTAAAGAGGCCAATTACTTGCAGTGAATAATTTCATCATAAAATAAAATCTAGAGATATAATAACAACACGAGGATAAAAAAAGAAAAAAGAAAATCAAATTCGCACTTAGAGGATCTGTACAAAACATTTTTAAAACCTGGCAGGATCTAATCAATAACATTTTAGAATAAGCATTTCAATTGAGGAAGCAGGTTCTCTCCCATCTTTTACTCCATTCATCTTTATTCATTTATCTATTTACTTATTTTTACTAGCTTAAAGTTTTACTCTGCTGGCCTAGCTCTCTTTTTCAGGGGTGGGGGATGATTTGTTTTGGGTTATTTGTATGGAATGTTATTTCATTTTAATTAAATCAATAAAGTTTAAAAAAAAGGAAAAAACAACATTCTCACACAATATTGTAAATGATAACTTGTGATACTTTGAGTACTGGAGGATACAGTATGTTGTGTTGCTGGACTCTTTTTGAGGTGACATAATAAGTCACGGAAAGGGCATCTGCCTGATGGAAATTGTTTAGTTCTTTCCCTAATAAAAAATGACAAAGTGTCATCCAACGTCAGCTTTCATGCTGCAGATTTATTATAGATGAACTAATCTTGTCAGGAAGTGTCAAGCATCACAAAGCTTATGTTAAGGCATCTCAGTATTTGTGTGTAACTACAGCAAAAATGCAGGAAATTAAGGTGTGTTTTAAATCCAATGCATAGACAGAAAATTTGAGGCATATGAGAAATACACTGAGATGCGAATTACAGATAGACAGCTATATATTGTTCCCAAAGGAAATGTGCAGTGTTATAGCAGACAATGCATAAAGGCTGCACTGGTATAAAAAAAGATGAAACAGTCAGATAATCTAATAAAAAAAATAATTGTTCAATTTATTTAAAATTTCAGAAAAATTGATTCTAGCCAAAGGATCTGCTATAACATCTAAAGGCTGCAAGCGAAAGAGACGTGTAATAGTGCTCCCTGGAGTAAGATAGTAAAATTAAACTTGCTGTGATGGAGCTCTGCAGGCTGACCAGGGTGTGATGCATTGGGTGTAACTGTTTCAGATGGTGAGTAGCTTTGTCATAATCCGTCAGTCAACTATTGCTTCTTGAAAGTGCAGGCTAGTCTTTAAAATAGACCTGGTCTTCCTGATTAACTTCTTAAATCTGCTGGTGTCAGCTGTTCTGTCCTAACATATCACTGTGTAAAGGAGCACACTTCCAACCACAATTAGAACTAACCTATAATTAGCTGAGAGCTAATTACATTAGTGTAATGAATAATGAAGCTGATGGAAAATGCAATAACAGTCTAAAGGACAACACATCTTATGGTTTATTTTCCATTTTTTCTGTTAGACTCACCAGGAATGTCCCATATTCCATTTAAAGCATGTGTGAAAGCTGAGTAATATAATACATCCAAGATTTCAAATATTTGAAAATGCTTTATAGGACAGTCTACCCATAGATACTGTACGTCATTCAAGAATGTTTGATGCTGACACTAACGTAGCTTCTTCTGAAAGCTTTCTCCTGGTACAGATGAGACCATGCTCCAACTGATGCCTGAACAGTATTTATTTGCTCTCTCTCTCTTTTACAGCTCTCAAACACCATGAAAAATTTAAATAAAATAAAGCTAATCAATTAAACAATAAATGGGTTACACAGGTGTATTCTTCTTCTTTTGGCTGCTCCCATTAGGGGTTGCCACAGCAGATCATCTTCTTCCATATCATATTGTCTTCTGCATCTTGTTACACTCACCACCTGCATGTCCTCTCTCACCACATTAATAAACCTCCTCTTAGGGCTTCCTCTTTTCCACTTACCTGGCAGCTCCATCTGTAGCATTCTTTTCCCAATATACGCAGCATCTCTCCTCTGCACATGTCCAAACCAACGCAATCTGGCCACTCTGACTTTGTTTCCAAACCGTCCAACCTGAGCTGATCCTCTAATGTACTCATTTCTAATTCTATCCATCCTCGTCACACCCAATGCAAATTTTAACATCTTTAACTCTGCCACCTCCAGCTTTGTCTCCTGTTTTCTGGTCACCACGCCACCGTCTCCAACCCATATATCATAGCTGGTCTCACTGCCATCCTGTAGACCTTCCCTTTCACTCTTGTTGATACCTGTATGTCACAAATTACTCCTGACACTCTTCTCCACCCATTCCACCCTGCCTGCACTCTCTCTTCCACAATCCCCATTACTCTGTACTGTTGATCCCAAGTATTTAAACTCATCCACCTTCGCCAACTCTACTCCTTACATCCTCACTATTCCACTGACCACCCTCTCATTTACACACAAGTATTCTGACTTGTTCCTACTGACCTTCATTCCTCTCCTCTGCAGAGCATATCTCCACCTCTCTAGGATCTTCTCAACCTGCTGCCTGCTCTCGCTACAATTTACAATGTTATCAGCAAGCATCATAGTCCACGGGGACTCCTGTCTAATCTTGTCTGTCAACCTGTCCATCACCATTGCAAATAAGAAAGGGCTCAGAGCAGATCCCTGATGTTATCCCACCTCCATCTTGAATGCATTGGTCACTCCTACCACAGACCTCACCACTGTCACACTTCCCTCGTACTTATACTGTTCAACTCTTACATACTTCTCTGCCACTCCCGACTTCCTCATACAATACCACAATACAATACAATTTATTTTAGTATAGCCTAAAATCACACAAAAAGTGCCATGATTATCTTTAACTGGCCCTGCCTTTTGACAGCCCCCCAGCCTTGACTCTCTAAGAAGACAAGGAAAAACTCCCAAAAAAAAACCCTTATAGGAAAAAAATGGAAGAAACCTTAGCAAATGCAGATCAAAGAGAGACCCCTTTCCATGTAGGTTGGGTGTGCAGTGGGTGTCAAAAAAGAGGGTAAATATAATACAATACACGGAACAGAATATAAGTAATCATCAATACAATATAATAGTGCAAAAGAAATATTACAAGTACATAGAAGAATTCAACAGTAAATGATATCACATAATAGGATTTGGATTTGTTCAAATTTGTTCATAATTTTGTAAATTATAAATGAACTTTACATGGACATTTTAAGGATTTGCTCTTTTTTAACCACTGCTACTGTATATACTTTTTCTGCATTAAACAGGTTTTCATGATGTTTCATCCATCCATTTTCCAAACCTGCTTATCCAGAGCCAGTCTCAGAAAGCATCAGGCATAAAGCTGGAACAATTCCTGGACACTGTTCCAGGCCATCACAGGATAAATACACACACACATATCAAGGGCCTATTTAGCACTGGGAGAATATGAAAACTACAAGCAGAGAGTACCTGGGAGTTGAATTACAGTCTCTTTGTTAAGAGGCAGCAACACTACTACATTGCCTTTGATATTCCTCACATGCATCACAATTCCTGTATTGCTATGAATGTTTATGTGTTACTGGTCCATGTCACAGATATAAGGTGATGGTGTCAAAATCTGATTTTGAATATTGTATTATGGGATTTCTGATAGCTGATGCTGTCTGAAATTTTGGACTTGTCTTTATAGAGACAATTAACCAGGTATTCATTTGAGAGCTGTTTTGTGGTTTGTTCCTGATGGTAACAGTATAAGGTTTGTCTTCCCCTTAAAATGATATAAAAATAAAAATCTAAAATATTTAAAGGAGTAGATATTAACTGACTCATACATGAACTAGGTAGATTAAATACAAGTTTTGTGATTTATAAGTAACGTATCTTCAAAGTGACATCAACACACTAGTAGAAAAACAATCTTGTGTTCTGTTTTTCTGTAAACATTATTTGACCAGAAAAGTACAAAATTTTAGTAAGAAGCATTGAAGCTCTCTAAGAATTTTTATCAACATGATTAAAAACAAAACAAACTTCTGTGAAAGAGACAAGAGCTTACATAAATTTTCACTTAGCATTTTAGACAAAGAAATAAAAGCACATGAGGTATTCTGTGGACAGGAGTGGGGCACCTCTAGTTTTGTTCAAGTGGTGCTCTGTGTTTAATGATCACATAGGCATTTCAAATATTTTATTGTGCCGTAGTTTACTCTTAATACTGTATCATGTTTCTGTATCCTTACCAGCAATCACTAGTAATTGGAAGTGTCACTAAGAAAATAAAGAAATTAGTTTAATTTTCCACCATAAAATGCTGGCTGTGGTGGGCTGGCGCCATGCCTGGGGTTTGTTTCCTGCCTTGCGCCCTATGTTGGCTGGGATTGGCTCCAGCAAACCCCCGTGACCCTGTAGTTAAGATATAGCGGGTTGGATAATGGATGGATGGATGGATGGATAAAATGCCGGTTAAGAACATTCATTTATTTTAAAATCGGTGGATTTTAAAACGTGGAAAATGTCTACTTCAGTGGCAAAAAAAACATTTTTTACTTTATTCATTATAAAACATTCTTGATAGTTTGTGTAGGATTCACAGTAATCCTTGTAGTTAATCACGTCTGATAAAATATACTTTGTTTTATCAATATGCCCGTGACACTCTTTATTTGCAGAATCAGAGCTTTTGGCTGATGCAGAACATTTCAATAATATTTGCACATTCTCTTGGCCTTCAGTTATCCTCCCACATCCCACAGACAGGAATGTTCCATTAATTGTGCAGTATGAGTCACTACAGGGTACAAAATGAGCATATGAGTATGCCCTAAGATGGAGTAGCACCCAGTGCCGGGATTGTTTTATCCTTTCACTTGATGTTGACAATAGCATACGTAACCCTGAACTAGATTAGGTAAGTTTGATTATTAGTGGTACTGTATGTACAATATATTACTATAAACATACTGATTATTTACTGGAAAGTATGGTGGTGCAGTTGGTATCTCACAGATTTGGTGTCCTCGGTTCAAATTCTATGACCAGTTGTCTGTGTGTCATTCACATGTTCTCATTACGTTTGTTTGAGTTTGTTTTTGTGTATTGTAGTTTTCCTTCCACATCTATAAGCACATGCAGGTTAGATTATCTACTGCTTCCAAACTGTTCTGTGTGTGTGTGTGTGTGAATGAGCCCCAAGATGGACTGACTGCCTGTGAAGTCAGGATGAGTCCCTGCTCCTCGTGTCTCTTAACTGGATTTAATGAGTCTGATTATTTATGGACTGTACGATATGAACATTTACTATGTAGACAGAATAAACAGCTGAACACTTTGAACTTTTAATTGCAACTTAACTACTAAAAACACACAAAGTTACATTTTTTGAAGATTCAAAGCTATTCTGTTTTTAGGTTTTCAAGAAGGTGCAACACCACTTCATTATCACACTTCACTAAAAGCATTCCTGAGTGACATTCTCCTTAAATGATGGATTGTTCATAAATGTCACAAAATATATCTTTTCACATCTTTAGGCTGTAAAAAAATCCTTAAAAGCAGCTTTCCTGAAATATGGTGTTTCTTGCTAATAAGGACAATGAGTCCATGATCAAGAAAAACTGCTGAAGAAAATTTCAAGCTCCTAACTGCTAAAAATTCTTTTTATTGCAAGAAGCAATTGAAGAGATACAAGAGCAGGATTTTCAGAGATAAGCAATCCCAGAGGAGTCATATAAATTGAAACAGACGGCCCATTATCAGTGAAAGCTCATTAACATAACATCACCCTTGCAATACCTAATTTAACAAAATAAATCAAAATGAAACCCTGGCACCAGTGATGTAAAACTTTTACAGCAAGAAGATTAGGTCACAAAGTCACATACTTAACTTTATTTTGGTTTAGAAACTTCATTTGTAATCGATAAGTACAACAAAGGCTGCTTATTTTTTACAAAATTATTACTGAGAAATAGAAAACATAACATGTTTCCAAAAACGTTGAGGTTTCTGATTTACCTACAAAACAGCAATTGATCCTATTCTGTATTTAGTTTCTGTAGTTATGCCGACATACCCTAGATACATTATAAACAAAACTAATATTCTATCTATTCATTTTCTTTTTTTTTATTATTTTTATTAATTTTATTACAATCCACACAAAGCAATCAAGTTTTCACAAAAAGAAAAATTGAGTTAAGAACAGATCGATCCCCACCCCTGAGAGAGAGAGCAAGCCGAACAGCGTTAAATTTAAGGCTTGTAAACATACCTAAATTAATAAATTCTCTGTGCTTTATGAACTTATTTGAAAATATTACTGATTAGATCCTGCCATGTTTTGAAAAAAGTCTATACGGATCCTCTAACTGAGTATTTGATTTTTTCCAATTTCAAATAATATTACACATCGGTTTCCCACTGACTTAAAAGAGGAGAGTTTGGGTTGTCCAGAATAATGTTAATTTGGTGCAGGCCCAGAACATGTGACCTAGTGAGGCTGGAACTTGGTTGCAATGTTCACAGGTTGGATAATGCCCTGGGAACATTTTGGAGAGTTTTAGTTGAGACAGATGTGCTCGATATATAATTTTAAGTTGTATAATTGTATGCTTTGCGCATATGGAGCTCGAGTGAATTCTCTGCATTGCTACTTTCCTCTCCCTTTTCATTTTCTAACCTGCTCGTCCAGTTCAGGGTAGTGGGGAAGCGATGCCTATCGCAACAGCACAGATTGCAACCTCATACAGGGCACTAGTTTTTGCTGGGCACACTCATGCACATCTACACACTCTGGGACAGTTTATATTTCCAAATTAACCTAACAAGCACATCATTAAGTCAATCAATCTGGCTTTATTGGTTTTTTTATATACATTTAGCAATTTAACTTTATATACAGTACATTACCTAGTTGAGAAACTGAGGTATAATACTGCATTTCAGAGGTTAAGAACTCACCCAATTGCATATGGTAAAGGACAAAGGCTAAGCAAAGATCTTTTTATTGATATTCTTTCATGTAGCAATCATATGACTGTCTACTTTTGAAAAGACACCAAACATTGCCATCAAAGCCGCCATCCCGTCTCATATTATCTGAGGTGAGGCTGTTGAGGTAATGGAACCTACTGTACATGATTAGAACAATAGAACAATTTTGAAGAGAATGGACCACATAGCCCAAACAAATTCAACAATCCCCATTCATCTAATTTCTTTAAAATGACATTCATTCAAGTTTTGAAGGCTTCCAAAGTCCTTCTGTGTTACTGTGGTACTTGATAACCAATTCCATATGCCTATAGCACCTCATCTGAAGAATATGTTTCTAATGTTTGTGCAAAAGTTCTCCTTGGCAGTTTTCACTCAATATCCCCACATTCTTGTAGAAACAAACCAGGCTTATAGTAATCCCTGGGATCCACTGAGCTAATTCTCTTCATAATTCATAATTCACTTCAATCATGTCAACAGTTAATCACTGCTTGCTTAAACTGAAAAGGTTCAACTTATTCAGTCTTTCCTCATAGCTCATACCCTACAATCCTGCAATTCAGGTCTTGATATGGCACACTCAAATCACTATTATTTTTTTAATTCAACCCATTGATCGATCCCTTGACAGCAGAGCTTTCAAATTTTCTAAACCTGATGTATTATCACTGAGGATCATTAATGTCCTAACAGCAGCAGTTGCAGGTTAGATCTGCAGATCAGACTTTCAGTCTCAGCATAATGCTAGCTCCTTCCCCACCTCCTAAAAGCTGGATTCCATACCAATCATTAAAACATTTATAAGTAAGCCCTGTCGTCATTTCAGAAGCAATAGAAAGACATCAGTTCTTATGGAAGCTGGAGTCTAGCACTGCAGCATTGGATGAAAAACAGAAATCAGTTCTTTATGGTATGCCAGTTTATTCACATAAAGTTACATTTATTCATGTAAGAGTTCACTAAGCGCCATCAATTAATATACGGGATGTGAGCAGAAACGTGGAACACCCACATAGATATGGGGAGAATGTACAAATCCCGCACAGATTGTTCTTGGGCTGGAATTCAGACTTGGGTGTCTGGAGCTAATCACAGCACCACTATGGTATCCTTTAATTGCATTTGTGATTTAGAAATGGTCAGCTACACACAGTATGGTCAATCTTAATACCTGTCTTGCTAGTTGTTTGCATCTCATTCTACTTATTCATTTAATCTTTATTTTAAACAGCATTATAACACAAAGCAAAAAAGGGTACAATTTAAAGTAAGAAAATAAAGCACAGTATAAAAGAAGTTTGAATTAAAGAAGCTTTGAGTAATTCACAAAACAAACATGACACTAGATAGACAGTATGAACTGAAAGAGAATCAGTACTAAACATACAGAAGATTCATTTAAAGACTTGAATTAAAATTGATTCAATGGCAAGTTTAAACGTGGTTCTTCAGGCTCAATTTTGTCAGGAAAAAATACAGAGCCTCATGAGGAATTCCAGAGTTTTGAAAGATGACCTGAATGGTCAGTAAAAGTTATGTAACAAGTCTTTTGAAACAGCAAACAGGCCGGTATTGGGGGATTCCAGGCGTCTGGCAGGTTGGAATGGTGCAATCAATGATAAGTAATCTGGGCTACTGGACTGAGTCAGTCAGTAGTGGAGTTTGAAAATAATATATCATGCAAGACGCCAGCAGAGGTTGCAAGTTGAGTGGTAATGGGTTTTTTATGTCTAACCTATAACAGAATTCTTGTAGTTTTCAGCTTATTGTTTTCTGTTCAAACTTTAAACAGGAACACCATCCATATATATATTCATTCATTCATCTTCTTAACCAGCTTATGCATCGCAGGGTTGCAGGGCAGCTGGCGCATATCCTCCATTAAATATACAGTAGATTCATAAAGTATCCAGACCCCTACACTGTCTACATATTTTATTGGGTTGTAGATTTCATTTTAAATTGATATATTTGCCATTTGTGCTCATCAATCTGCACTCAATAACCTGTAATGACAAAGTGAAAACATTTTCAGAGAGGTTTGCAAATTTATTAAAAATCAAAAACTGAAATTTATCATTTTTATCAGTATTCTGACCCTTTGGCAGCAATTACAGCTTTCAGTATTCTTGGGTAAGTCTCTACAAGCTTTACACACTTGGATTTAGACAGTTTAATCCTATTCTTCCTGGCAGATCATCCCTTGCTCAGTCAGATTGGATGGTAAACTGCCATCCTCAGGTCTGTCCACAAATGTTCCATAGGGTTTAAGTCAGGTCTTTGACTGGGCCACTCAGGGACAGTCGATGACTTTTTCCGAAGTCACTTCAGCATAGTCATGGCTGTAAGCTTCAGGTCCTTGTCATGCTGAATGGAGAACCATCACCCCAGTCTCAGCGTGCATGCACTCTGGAGCAGGTTTATTCAAGGACCTCTTTGTATTTGGCTGCAGTCATTATTCTTTCAATTCTGACTAGTTAACTCATCCCTGACGCTGAAAAGCACCATCATAGTATGATGCTGCTACAAGCATGTTTCACCGTGAGGATGGTATTAGGCAGATGAGAGCAGTGCATAATTTCACCCTGACATAGTGCTTGGAGTTCTGCCCAAAAAGTGCAAATTTTGTCTCATCAGAACAGAGAAACCTTTTCCTTATGCTTTCTGAGTCCTTTAAACTGTCATATACAGTATGTTTTACTTAATAGTGGCTTCCCTCTACCATAAATGCCTGACTGATGGAGTGCTGCTGATATTGTTTTCCTTCTGGCAGGTACTCCTATCTGAGCACAAGACTTCTGCTGCTCTGTTAGCATGAGCATTAGTTTCTTGGTCACCTACCGACCAAGGCCCTTCTTGCCTGGTTATTCAGTTTGGCTAGACACCCAAATCTAAGAAGAGTTCTGTTGGTTCCAAATGTTTTCCACTTCACAGTGATCGGGGCCACTGTGCTTCTTGGAACATGCAGAGCTTTAGAAATGGTTTTATACCCTTGCCCTGATCTATGTCTCAACACACCTTGATCACAGAGGCCTACAGAGAGCATCTTGGACTTCATGGTTTAGTTTTTGTCCTGTCATGCAGTGTGAATTGTGGGACCTTATATTTACAGGTGTGTGCCAATCTAAGCTATGTCCAATCAATTCAGTTTGCTACAAGTGAACTTCATTAAAGTTATACACATATCTCAAGGATATTTATAGCAAACATGATGCATCTGCCCACAATTTGGAGGGTCTGAATACTTATACGAATAACAGATTTCAATTTATGATTTTTAATAAATGTGCCAACCTTTCTGAAAACATGTTTTCACACTATCATTATGGGATATTGATGTAGATTGATGGGCAAAAATGGCAAATGTATTCCTTTAAAATAAAATATGCAACACAATAAAGAGTGCAGAAAGTGAAGGGGTCTGAGTACTTTCTGAATTCACTGTATTGTAAACTAATCCAATCTAGAACTGATTAACGTGATGTACACGAAGAGAGAAAAAGTCAAACTTTTATTGTGATCTCTAGGTGCTTGAAGTTGTATTTACAGCTACAGATATGTGATCTTCAAAACAGAAAATGCTGTCAAGCTTGACTCCATGGTTGGTTAACCAATGATTTTTGTACCGAGTTGGATATCCCACAGGAAGCTATGAGGTTTTGTTTGTGTTCTGCTGTAATGCTTTAGCAGATATCACAGTGTACTGAATAAATTGAGTCGACATTTAATATCCATGCGGGAATGATCATCGTGTGGAGCAGGGTTTCAACAGCATTCTAGTGGAATATGAGGTCACCCTGCTCAATTAAAGCACCCCGGTAGCAACATATAGATATTGAAGAAAACTGAACCATACATGAAAATGTGGGGAAATCCAAATAAGAGATTTTTGTTTTCTACCAAAGACAACTGACAGCATGTGACTGAAGATGTACAAACTAGTTTAAGAAAGACCCATTAAAGTAAGTCCAGAGTAGTTATTTCATCATTTTAATGAGTATTTAAGGTAAAAAAATGACAAGGTAGCAGAGAGCCCAACAAGCAAAATTAAATAGGTGCATCCAGTAACAAGAATAAAGAAGAGGTTCTGACAATGTCTAAAATAGCTAAGTGCTACAGTGAGACCAAAATTCAGACTACAAAGATTCAAACTAATGGCTGTTTGTTAAGCACCTAATTAGTTAGGCATAGACTATGCCTTCTAGGGTGTTAGGGTTGGATTCTTCAGAACCAAGTCAGACTTTACAGATGAGATTCTAAAAATTTTTGTAGGTTACAATGCAGACCAAGAGATTAATTATATGTGATGAACAAAGTAACATAAGTAAGAAGTAACATCTAAAAATAACAATATTCTTGGGAAGATGGCTGAGTAAAACATCAAAGGTAGATAGTGTGACCAGAAAGGGGCATGGCAGCACCTCTCACATCCAGAACATAACCTCAGAGACACAGTCCTGGGTTCAAACACATACTTTTATTTTAAAAAGTAATATTAACAAGCTTCTTCATGTATAGCACAGCACAGCAAAAGAAACCCTTTCTTTTCTTCTCCTGAACTTCTTTCAGGAGAGTGTTGTCCAACTTCTCTCCTGACTCCAACTCCCTGATGAAGATGAGGTGTCTTCTTTAATGACAAACTGTGGAGTACTTCTGGTGTCCCACATGCTGGAAGCACTTCCAAGTCACGTGGAAGCCACCAAAGGTAGAGACATCGCTCTCCTGTAGCTCCCCCTGGCGATAACCAAGTACACCAAAACGGCTGACCATTTGGACTACAACTCCCAGCATGCCCTGAAGGTGTACCAATGGGAGCTCTGCCAGAGGAATGCTGTGAACCCAGCGAATCTGGGAAATATATAACTCTGGGAAAAGACATCTTCTGTCCTTCTGTCATGGCCTACTGACATTATTATTGGGTGGTTTCTCCAACCAATCCAGCGGGAATGCCCATTTGTCCATTTTCTCTCATTATGGCATTCTGGGCAAGGGATTGCCCTCCATTCAAGTTGGGACACCTGTCCAATTATTATGGTACTCACAACAGTTAGTCTGGAACAGACGAGAAGGTTGTGGACAGCAGACACATAAACAAGTTAAAAAGCATCTAGGACTGAGTGAGAAACAAGTGCAGTATAAAAATGGATGAGAATGAGAAGGGAAGTAGAAGGTATTGTTCTTACCTTAAAAAGAATGACACAAAACCATGGCAAGTAAAAGTCTTTTGCGTTTTTTCCAGGGTAAAGGATCTCATTAGTATTTTTGTGAAAGACACTAGGATTGCCTTGCCCCTTGGGGATCACCGGAGATAGAGATACTGCAGACCATACGACGACAACTCGCAGAGCCACGCCCACCAACTCGGATGCGACTGCACAGAAAAAACGGCGTCATTTATATTTGTCTGTCGTAGAGGCCACATGCACCTCCGATCCACATTGACTGTTCATAGAGGCATGTTTCTTGCGGAGGTGAATCGCCATATGCAGCGTGTAAAATGGTTTGCGAGGGGTATCCCATGGGATCCTTAAAACAATCCTTTACAACTGAGGTTATTACTGATTTATTACGTTGCCGAATTTTCAAATGTTAATTTTCTCCCTGTGCTCAAAAATCATTAAAAAAACGGCCTGATTATGCAGCGTATGGTATGCTGCAGGTTGGCTAGGTTTTAAAAGAATGACTTTGGGGTGTACAAGAAAAGCCTGGATCATAGTAAAAGAAATCCATGCTTATACAAAGGAGAACATACACACTTCACACAGATTGTGACCTGGCCAGAATTTCTGGAGCTGCCTCTGATATAAAACCTAATAATTCAAAATTAACAACAGTGATCTTTGGTAATTTACAATCAGCCAATAATCAAATGAACTTTTAACAAATTGGGTAGCTCCAATAAATACATACCATTACTTATGTTTTCAAACACATGATTAATCCAGTTAATGGTTTCAGAGGGACAAAAGCCAATCCCTGCAGCACTGGAAACAAGGCAGCAAAAACACTGGACAAGGCACCAGTCCTTTGCAAGTGATGTAGTATATAGAGGAAAACTCACACGCATTCACATTTACTCACACTAACGCCAAGTCAAAGTCACTAATTAACCTAACCTGCACAGACACAGGGAGAAAAGGCAAACTCCGCAAAGAAAGCAACGAATACTAAAATTTTGATGTAGTAGTACTAACCATTGTACTTCCACTCATAACTACACATTCATTCAAATAATTAGTGTGAACTACAGCAAAGAACTAAACATTTGCTATTCAAATAATAATACTCTGTACAGGTTTTAGCAGTATTTACTTTGTAGCAAAACAAGCTACACTAAAACAAAAGAAGAATAAAACAGGAAATTTACATTTATTTTATACTTTTTACAGAACAATAATACTTAATATGTTTTAAAAGTCATATTATATTTTGAGACATTGGGTCTCTTTTAACTGAGTTACTTTTAAAAAGTACAGCTCTATATCGACCAGATAGCAGTGACAACCAGTCAGTGACGATGAAAGAATGAAAACTGACGTTACACACCAAATACACTTTTCAGGAGGTAAGGGAGGAGGGCAAAGAGACGACCTCATTTAAGCTAGACGTTACCCAGACAATCCTATTCTGCAGTTACCCAACACCGCCCACCCCTTTCTCGTAACACCCCGCCCTGCCGTTTCAAAGGTGCCAGACATTTGACACAATGGAATGCAGTCATGCTGTGAACTGAAGTAAATGTATTGCAAAAAATCACAGTGGCATCCTGAGAAAGAGCAATTTTATAAAATGTAAAAGCAGGAGAAAAAATTTACTTTTACCAGTATGAAAAAAGTGCAATACAGTATGGGATACACATTTATGTATACATCTCTTTCCATTACAGTTGTACAATTCAAAGTACACAGCTCATAACATAACCTATTACTGTATGAAACCCAAATAACTGACATATACATTATTTGGTGCACTGTGTAGCACATTCAGTGCTGTTCCATAACTCATTTTGTGGAGGTCTCTACAACTAAACTATCCTATAACATTAATTAGATCATCTGTTTTAAATATGTAAGACATCAAATAAAAAAATTAAGCAAACAATTAAAAATATTCAAATAACCATTATAACTGTTGCGGCATTTCATTGCATTATACATACTAGGATGTACGGATTCTACGCAATAACGTATATAGATCATAGAATGCAGCACATCATACCGTAGCTATAGCCTGAAGGTTAGGGATTGTATAAGTCTAGATCTCTCTCATGGTGTCTGTATGTGAATCTCTTACCATCTTTGTCATTAAATGCATGCTAAGGCCAGCCATTTCTAACTTCAACACTAAAAACTGATATTCTTAGGATGAACATAAGTTCCCCTTTATTCTTTTTCTTTTGATGTGTTGGCTGGTTCATTCCCCTATAGTTTATATCCTGATTGTGGGTTATTTTAAAGATCTGAAAAGATGACCTCAAAGGAGAAGTAACAAAGGAAAAGCAATATATTTATGATTCACTGAAATAGACTCTTGCTCCAAGTGACACACTGCTGAAGGATAAAGTTTGGGAAATGGATGGATGAATACAAATCTAACAATGTTGTTAAATAATTTGTTCATTTAAGTCTTCATGTCTTTTTTGCTATAGTTAGAATTTATAGTTTAAAATGATAAATAAATAACATCTAATAAAACATTAGCATTAACAATTCTGTTACTCTAGTTTTCATTGTAATTACTAACTACAAAATTTCTAAATGGGCAACTTGGTGCATTGCAGCCTCACAGCTTCAGGCATCCTTTTTAGGTTAGGTTAGGTTAAGTTAGGTCAATTTAATTATTTTTATTTAGTCCTTGTTAGGTCCCTTGACCAACCACTGCATTTTTTAAATTTTAATTCCTTTTATTTGGAAATAGCACAATATTGTGTATAATAGAACACAACTAAATGGAAAAAGTTTAAATAACATAGCATATACAAGAGTATGCTTTATAATCAATCCCTAAACCTCAGCATTCAAGTTTTCAGGTCCAGCCACTGTCTTTAAGCAAATTGTCCATTTACTCTGAGCACTAAAATTTTCATTCACTGGTGTCCCTAAGTTAGCACAGTTAGACTGATTGCAGCTGTGGGCATAGGCATCTCCTCTGATGGACTGGCATGCAAGCCAAGGTTTGACATTGCCATATTCTAGTATTAAAAATTCAATGATTTCTATATGCCCAACATTAGTTTTCTTTTCTATTAAAAATGTGATATTTTTCAAGTGGACAGCATAACACTGCACTGAGTGGTGTTGCTACCTCACCACACAAAGGCCTCACTTAATTTAATTCTCGCCAGGAAAAACCTAAACTGAATAGTGATGCAATTTACTCCAAGATAATTTAAAGGTTTGAAAAAAACATTCACATTCAGAGTAGGAAAAGTTTGATATACTGTATTTTACAAATTGTTCTACAGTGGCCAGAAAAAAATTGCTAAATTACCTCTGGTCCAGCCGTTTTGTTAGGGATTGTGTTGTGAACTAATATATGCTACATTGCTCAGATTATACTTAAGCAAATTGACTTACAGTATATACTGATATTCTCTGATGTGACTAGTATAATGTAAAATTTATTGTTCACTCAATACACTAAAGTCATCATACATTTGTTGAATCTGAAAAGAGAAGCACCCCAAACACCATTCTTCACAGCTGTTTTTTTATTTTTTTACCCAAACATAATATTTATTTTCAATGTCAACACAGTGTTTCTTTTTTCTAATCTGTCAACAGCATTCTGAATCAGCCAGGTGACATCGGGCAAACTGAAGGGGTGTGCTATGTTGGTTTTTTGCTGTCCTCCATTGAATGGAATTCTTGCTTGGTATTTTCTTTAATAATAAACATATTAACACTAATATTTGTCAAATCAATTGAGGACTGCTGATTTATGACCTTAGAGGTTCTTTGTGACCTCCTGGAGTAATACATTTCATGCTCTTTGAGTAATTTTAATTAGGCAGCCCCTACAGGAAACAGCAGCAGTGCCACTGAATTTTCTTCATTGGGTCAATACAATGCTGGCAGTCCATTGATAAAGACCACAGACTTAAAAATGGCCTTGTAACTTTTTCCTGGCTTATAAGCATTGGCTACTTTTACTGTATGATGTCTTCAGAAACCCCTTCTTAAGACATGATGATTCAGTATTTCACACCTGTGTAATAAAGGAGAGACTCTGAAGGCATCAATGAAAATGTGTTTTCTATAAGGAATGGCCACCAGGGAAGGCTATTTTTTTTCAATTGATTTATATATTGCAACATTCTTTTCATTTTGTGTTGCTTAATATTTTGAGGAAAAATCTCAATAGGTAGATCTACTACAGCGCTTACTTTTTCTTGCTTTATTAATATAGTTTTGTGATAATTCACTCACATGAGATAAGCAAGAGAAAATATTTAATTGCGATGTTTGGTTTAAGCAATTTTGAGTTTGAGCATTATCAATAGTAGTAATAGGTTTGCAAACATGTAAATGACCCTTCGCATAAAGCACCTGTGAAATGCAGCCTTTTAACTGGCCAACTTTTTACCCCAAATTCATAAAATAATACGCAATTTCTGTAAACTTCAAATACTTGTAAGAATTTTTGATGCAGCTAACAGTTCACAAGTGGTAGATTTTTGGGTATTTAGTTTTTCTATTATGGGGGTGAGTTACCCCTAAACATTGATATATATCGAAATGTCCTTTCTTAGTGATTACCTACTAGCCTAGATGTAACATCTTACCAAATTTTAGCTTTTTAACTAAATAGGAAATAGTGTTTTTGTTGATGAGTGAGTCAGTTAACTTTGTATTAATTTATATATATATATATATATATATATATATATATATATATATATATATATATATATATGTGGAGGACTGCCGGCTTCATACTCTGGTCCTCCCCCCCAGGCCGCCAGGAGGAGCTCTCCCGACAGCAGGATCGTGCCCCGACTTCCAGCAGGGCATCATGGACCTTGGAGTGTTTATACACAGCCCTGCTGGATACCTTGGGGGCCACTGGGAGTCGCTGTAGGGGGGCTTGTGGGCTCATCTGTGCCCTATAACCCGGGAGAACATCACAGTCACGTGACAGGAAGAAACGACGTGCTCCCGGGTTGAAGAAAAGGACTGTTTACCCTGACCCGGAAGGAATAAGGAACTGTTGACTGATTGGGCAGGAACACCTCCGGGTCTGGGTGTATAAAAGGACTCTGGGAAAACCCAGACGGTGAGCTGAGCTGGGAGGTAGCAGGGTGAAGTGTCTGGGTGAGGAGGAGAGATTATTGTGTTTAGTTGGTTGTTAATTAAATATATGAGTAGTGTGGAGGGTGCTTGGTGCACTGTGCAAAAGAAGAATAAAGAATATTGGACTTTTATCCAGTGTCTTGCGTGGTACCTGAGGGTTCAAGGGAGCACTAGCGCCCCCTACTGCCACAATATATACGTATACAGTGGAACCTCGGTTGACGACCATAATTCGTTCCAAAACTCTGGTCGTAAACCGATTTGGTCGTGAACTGAAGTAATTTCCCCAATAGGCTTGTATGTAAATACAATTAATCCATTCCAGGCTGTACCAACTGTATGTAAATATATTTTTTTAAAGATTTTTAAGCACAAATATAGTTAATTATACAATAGAATGCACAGCGTAATAGTAAACTAAATGTAAAAACATTGAATAACACTGAGAAAACCTTGAACAACAGAGAAAACTAACACTGCAAGAGTTTGCGCTATAGCGCTATGAACTGCTAGCTAAAAACACTTTTTTTTAATGAGTTTTAAGCACAGGGAAAAAAATGAACATTTGAAAAATCCGTAATTTAATAAACCACAAAGAAAAATAACATTGCAACAATGCATGCTACGAACCGATCACTGTAAACAGAAGTGAAGGTTAAAATCAAATAGAAAAAAGTCTTCATTAAGTACAACGAGGTTAAAACAATGCTCGAATCTGTCTCTTTAAAAACAAACCTGCTGCATTCTTTAGCTGCCTTCTCGGCCTTAAGCGTCCAGCTGTCTCTCTCTTTCTCGCACGTGTGTGTGTGTGTGTGTCATGCGCATGTGTCTCTCTCGCGTTCGTGTCTGTGTGTGTGTGTGTCTGTGTGTCTCTCTCTCTCGCTGCACAGGGATTGCACAGGGAGAGACTGAACACGTGCAGAAATCATCGGCGCGCAGAAACCGAAATGGAAACTGGCTTGTTCATATACTGAGTCTATGGTCATGAACACATGCAAAAGTTTGGCGAACTTTTTGGTCGTAAACCAATTTGTACGTGTTCCAATATATATATGGCCACAATATATATATATATACATATATAATGGCCAAAATCCGAAATCGGCCAAAGCGGGAAGTGTCCAGCCAAATCGGGAAATGGCCAATTGTTGCTGTAAATTGACCAGACAATGCCCGATCTTTTCCTTGATTTCGAGATTTGACCAGCCAGTTTGCGAAGAAAAAAGGCATGAGCAGCGATTTGTTGCACACTTAGTAGTGCAATTGCATCGAGTGTAGTCTTGGCGGTTCTTGTTCAGAAAGCAGACATCATTTGGTTGTTTCGCAATAATAAAGATTAGGTATATAAGTAGGTTTCACATTTCTGTTATCATTTTAGCCCTAAAACAGTGACTTAACATCAGGGACCTATTTTATTGACCTTAAGGTTAGTGTTTGGGAGAAGGGAAGGTTGTCTCAAGTGGCATCCGTTTTCTGAACAAGACCCACCTTGAGCAATTTCTCGTGCAGAATGGAAAACTCACCTTTGAATCTGTATCTGAAACTTAGTAAGTATCTTCGCACCTTGAGCGGACAGTTTTACATCAGCGCAGCGGATTTTGGCCAGGGTGTTCTCACCACTTTGAGAAATGGCCAGCCAAACTAGCATATAAGCTGGTCATTTCTAGTAATTCAGACTTTGGCCACACCTTGCGGCCAAAATGTGAAACGGCCGGCCAATTCGGGAACTGGCTGAACTTTGGGTTTTGGCTGTAACATATATATATTCAAAGGCTTTGCTTTTTATGTTATGAAAGTTTGTAAATTTTGAGCTATAGCTGATTACAGAGATTAAATGAATTATACTTTTAGTTATTTTTGAACAGAACAACTTTGACTTTTAATATTTTTTAACCTTTGGCATTGAATGCTTGAGGTTTATGAACTGAAGACAATGCAAAGCTTTGTCTGTGCGCTACTATTTAAATGTTGCTTGTGTCTCCAGTTTATTTTGCATTCTTAGAGATGTTATCCTCTGCAAAAAAAGTAGGTTTTGTCAGGTAGTACTACTTTAAAAGGTTTTGTCAATGTGTGACTTGGGTCTAAAGATTTACTGGCAAAGGGTCATTGTGGATAAAACAGGTACAGGGAGGGCCAATGCAAGGGGATAAGGAATTGTAAACTTAATCTTTGGCAACCTTTGGTTGTTTGACTTGTGTAAAGAAGACCCTAAACCAAATGCCAGTAATTGGTGAAAGGCCAGAACACAAGTCAAAAAATAAAATGCTAGTGTTGGTGGTTGATGTTTACATAGATTTCAATAAAGTAATTGTATATCCATTTTTCCAATCTCACAAAACACCAAGCTGAACTAATTTTATGTAAGATGCACTCATTTATTCAGTACCAGGTCATTGGAACCCAGCAAGCATACCCACAATACTGATAGCAGTGTAAGAGGTTAATCTGTTGAGTCTGAGAGGAAATGAATGCCTGCAGGAAACTTATGAGAACATGTTAAGGTCATTCAAATTGCATGCTAAAGGTGCCACATCCGGGAATAGAACTATCTAAAGCTGATGTTATATTTTGCAATTTCCAGTCGGAGGATATGTCAAAAGTGACGACTGCCATAGATGATCTCGGCACGGGAGTATGTCAATTTACACAACTAGAAATTGGAAGGCATGTCAGATTACATGACTGCATCACAACTTTCCAACACAGTCTCACATTTCCAAAGTATGGCAAGCTCGCCCATTTTTCAGACAGCCAATAACATACTGTCTGACAAAGCCGGTGTCTGCGCATCAACCTTATTTGATTTTTGGGAGCCAGTTGCAGACTAGTTGGACTAAGTCATCGGTATATCACACTACATAACTGGCGGTCACGAGAGCATGCCGTGACTGCCCTTGACTCAGTAAGATTTGTAACTGAAATCTATGACTGGAATTCGCTGGAAAAGTTGTGTCATGTAAATGGCTTTAGGTGAGCTATCATGCTACCACAGTTATAAAATATCGCAATATGGAGAGAAAACTGCAGCCACTTAATTTATAATGTGTATATTTGGCACAAGTATTGACAGAGCAGATATTCATTTTCAGATAAAAGCACAGAATCTGTGCTGAAGTACTCTGTCATTTGTAACACAAATCCCTTATTTCTCTCTTAGATATGCAATCACTGCTTGGATAGACATATACAGCTTCATGGGTGAGAAGTTTCAGTGACATTGCATGTCTCCAATTTAGATAATGACAATTTTATGCATGGAAATATAAAATGTAAAGATGCTGGAAAAACAGCAGACATATAATAAGGAAATTTGTTATCTCTAAGTTAAAAATATTTGAAATTCCTCATAAATATTTAAACAGTGTCTTTGCATGCCTGTATTAAATGTTCCACAAATCTCTAAGGATTACATACTTCATCTAGCCATTCTCCTATAACATACGTTTCTTCAAGGACTCTCTGTTTAGTAACCTGCTACTTTTGTTAATATGCAGGCACATTTAATAATGAGGTTAAAGGCTATGAAATAAATGCAGAATGCTGGCAGTGGATTTAACAATGGCCAGACTAAGTTCAATGGGTTGTGAAGCTATTTGAAATTAAACAAAGAATAACATGGAAAATATGAGATACAAAGCCTCTACAAGTAGGTAAAAACATGCAACAGAGAGCATCTAGTAAGGCTCACAAAGAAGGGGTGGGGATTAAATGGCAGTCAAGATGCGTCAGATGGCTGTATGTTCATATCATAATTCCAAACTGGGTCTTGACCCTCACTTGCTACATGTTCAAACACCTGCCTTCTCATTGAATCATCTGGATTTAGTAGTCACAAGAGGCATAGTGGCAGCAACATAAGCTTCTTGTAGCATTGTCTTTAAGTAGATATGATAATATGTGGCAGACATAGTCAAAAATAAATAGTCAAATGCTTTAAAATGAAGAGCAAAGGAGAAAAACACAGAGAGAAAACAGGGAAACAGTCATAGCACCACTCCAAAAAATAAAGCAAATAACTTGCTAAATTGAATGAACAAATGCAAATGTCCAAAGTTCAAGAACAACAAGAAGGTGAGAGATGAAGTCATTGCACTGAGAATAACTGAGAGTCTTGAAAAGAATGAATCAAAAATCAGATTAAATTTTACATCTTTTAAACTAGCATTGCAACCCAGCTTGTGACTTACAGTATCTCTTTCCACCAGGTTTATAATTCCACACATAGTAAACACACCGATCTGGGTGACAAGAAGATTCAGAGGGGTTTCAGTCAGTTGTCTTTGTAATTTGGCTAGACTCAGGTAGACTGAGAGTGTGTAACATGCCGACACAAATGTGAAGTTTTATCTTCCATGTACAGCTAAATATTTTTTGTACTTTATCATCCTTCTTCATTTACATTTAAAGTACACTCAATTATAATGATATGAAGTGAAGACTTTATGAAAACATGATGGAGAAAATAGTTAAGAATTAATTTTAAAATTTACTGTTCATATTAATAATCAACCATCCATTTTCTGACGCAATTAATCAATTTCAGGATTACTGGGTGAAGCCTCAAACAAGATAGGAGCTTATTCTGGACAGAGAGACACATATCACTGTAAAGCACACACACATACACACACACACACACACAGACTCTCTCAGGCAGGACTAATTTTGAAAAAGTAGGTACATCTCATAGAAAATGTTGACGTTTAAAAAGTCGTATAACGTCACATGGGCTTTAGAGAGCTCTTTTGTTCTTGGCATTATAACAACATACATATCAATAGTTTAAATGTAACAAATGTGCATTTTTGTTAAAATTAAATTAGAGAATATGCCATTTTAGTGTTATTTGTTCATGTATATCTTCATCTGTAGGCACTGTTTATATGAAGATCTAATGTTTGGCTGTTATATTAAAAAAGCCAACATTTTCCCTGGGGTTCACTGACTACACAGAGATCTGAATCCAGGACTCTTGCAGTGAGATGTAGCATCACTGTCTCAATTCCTGCTCATTTATAAAATGTATTATTTCTGCTTATGCTTTTTTGGTGCTTGTGAAGTGTGTTTTAATCACTTTAGAAACAACTTACATCAGGAAGGGCATCCGGTGTAAACTTTTGTCAAATCAATATGCGGACAACAATTTTTGATGATCCCTAACAGGAGCAGCCAAAAGAAGAAGAAGAAACTGAAAGTACTTATGTTAATGCCATGGATAAAGAAGGGTGGTGAAATTTTTATACACTGCATTAGGAACTTTTTACTTTACATTTTTTTCACATGTATGCATGGAGTTTTGAGGATGGCATTGCCAGCTTATTGCCTTTGGATAGTCCATTCGTCAATGTTTCCAGGAACCAAATGCTAAAGTCCAGTCTGAAGTGGATCCTGAAGAGAGAGTATTTTTGTACAGTAGTCACTTTTGCACATATTTATTTTTGCTTATGGATATTTATTTTGTTAGCAAATTTGTATGTTAGTTTAAAACAAACATGTTCCAAATACACTTAGCAGTTTGTGTACGTCCCACTGTCTCAAACTACAAAGTCTGAGACCTTGTTCTGTAACCTGTAGCCACAACAGACCTGCCTTGTAACAAATGAGCCTTAGTTAAATGCAATTTGGTTAAATGCCCAAAAACAAATCAAAAAACAAGGGAAAGGAAAGCAGGTGTGCTACATATTTTTAAGAAAGGGAGATGGTGTTTTTTGGGGTACTGTGAAAAAAAGGAAGGTGCGTCAGTGAAAAAAATAGGTGTGGATTACTAGATAATATGTCAATATTTAATGAAGCACTTCAGATAAGGACAGTAGATGTGAAGGTGATGGTGGGGTTATTAGGTGTCTGTTCGGAGTCTGTTGTAATCTGTGATCTTGTACTGACAATCAAAACCTCAGCATTAAAAATAAAGATAAAGTGCCTTTTAAAAAAATGGCTTGTTTGATTATACACATTTGAGTATAATTTTCAAAGTGAATTTTGTCAGATCTTTAAACTGGTTGTAGTAATACTCAGGAGGGTAGTTTGGTTTTTCTATTTGTTTTGTGTGTAAAATTAGCAAACATCCAATCATCAGGTGTGAAAAAGGTACCCCTAGTGAACTCTGTCTTATTAAAAGGATAATAGGGTAAACATTTGAATACTTTAGTTAACAATTAGGCTGGACTTAAGCTGGCCCTGCCCAATACAAATCCAACTGACTTTGATCATTACCAACAGAGACACATCAGCACAAAGAATCTTGCAGCACATCAAGCCATGATCAAAAGAAATTTCTGTAAACTGTTTGATGGGTATCAGTTTGTTAAGAGTTGTAAAGCCATTAAGACTCTGGAGCTCAAACAGACTACATCAGAGCCATGTTACCAAAATGATTAAAGTCTGGGGCCATAGGAAACCTTATTGAAGCAACTAACCTGTCAAAAGAACAAACAGCAAAATTTTGCATAAAGTCACAATGTTACTACAACTACACCTATGGCTCTCCAGGTCTCACTTCTGCTAAGGTTAATATTAATAACTCTTTAATTAGAAAGGCAATAGATAAAAGTATGATCAAGTGTAAACTATCATGGCAGATATGACTGCTAACTAATAACATCCAAAAAAGTTGTCTATAGTTAGACAAAATGCATCGTAATGGTGTATGAGAGTTCAATAACAGTGTTTCATGGACAGCTACTGCTTGATCGACATGTTCCTTGCTGTGTTGAGAGAAAAGCTGTCACTGCATTCTAGACAAGCAGCTCCACAACAGTGTTCAAGCACAATTCTTGTATTGCCATTTAGCTGTAAAAGGAGAGAAATGATGTGTTATCATTCAGGCAAGTAAATTAAAAGACAGCGGTCATGAGAATTTTTGTAGAAAGAGAGAATTGTTATATTTGAATGATCCTACGTAAAGTCCCGACCCAAAACTGCACTGAGATGTTGAGGAAGAACCTGAAATGCGCCATGCATGATCTGTATGGTATAACAGGCCAAAATACGTTCTCAGTGCAGTAAAATAACCAGAAGAAATGGCTGCTTGAAGTAGTGCTGATTAAGGTAGTGTTACCAGTTATTGAGTATACAGGTAAATTATTTTTTACACTGTTAATTGTATAAAGGATAACTGTATTTAATAACTAAATTGCTTGTGTCATCTGTCCATTCAGGATCCATTTTTATTTAATATTTGATTATATTCATTGTAAAAAATATGCAGTAATGTAAAATGTTCCTGTTACAGTTTGTAACATTCAATAACATTCAATAACCCAGTGTACACAAATTCAGATATATAATAAGGTAATTATCAAAAAATATAAAATAATCTCCTCAAGCCTGTTAATTGTAATTCAGTGTGAAACTGAAAGTACTCATGTTAATGCCTTGGTAAAGAAGGGTGGTAAAACTTGGATTAGACAGCTAAGCAAAAAAGTTGTTCTTCTTAACCTCCTGAATCAGAGGCTATCCTGGCAACATTGGGCACAACCCAAGATAGGCTAATACAGTATTTCTTTGTGGAGCTCTCTCATGCTCACACATATAATTTATAATTGCTAGCTATTCTAACACATATCTTTGGGATGATGGAGCACAAAAAAAATCACACAGACATGGTAGAAAATGATTATTCTAAATTGACAGAATTGAGTCACTGGATTTGAACCAAAGATGCCGGATAAATGAGGTAACAGTGTTAACCACTTCCCCACCAAACCAAAGAAAACAAAACAAAAAGAGATAAAATCTCAGACATCGCAGGTATACAGAAATGGAAAGCTTGCTAAAATATAATACGCTAAGAATTGGGCAGACCTTAGGATACTAAGATCAGGTTTTCTGAAGGTATGCCTTATAATGGCACAATAAAATACTCACATATCAGTTCATAAAATATGTTATCAGCAATATCTAGACTGGAAAAAGTATGGATGCTATGCTACTTGGAAATGCATAAAAAAGATGTAGGTTCTATGGTGGTGAGGAGATATGACCCCCATTCAAACTTGTAAATGAGCTTACCAAGCACTGAAGGGATGTTTTGTACCAACTACAAAGGGACTTTTATGATGTATGAGAATGAAATGTGAAAGGTAAAGGACAAATGTTTAGTTACATTAGAAAGTGCTGACCTTAGAATAATCATGTTAATAGATGTCCAGAGTTTCCTTCAAGATGACAAGTGCTGCCTCAAGAATGAAGACAGGTATAGAGGAAATAAACTGAGTGATGGAGGCAGTTGGAGTAAATTAGCAATTAACTTTATACAGAAAAAGCATGTTGAACCATAGCTTGAGGTTAATATATTTCTCATTATAGATGAGAAAATAATCTGTTATGATGTAGTGAGAACAGTAGATATGTCTGTACTTAATAGAATAATATTTTATATTATTATATTTAATATTTACACACCTGCATAAGCATGCATTTTCATGCCATGTCAGGCTTTTTATTATGTTAAGCACATTTGAAGTCCATAAAAAACAATGAAAGCTATTTTTCTAGATAGGGGTCTACCTTAAAATGTGACATAGAGTACATAATGCACAAGACATGCTGGAAACTTCCAGTAAATGCCATCTTTATCAAAGGGAATGGCTACTATCAGGCCTAACCATAACAGTTTGAAAAAAGCATTTGTATACTGCTCGCTTGTTAGATGACACTATGAAATCATTTGTCTTCAATTCACATGTGGAATCATTCCAATTGCTTAAAACTTGTCATTTTTAAGAATGACAGCTCCCAACGTGGTCTTGTATCTGTCACACAATCACATTTCCCTGGTGATGAACAGTCTCATTCAAGTTAAACCACAAAAGCACTTAAGAGTGCCCTCTATTATAAAAAGCAATATGGATCCATTTTGTTATATTTGCCCAAGAACCAATTTGACTTTTACGAGTTTAACACCTTTCTTTCCCTCACTTCTCTTCACAGGAATTCTTCAGAAACAGGTTATTACAAGCTTTTGTTAAGGTGACTGCCTTCACTGTGCTTCTGTGCTTATGGCAGGTAGAAGGTGCAAGAGAAAACAGTGATAGTAACCATAGATATTTGCTCTCAAGGAGAATTCATTTGTGTATCCCTCTCCGCAAAGGAACCTCTGGGTTTAAATTGATGTAATAACTTTACTCTTAACTCCTTAAACCATTCAATGTGGAAATTTACAACACAGATAAGACACATGCCCATATTTCATTAGAGACACATAATCCAGCACAACAAGAGGGCCAGTTTCATCTGTGCATAAGCAAATTTACCAATATTCACATAACAGCAAGCAGCAAATAAGACACTGTGGCTGGTGTAAAACACTTCAGATACAAGAAAAAGTCTAATAATAATAATAAACATTATTAATACAGTATGAAAAGGTCTAATAATAATAAATATTATTAATACAGCACACAAATTGTTTCAAAAATATAAAAAGGGTATTATAAAAATAGCACAGAAATTCTTAATAAATACCACTGGATAGGAACTATCAAAATATTAACAATCAAAAAAAGATAAATAAGTGAAAAACAAAAATGTAGACTCAAGAAAATAATGAACAGGAATAAAATTCACAGCCTTGTGTGACCCTGTGTTTGGATATAGCAGGTTAGATAATGACTTACTGATGACTGTCTGACTGTATGATAAAGAAAAAAGTAATATAGTTTTAAATACAGAGAGAAAGAAAGAGTTGTCCTTGTAAGTGTAATACCTCCCCGAATAGATGGATTTTTATTAAAGTGAATTGATTGAGCAGGTCATTTTGAAGTCTGAGTGCTACATAGCTGAAGGCTCTGTCACTTGTAAAGAGCATAGGTTAGCCTGGGGATGTACAAAACACTTGCATCAATGGACCTCAGTGGGTATACTGGAGTAAAGCAATGCTGGAGGTTACTGACATAGTCTGATCCAATGCCATTTAAAACTCTACAGGACAGAACGTGACTTTGTACTCAATCTTTGAAAACAGAAAGAATAAGAAAGCAATTTAAAACTGTACAGGACAGAACATGACATTGCACTCAATCTTTGAAAACAAAAAGAATAAAAGAGCCATTTAAAACTGTACAAGACAGAACGTGGCTTTGTACTCAATCTCTGAAAACAGAAAGAATAAGAGAATATTGAACATGACAGGATTTATGTCCTCACTGCTGTGAATCAAAGTGAAAAATTTTGTAGCATAGTTTTGAACGCACTTTAGTTATCATAATAGGTTAGAAGGGGCACCTGCCAATAAAAAGCATTGTTTAAATTCATCCAGAGTGTTGATGAAGGCTGGACAAGCTTCTCAGAATCAGTAAAGATAACGGCCACTGGATATGTTACAGAGTAGCAAGTTGACAACTATTTTATGCTATGATCATTTCATTACACAGAGTGAAAGAAAATAACTTCATTAGTGTCAATTACAATAGATTCTTGTGTACTGCAAATTATTTTAAATAGCTGTGTTTCATTCAGTATTTTCTTCCAAGATCAGTTGTAAGACAGATATCTCTAATTGACATTAACTGAAATAACAGGTACAATCAATAGGTTCTGTCAAATGGCACTGCTGTGATTCCAAGTCACCAATGCCATCATGTTTCCATGCAATAGTATAACAGCTCTACCTAGAGTACCAAGTATGTGGCCACTCACATGTGCACTGAGTTTGTGAGGTTAAAAGATAGGTGTAAATGTAAACGTTAACATTATACAAAGTTACTGTCTATAATACCTGCATTTTTATCACTCTTTAAATTAATATTGTTCTTTTTAGACCCATCTCTAACCTGCCTTTCTTAAGTAAAGTTCTGGAGAAGGCAGCCATTATGCAGTTAAATGACCACCTAAATAAACATGCTATTCTTGATAAATTTCAGTCGGGTTTTAGAACAAATCACAGCACAGAAACTGCACTCGTTAAAGTAGTAAATGACTTGCGGGTAAATGCAGACAGAGGCCATTTATCTGTTCTCATCCTCTTAGATCCGAGTGCTGCATTTGACACCATTGATCACAACATTCTTAGAAATCGCCTTAGTCAATGGGTGGGCCTCTCTGGCACAGTCTTAAATTGGTTTGAATCCTACCTGACAGGGAGAAAATTTTTGTTAGTTGTGGGAATTACAACTCGAAGACACATGATATCCGATATGGTGTTCCACAAGGCTCTATCCTGGGTCCGCTGTTATTCTCAATCTACATGCTTCCGTTAGGTCAGATTATCTCAGGGCACAACGTGAGCTACCACAGCTATGCTGATGACACACAGCTGTACTTATCAATAGCTCCTGATGACCCACATTCTCTTGATTCACTAACAGAATGTCTGACTTGTATCTCAGAATGGATGAATAGTAATTTTCTCAAGTTAAATAAAGAGAAAACTGAAATCTTAGTGATCAGCAATAATGGATACAATGAGGCTATTAGAAATAAACTGGATACATTAGGATTAAAAGTCAAGACGGAGGTAAAAAGCTTAGGGGTAATTGTTGACTGTAATCTGAATTTTAAATCACATATTAATCAGATCATTAGGACAGCATTTTTTCACTTAAGAAACATAAGTAAAGTTAGACCGCTTATATCACTGAAAGATGATAAAGAAGAGAAATTAGTTCACGCGTTTGTTTTCAGTCGACTAGATTACTGCAACGCACTCCTCTCAGGACTACCCAAAAAAGACATAAATCGTTTGCAACTAGTGCAGAATGCAGCTGCTAGAATCCTAACCAGGAAAAGAAAATCCGAACACATTTCTCCAGTTTTAATGTCACTACACTGGTTACCTGTGTCATTCAGAATTGACTTTAAAATTCTGCTTATGGTTTATAAAGCCTTAAATAATCTTGCCCCATCTTATATATCGGAATGTCTGACACCTTATATTCCAAATCGTAACCTCAGATCATCAAATGAGTGTCTCCTTAGAATTCCAAGAACAAAACTTAAAAGAAGTGGTGAGGCGGCCTTCTGCTGCTATGCACCTAAAATCTGGAATAGCCTGCCAATAGGAATTCACCAGGCTGATAGAGTAGAGCACTTTAAAACACTTCTGAAAACACATTACTTTAACATGGCCTTTTTATAACCTCATTTTAATCTTAATTTAACTTAATCCTGATACTCTATATGTTCAATTTCCTCATAATAACTATTCATGGTGGCTCTAAAATCCGTACTGACCCCTACTCTCTTTTCTGTTTCTTTTTCCGGTTTCTTTGGAAAGGATCATGATGCTCAAACAATGATGGACGGATTAAAAGGCAGAAGTCTACGTGACCATCATCATCATCAAGCCCTTCCGTGAGAACCCTAAATCCAAAGAGGACTGTTTCATTTATGTTAGGTAGAATGCCCAGAGGGGACTGGGCGGTCTCATGGTCTGGAATCCCTACAGATTTTATTTTTTCTCCAGCCGTCTGGAGTTTTTGTTTTTCTGTCCCCCCTGGCCATTGAACCTTACTCTTATTCGATGTTAATTAATGTTGATTTATTTTGTTTTATAATTGTGTCTTTCATTTTTCTATTCTTTAATATGTAAAGCACTTTAAGCTACTGTTTATATGAAAATGTCCTATATAAATAAATGTTGTTGTTGTTTATCAGTATGCTGCTGCTGGTGTATGTGAATTTCCCCTTGGGATTAATAATGTATCTATCTATCTATCTATCTATCTATCTATCTATCTATCTATCTATCTATCTATCTATCTAAAAAACACATTGGCTAAGCAAAACACGTTCACAACACATTAGGACAGCTTATTACTAAACTGGAAGCTAACAACTACAAAATGTTATACCAGATGTACATTTACCATACACAGATACAATATAGTGTTCTTCTGACAAAAGGGGTTTAAAGAAGTAAAATAATCTTATGAACATCCATCCATTTTCTAAACCTGTTTTATTCAGGGCAGGGTCACAGGAGTCTATCCCAGTCCATCCCAATGTGAACATATGCACACCAACTAATTTAGCATTATCAATCCACCTAATCTGCATGTCTTTGGAATGTGGGAGAAAACCGGAGCATCTTCAGGAAACTCACAAAGACAAGGGGGAAATGTGCAAACTGCACACAGAGGACCTGGAACGTGAATCCTTGTCTCTTGACAGCAAGGCAGCAGCCCTACCACTGTGATACTGTGCCACCCTCTTAAGAATGTTACAGCCAAAATGACCATTCGGTAATTAAATGAACAGAACAGATGCAACAGACCGTGTGTTAAATCTGTTCTCAAAGTGTGGAAAATTCCTGTGCAACTCAACACCTCTCACAGAAGGTATATAATTTCATGTGCAAGATTTCAATATGTGAAATATCTCGCTGGTTCAGTTAAATGTTTAGCCACTGTGCATCTCTGGTAGCATCTGTAGTGGAGCAGTTACAGTTGCTAGCTTGCTGAGAAGCTGGAAAAATGTCACCTAGTTGCTCAAGACTGGATGTAGTTCAGTTAACCAACACATACACACAATAAACGCCTTTCTTTAAACATCACAAACAATTTCTGAGTAGATGTAAGCAATCAAATACTTGGCATTATGGATTGAGCTTTTAAAACATTACATGTAACAAGTGCATGTAAAGTGGCAGCCAGTAATATGTAATATTGCAGCCAGTTTTAAAAAACCATCGATTAATACTCATAAATATGTATAGAATCCACTTTAAAATGATAATTCAGATATATGATCACATTACATCATGTATAGTAGATACAAAAAATCAGTTACCCAAGCTTAAAACCTTCAAAAACTGATTGTGTAATTGGCCTTGAGCTTAATCTACAGTTACTACAGATAGCAAGGATGCTCTGCATTCTGGACAGTACAGTATTGTGATTGACCCATATCAAATTCTCATCGAAGGTCTAATAGAATTAAGATGATAATTTGACACAAATATGCTACATTCTGATATTGGAGTGAAATGGTTCCATATAGTTAGTAGAAGTCGAGCGATTAGTGAGCTGAGATTCCACTGTACACTCAAGAACTTTAAAAAGTGAGAAACTGGAAGAAACCTATTCTATCAGAGTCAAGTCCAGACTTTTTAACGTTGAAAATACAGTAGCAATTTTCAGATTACCTGGCATGGGAAACAAATACAGTTTTTTTTTTTTTCCTCCTCTTGGCTTGATCAGCTGCTGGCTTGCTGCTGCTGCCGTGCCACATGATCTGCATCTCTCACGGTGCTTCGGACATTTTAAAAGCCTGTACAACAGCTGTCCTACTCTTTGTCTATTATTTCTGGCCCTGGGTGTGGTTAAATCTCTTGGCACTCTTGGTTAAATCTCGTCTCGCAGGACGTGAGTTCTTGATATTTTTTAGTTTATAATATTTTATAATTTAAAAATGGAATAAGAATCTGAAAATCTACCAACATCACATTAAAGTTCGATAAATTCTGAAACATACATATGTAGGTTTTAAAATAAACCCGATTTAAAGCGTGACAAAAAATGTGACATAAAAATGTCACATAAAATCATTGCACAAAATTGTTGTACTTTTAGGCTCAGGATTTTATATATATATAACTAAATATTTATTTATATTTATAAGCATATAAATGCAGTGTAACACATACGGATTAATATACGTGATTGGGTACTCACTGCTTCTCTGAATACACTATGACAGACCAAACAGTGAATTTGGAATGTTTTCTTAAAATATAGTGGTACCTCTTACAAATTTATGGGAGCATTTACTTTTATGTAGGACAATATGCATGCCTGTCTCTAGCTGATCTGCCTGGCAGTGACCACACCTGTTCTTTTTTTGTAGCCATGATTGCTCATAATGGACTGTTTGAATGGCTAGGGTGTGGTCACTTGTACTTGGTACTTTCTCAGGATCTGTAACACAAAAGCAAATGTGTCGACTTTGCATTTTAATTTCCTTTATCCAAAGTGACAAATACTGCTCATTATCTGACTGAAAAGTTGTTTTATCATGGCTCAGATCTTGACCATACTGGACTTTGAACTATAGTAGACTTATGCGTTATCTAGAATTGTAGTGTTTATAAATGTTTGAATTAACAGAAATATCCATATCATATTCTGTATGTACATAGTCATGCTCTGCTCTGTATCTGTAAAATGTTTTTACAAAGTGGAACAAGCAGAGTTTGTTCAGGTATAAGTTTCTTTATTGGCTACACTGCTTATATTTGAATTTTTTCACTGGGATGCAGGATGTGATCTAAATTTATTTCTAGATCAGTTCTATTGAGAATATTTAATTTGAAGAATCAGTCTGCATTACATTTAGCTGTTTTAAAAAACATCCATTAGATGTTCAAACTTTAAGTCTTAAGCAATCATTGTCCGCCTACTGTATGCAGAGTACAACAACAACAACAACATTTATTTATATAGCACATTTTCATACAAACAGTAGCTCAAAGTGCTTATAGTAAGTAGGTATTTATTTTCCTGACTCCTTCCTTTCTGTGTTTTATATTGGATTTAATTTAACTTATTCAGACATGCTTTCTGATGTTTATAAAGGCATCACATTCACTTAGTGTCTTCAGAGAAAATGCAGCAGAGCTGAGTGTATATGAAGAAAAACTAGATTAGCAGTCCACTGTAAAATATTAAAGGCACATTTAGCTGAATATGGCAAAGCAGTCCATCTTGAGAGATAGTCCTATTTTCCTAAAATTATAAAATATAATGCTATAAATCCAAGATTTTTATTTTCAATGACAGACCATCTTCTAAAACCAGTTAATTTAATGGAATGCCTCCTGAAAACATCTAGTGAAACTTGTGAGACGTATGCCACATTTTTAAACACAAAAGAACAGATATTAAAAATAATATATTACATCTCTCAAAAAATTAATCTTTTTGAAACTCAGCATGATCTTTTAAGAGAATTACATTCTTTCACTGCAATAGGTTTCCTCATGTCTCACATAACCTTCTACTTGTGTCCTTGTCCTAGTCCCAACAAGATTTTTTAAAGACATCTGATAGCCTAGTTGACACAGAGAACTCATTATTAGATACTGGGGTATTCCCAAATTTTCTGAAGACTCCAGTAGTTAAACCATCTGCTTAAGAAAAATAATCTTGACTCCTCTGTACTTGACAACTCTTTAGACCTATTTCTAACCTGCCATTTTAAAGTAAAATTCTAGAAAAAGTAGTTTTTCAACAATTAAATGACTATTTAAATAAAGATTCTATTCTTAAAAATTTACAGTCAGGTTTTAGAACAAATCATAGTACAGAAATTGCACTGCTTAAAATAAATGATTTACAGGTTAATGCCAACAGAGGGCACATATCTCTTCTTGTTTTCTTAGACCTAAGTGCAACATTTGACACCATAGACCACAGTATTCTAATAAATTGCCTTAGTCAATGTATGGGCATCTCGGGCAGTGTTCTGAATTGGTTTCAGTCTTATTTAAGAGGTAGAAAATTCCAATTGAAAATATTTAGATGTGATGATTGTAGTTTAAACATTAATGATATTGTACATGGCATACCACAGGACGACTATTATGGATTCACTCTTATTTTCAATCTATATATTCCCATTAGGTCAGATCATTTCAAAACACAAGGTGAACTACCATGACTATGCAGCTGACATGCAGCTCTACCTTCCTATAGCACCTGATAATCCTGATGATCTGGCCTCCCTGACCCAATGACTGTCTTGTATTTCTGAATGGGTGAGTAGCAATTTCCTCAACAACAACAGCAACATTTATTTATATAGCACATTTTCATACAAATAATGCAGCTCAAAGTGTTTTACATGATGAAGAAAGAGAAAAAAGACAAAATAAATAAGAATTAAAATAAGGGAATACTAATTAACATAGAATAAAAGTAAGGTCTGATGGCCAGAGAGGACAGAAAATACAAAATAAAAACTCTAGCCAGCTGGAGAAAAAAAATAAAATCTGCAGGGGTTCCAGGCCACGAGACCACCCAGCTCCCTCTAGGCATTCTACCTAACATAAATGACCTCAATCAGTACTCATGGTATTCAGGGTTCTCATGGAAGAACTTGATGATGATGGTCATGTGGACTTCTTTAATCCATTAATGTAGGGACATCACGGTGCTTTGATCAGGTGGTAATGGCGCAGGCCGCCACCCCAGAAAACCGGAAAAAGAACAGAAGAGAAAGTTGGGGTGAGTACGGATTTTGAATATGAATACCATGAATAATAATGATAATTAATTGAATATACAGAGCATCTGGATTAAACTAAGATGAAGCTATGAGAAAGCCATGTTAAAGTAATGTGTTTTCAGCAGTTTTTTAAAACTCTCCACTGTATTAGCCTGGCGAATTCCGAATGGCAAGGTATTCCAGATTTTAGGTGCATAACAGCAGAAAACCACCTCACCACTTCTTTTAAGTTTAGCTCTTGCAATTCTAAGCAGACACTCATTTGAAGAACTAAGGTTACAATTTGGAGTGTAAGGTGTAAGACATTCCGCAATATAAGATGGAGCGAGATTATTTAAGGCTTTGTAAACTATAAGCAGGACTTTAAAGTCAAATCTAAATGACACAGGTAACCAATGTAGTGACATCAAAACTAAAGAGATATGCTTAAATATTCTTTTCCTAGTTAAGATTCTAGCAGCTGCATTCTGCACTAGTTGCAATCAATTTATGTCTTTTTTGGGTAGTCCTGAGAGGAGAGCGTTACAGTAATCTAGTCAAATGAAAACAAAAACGTGGATTAATTTCTCAGCATCATGCAATGTTATAAGGGGTCTTCTTTTACTATATTTCTTAAGTGGAAAAATGCTGTCCTAGATATCTGATTAATATGTGATTTAAAATTCAGGTCAGAGTCAATAGTTACCCCTAAATTCTTTACCTCCATCATGACTTGTAATCCTAATGCATCAAGTTTATTTCTAATAACCTCATTATATCCATTATTGCCAATCACTATAATTTCTGTTTTCTCTGTATTTACCACTCATCTATTCAGAAACACAAGTAGGACATTGTGTCAGTGAATCAAGAGAGTCGAGGTCGTCAGGCGCTATTGATAAATACAGTTATGTGTCGTCATCATAGCTATGGTAGCTCACGTTATGCCCCAAGATAATCTGACCTAACGGAAGCATGTAAATCAAAAAGAGCAGCGGACCCAGGATAGAGCCTTGTGGAACACCATATAGAATATCATGTGTCTTTGAAGTATAATTACCACAACTTACAAAGAATTTGTAAACACAGAACATAGAAAACAGGGTCAATTTAGAAACCCCAATCTATGTCTTTGTAAAACTGTAAAGAAATTGGAGCACCCAGAGAAAACCCATGTGAACACCAGGAGAACAAGCAAACTCAGCACAGGAAGCACCCAGAATACAAACCCAGCTCTCCAAATTGTGAGGCAGCAGTGCTACCACTGCACTGACCTCCACAACTCTATACGTAAATTAATGCTAGTTGGAACATAATAAAAAATAAGGTAGCCACCAACTGACTGGGTGTCATTTTCAGATGGGTATGTTCGTCATTAAGCTCTCAACAACCAACTAGTAATCTTGGAGTCTGTTCAAATAAAATATTTAGAAAAGAAAATTAATTGATCAATTTTCTGAACCCAAATATTTCAGTCTTGACGTAGTGGCAAGGGCACATGTCTAATGTATTTATCCTGGGCTGTTTCCTAAATAGCTAAGTTGCCTTTTGACACTTTATGCAACATCTTTGTACTGGTTAGAGGTTTTATGTCTCTGCTCTCCTTGTGGATACTGGAAGCTATATTTATCCAATCTACCATCAAGTAGCTTTGGTTTTATTTGAGTTTAGCTTTCAGCTAGCATTGAAACCATAAGGAGTAAAACGATTGTTCTGCTTTTAATAAACTAGCAAATTTACTAACCATTTGAACTGATAGATAGATAGATAGATAGATAGATAGATAGATAGATAGATAGATAGATAGATAGATAGATAGATAGATAGATAGATAGATAGATAGATATTTGAAGAAATGAAATCTCCAATTCACATATCATTCTGTTGAATGTTTAAACCAAGTATTGTATATTCTAGACTAGAATAAGAAGAAAGTGCAGAATATCTAATTGAATGGAATGACACATGAGCCACAACAATTTGTCTATAGTGTAGATAAAGAATTGGCTAGTGTGAATGTCTGTAGCCACTATGGCCGATCAACACCAAGACTAGAAACTACTACTACAAATACATTTCATGACTTCTAAAACTAAATGCTGTGACTTACAAATGAGAGGTTAGATACAGGAGCTCCTATATAATCTGCAACAGAATTGTTTTTTCATCTCTGCAGTTTTATTATAGTCGAACCTTGGGCTGGGACTATCTAGGCAGGAAAGAACTGGTAATGTCCCTACTTCAGAGGGCATCATTTATTATAAATAAATGCTACATCTGTTTACACTAAAGCATACACATTAAAAATAATCATATTAAAAAATATAAAAAAAAAAACAAAACACATAGACATACAAAGTTCTTCCTGTTTAATAATCAAGAACCGCATCCTGTGGTCATTGCCTTTTGTTTTTATCCTTTTACTTAAAATGTCACCTAATAATGCGACTTTCTCACCCTCGTGAGCTTACAAGTATCAATGACGTAGTGTTGGCTAAAGCAAGCAGTGAATAAAAATTAAACCCGTTATTTCATCGATATATGTGGAAGCCTGCAATATACGCACGCTGCCGTTTTAGATTTATATTTCTTCCACTGACTAAAACAACTGTCTTTAAAAATATGATCTCACTCCTCCAACTTAAATGCCGTACACCAAGCAAGCAGTAGGTGTGAGTGTATTTTTTTTGAAGAGGTGAAACACCGCCAACTAGGACGGCGAATACATTTTAGGCGTCAAAATGTTTCTTCTGCAGCTAGACTCAATTGTGGATACTCCAGCCATGTTATTCCCGGAGTTGCCGGCGTTTATGGTGGATAGAGCATTAGGATAGCTCTGAGCTTAAAGTCGAGCTAGATGCTATTCTTTTCCCCCGTGGTTAGTTTCATCAAAGTAGTTTTCACGATTGCATATTCGCCGTGGAATGAAATAATATAAGTACCAATAGTAAAAAGTAGCATGTGTAAATTGCCATACATTTGTCTTATTAAGGTTAGTTTCATCAAAGTTGTTTTCACGATTGCATATTCGCCGTGAAATGAAATAATATAAGTACCAATAGTAAAAAGTAGCATGTGTAAATTGCCATACATTTGTCTTATTATAAACATTAAATTGTCACCGCCCCACGCCCCCGCCCCCACATTTTTTCCCCTTCCCGCCAAACATCTTTAAAAAGGCTTTTGTTTCTTGCATGTTTTCAGCCAATCAATTTAAACATAAACAGCGGCAAGCGAAAAATGCAATACAGCCATAGGGTGGCACTGTTGTCCTGGATGCACATTATGGACTCTTAAACGATACGATAAGTAATCTGAATAGTTTTACAGTAAAGTGGAAACGATCGAGGCTGGACGTGTATTGTAATTAACAAGGAAAACTGAGCTGCCTCATGAGAAGTAGTGCCGGTACGAGGGTGTTTTCAACTGGACTAGACACAGATCACGGCTACCCTGTTCCAAAATTACTATTCAAATAGGAACTGGGTTACGGTGCTAGCGGAGCGGCTAGTCCAAAACACTCGCCGATAAACCCAGGTCAGGACAATTCGCCGCCATATCTTAATAATAAATTAAATCCGATTCAGTCATTATTACATTAGCGGTACTTGTTATGTGGAAAATGTACTCTTTGTTTACCGTATTCTATATCCCTGGGCATCTTAGTTTCATTAAAAAGTTCTGGTATTACACGATCGACTGCGTAAACATAAACGCATATTGTTAATGAAACATTCAGATCATTGTCATTTAAAGTTAATTAATGTAAGCGGTTAAATGCCTAACCTAGACAAAAAAGTAAGCCAGAAAATATGGTTTAGTTGCTGTACGTGCTTGCATTGAAAATGTTGAGTTTCCTAATGCTAACCAATAACACTGCACGCGTTATTGCACGAAACAGCAACAGGTAAACTCAAGCATGGTTCTAGGCGTGGACAATGAGTTGGAACGACAAACATAGTGGCCAATCAGACTTTGAGATACTGTTGACGCATGTTGTGACGCCAGTGCCTTACATTCTGGAGTTTCTCGAGGTGGGCGGAGTCTGCAGCTTTGGGTGATTAGGGATTGCATCTGCAATACATAGTCAGTGTGAGAGTGGTGCTCTCGCAGTGGAGAGGTACCTTTGGGATTTTAAGAGGGATTTGGCTGCTGCCTTACTTGCTTCTTTTAAAACACAAGAGCGATGTGAACTGTGTCCGTTTTCGTAAATGGTAGGTTGAAATCTCAAGCAGTTTCAATATATAATGCATACCGTAGTTTGTGTTGTAATTTTATGAATTATTTTCCCGAGGGAAGGGAGTGTAGAGTATTTTGCAGTTAACGTTAATTTTAGCATAAATCTTCTCAAATGCAAATGAAATGTTTTACATGCAGTATTTGTCCTGTTATTCGACTGTAGGTTCTGAGTTAATAATTTAGCTTTAGATAGTGATACAATATAACCTCGTCTTTAAGCGCAACTCTTTTAAAAGGCGCTTTTTCTGTGTTGGGTGCATGGGCTTGATGATGCAAAGGAAGGTCGGCCTTTTTTTTATTTTGTCGACTCTGTCCATTCTTGAGCATTAGAGTCTCTCCTCGAAATATTTTATATTTTTATTGTCAAAACAATGCTGTACAGTTTGGCCCATCCGCTTAATGGAGAAGGTGTCTGACGCTGACTCATTGCAAAGCTGGTAGTTGAATATAAGCACCCATAATTGTATCCAAAATTCACAAACAGCTGTGAATGATATGCAGCTCGTATACGAAGCGCATGATCACGTGTTTGCGTCGCACCTTAGCCTCCGGTTCAGACGCTTTGGCTGTATGCGACAAAGTTAAAAAGCAGTCCTACACACGAAGTACATTGGTGAAAAGTGTTTTAAGGGTTGTGTTTTTATTGTATTTTTCTATTATTACTGCCTCTCTAAGCTGATTTTTCTTTTGCAACTTTCAAACAGGTGTCGAACTTCATCCACCCCTCTGTTTTGCACTGCATAATTTATGGACTCGCATTTCTCTCTTAAAAGCCTGGTGGTGCCTGCTGTTTTTATACCCAAAAATGGGGAATGGATTATCGGAACAGAATCCTATTTTGTCAAGCCTACCATCTTTTCAGTCTCTGCATATTGTTATTCTGGGTTTGGACTGCGCAGGAAAAACTACAGTTTTGTATCGATTGCAGTTCAACGAGTTCGTTAACACGGTCCCGACAAAAGGATTTAATACAGAGAAAATCAAAGTAACGCTGGGGGGATCACGTACGGTAACTTTTCACTTCTGGGATGTTGGTGGCCAAGAGAAACTGAGGCCTCTTTGGAAGTCTTATACAAGGTGCACTGATGGCATTATATTTGTGGTAGACTCTGTGGATGTGGAAAGGATGGAAGAGGCAAAAACTGAACTACACAAGATAACAAAGATTTCGGAAAACCAAGGAGTACCTGTTTTAGTGATAGCCAACAAGCAGGATTTGAGGAACTCTCTTTCTCTGGCAGAGGTTGAAAAAATGTTGGCACTACACGAACTTGGCTCTGCCACTCCTTGGCATCTACAACCTACCTGTGCAATCATAGGTGATGGACTTGGGGAAGGCTTGGAAAAATTATATGAAATGATAATTAAGCGACGAAAGATGATAAAACAGCAAAAAAGGAAAAGATGATTTCAGAAGGAAAATCAAATTGACTTATTATTGCAGCGTCGTGAGCTGTTTTTCTAGTGTTACTGTTTGCTACAGAAGATCTGGGATCTGATCTGTTATTGCTGGTCAGGTGACTAAAGTCCCAATGAATTATTGGTAAAGAGAAGTTTTATCATATGCTCTCATAGGGTTGCATTCGATGCATGAAAACAACCGTTTTGTCTCTGTTCAAAGTGGCTTGTTTCTGACCATTCTAGGGATTTTAAATGCAATTAAAATGTGTTGGGGATATTAGAAGTGTGTCCCTTCTGCTGCTGGAGGTTATCGGGAGTAATGATCACCCAAGTGGGTGTGTGGCAGCTGCATTTAACTCCAGAACTGTTGAGCACTACCATGCAATTGTTTTGCTTTGTGTGTGTGTGTGGGTTTTTTTTAAACGAATATACGTATAAACCAAATTTGCTGGCAGCTGGTAAAACCTAAGGCAATAGGTCATAACTGACAAATGTTCTTCCAGCATTAGTAATTTCCTAGTCATCAGCTACCTGTTGAAAAGTCAAAATAGCCCTAATCAGTAGATTACCAAAGACCCCCCTTTTTTCTTTTTCCGTTAAGCAGTAAACAAAGTCACTTAAGTTTATTTACCAATAATCTCAGCTTTAAGCTCTTCTCCTTGGTAATAGCTTTTATGAATTTCTTTTTATTAGCAAATGTACCAAATTAACTCAATAATTAAACTTGTTTGCTCACCATATCACTGGAAATTTAAATCCACTGCTGGTCCAATCAAAATTAAATACTATTGGGCATACTGTGTGCAGTGTTTTCTGCAGAAAACCAAAATCTAGAACTGCTTATTTTTAATTACAAAAATATTTTGAGTCAAACAAGTTTTTAGAAGTATTTTTTGATGAGCTCTTCACACTAAGTATGTCATCTTTTGACTACCATTTCAGTTTTGGCAGCTGCTCTAAAGGGGTGCGGTGTTGTGTATGATTGGTTCTCCAGATTGTTTCTGTGTTTAACAACTGAACAGTTTTTGTTGTAAATAGGCTTCCATGTTTTACAATAAAATGCACTTTATGGTCTGCAACTTGTAACATCAGTTTTTATGGAGTTTCAACATTTATATTTAAACAATATCAAGTAGCTTCTGAGGGAGCTTTTGTAAACTAGTCACGTGGGTACCACCTGCACTAGTGGCATTAAAGTCACTGAATGTGTAATGTTTGTTTATATTTATATTTGATTTTTTTGTTAGATCTTAATAAACAACCTGACACACATGAACAAAGTAGTTTTGTGTTCCCTTGTCATATTTGTGTGTGTATGGGTGGGTTATTTGTTTTTCTTTACTCAGTAAAGCAATTTCAATAAACTTCACTGGCAATGGTCAGGCCATGAACTGCCATTGTAGTTTAGATAACAACAAATTTCCTGTTTTCTCATACATATGGAAAGTAAAATTAAGATGGTCGTCATCTTCACGGAAAGTATACAGTAAGTCATTTATTTCAATCCTTTTTTTAACCTTTTTTTTTTTTTTTCCCTAGTTATAAAATGATCAGTAATTTTAAATTCCACAGCAAAATGTGCCCTTGTTTAGTGTGTGGTGGTGGTGTTTGTGTTTTTTTTTTTAAAATAATTTTGTTGGTTGTCCTCCCTGTTACGTGTGCTTAATCATTTTCGTCTCTTGCTACATGAGTGCCTTTTGTGCTAAGAAGAGTTGAGTGCTATCTGCCAGTTCCTGTGTAAGATTTTTTCCCATGTTAGATTTTTTTCCCAGTTGTTTTAGTAAGGTAGTTTAGCTTGAGAAAACACAGTTTCTGTTTATATGATTAGTTGATATATTTTGGTAAGTAATGTTTGGAGGATGTAGCTTAATCTATATTGAGCAAAATGTGCTTAAAGCACATCTGATGGATTTTGTTCTTTTTTTTTTTTCAGTAACTTGATTCAGTATCTCTTAAGTAATCAAGTTAAATAAAGTAGGATCACCTGCTCAAACACTGTGGATGTGGACCTGTTTTTGTTGGTTCTGCTTTCAAAATGTGAGTGTATATAGCATTATATGCAACTTACAGTACATTGCCCAACCTAAAAACTATAAATGACTCTTGTAAGTTTTAAAGTGATTGGTTATATTGTGAAATGTATTTTAAATGTTTAACCAAAATAGATACTGGAGCAAAACAAGCAAGAGGCTGTAGTTCCCATAGGCTTTAAGAGTTTCACTAAAGTTAAATGGTTTATTATTACTATTGATCCTTTGGAGTAAAATGTTTTTGAAACCTGGTTTTCAGTATGTACCTTGACATTGAAACTTGTTTGTTTTGCATATTCACACCAGTGCACTTGGCCTTGTCTGTACAGATTGTTGTTATCTTGGGAATGCACATGAATATTCATATATCTTTTTGTCCCCTTTAATAAGGGGGCCTCTACCTGTAGAAAAGATTTATGCTTTGCATTTGTGGCTTATTTTATTTTTTTAGCAATCATCAATTTCAGAACATTGCATATATACAACCTGTTTGGATATTACAAATGGTGGTCTTTTTTGGACATGCTGTTACAGCAGACTTGTTGCCTGCAAGTAACCCAGTTTTCATGTAACTGTATGCTGCACACAGATATTAGATATAACGTCTTACAAACTAGGCCTCTTGAAACATTTATTGGGTTGTCCTTTTTCTGCCGTTTGAATAGATGAAAGCGTTCTCAGTTTTGCTGCAAGCAAGTTTTGTTACGAAAGATTGGGCTTCTGGTTTTATGCATATTCTAACAGTTATACTGTGATCCCCACTGGGTTGCAGTTCTGCTTTGTGTGTATGCATTTTAAATTGTAAAAAAACACAGCAACATGACAAATTTGTTTTAATGTTTTAGTCTACATTTTAATATAGATACACATTGGAGTGCCAGTTTTGGAAAAAAATGATGTATTGTCCTTGTTAGTGGAACAACACATGAAATATGTACTTGCAGAAGAAATGTGTTTTTAGTCCGAACAAATGAGTCATTTTCATTGGTAATCATAGGAAGTTGTATGCACATTGTCAAACATCATCATTCAAATAAGAATCAAATCTCTTCAAGATAATTTGCAGGCATGTGCAGTCACATTCCAGCAATAGTCTTTTATTTATTTTAATTAAGAGTTGATATGTATTTGTGAACACTGATCCTACCGGTTACTGGATGAGTTTACATTCTTCCGATGAGGATCCTGCCTTCCGTGTTGACATTTTAATAAATGAGTTGTTAAAAGTGCTTTAAATACTGTATAAATATTGTTGACCTACTCTCATCTTGCATATCAAATAGTGACCAAAATTTTTAAAAAAGAATAAACTCGAATACTACATTTATATCTGGTATTCATCATTAATGTTTTGCCATAAGCCAGTGATGATGTGCATATAGCTGAATTGAATATGGAGAATCTGCGGTGGACTGGCGCGCCCTGCCTGGGGTTTGTTTCCTGCCTTGCGCCCTGTGTTAGCTATAGTTAGGATATAGCGGGTTAGATAATGGATGGATGGATGGAATATGGAGAATACTTTATCAGAATTTGTATAATAAAGTTAGTGTCAAAGGTATACATCTCAATTTGAAACAACTGCAGAATGCATCTCTTTGGTGCATCATACTTGAAATTTATTTCATATAGCAATTGTTAATATGCCAACCATTTGAAACAGATTTATTGCAGTAGTATTTAGGAAGAATCTTGATTTCTCACCACATTTCTTTGTTTTTTTTTTTTAATGTATGTGACCACATTTTTGTCAATAAAAGATATTTGCTGCTTGATGCATTATATAAAAGGAATTGCAGTAAAATCTAAAAGATTTTTAATGTATCATTTATCTAATTTTATGAAATGGTGATATTTGATTTAATAGTCTTTTGGAACACCTAGTCTAATATAGGTACACATGCATCTAGTTACACACACCACGTCAATTTATAGTGTGCTTAATGACATTTTGTTGGAATGTGGGAGGGAACTTCACCAACAAACCAGGAGGAAGAAAATGTAAATGCCACACAAAGTGACCAGCCCAGAATTTAAGCCCAATTTCCCAGACCTGTGAGACAGCAGTATTAACCATTCCACCACTGTGCTACCTCCTTTTCAAATTAATTATATACCTGTACTTCATATCCATATCTAGTGTTTTTTGGTCTGTCAGGCTATCTGTCTATACATGCACCCAAATACAAATAGTGTTTTGCGTATTACTCCCTGTAATTTCTCTAATTTGAACAAACTACACACTGCAATTCTCTATGATTAGTAGATTTTTTTTGTGAAATTGTTCAATGAAAAAAAAAAAAAAAAAGAAAATACAATTGTCATAATTATTGACAACTTTTTACTTAAGGTAAATCATGTAGAATATATGGAGAAGTAAATGGAAATGTACCTACTTTCAGACAAACTATTATCATAAAAAAACCCTTTAATTTGCAAGTATTTTTTCACAGAAAAAAATGACCAGGTACAGCACCTTTAATATTATGACAGTCACAAGCATTTCTTTTCATCATCTATAAGCTTCTTAAACATTTCTCTCACTCTTCAGTTTAAATTTTCCCTAGCTATTGAATGTTTATAGGATTCCTTTTAGACTTGACCTCTTTCTAAAGGTTTTCTAATCGAATTGAAATCAAGACCCATTGCTGGCCAGTTTAGTAGACACTTTTTGTTTTTCCTTTTTTGTGAGAATTAAATGTGTGTTTTGGGACTTGACCTATATCTAGTTTTCTACCACTGCATAGCATATTCTGCTGTAAAATGCTCCGTTAATCCTTATGTTTCATGATTCCCATAATAGTTCACCAATCCTATAAGAACTGGAATCATCCCCACAACATTATGGATCATTCACCATATTTAACTGTAGGAAGGGTATTGTTTTTCTTATAAGCCTGATTTCATTGACCATTAAAAAGTTGCTGGCCTGCATGTGATTTCAACAGTCCACAAAATATTTTCCCATAATGCCTATATTTATTGGGTGGTATATGGTATGGATTAGAACCATCCAACCAAATTACAACAGGTAAGCTTTAAGCTCATTTGATGTTTTACGTCAGGGTTGCCCACACTTTTTCGGCTTGCAAGCTACTTTTAACATAACCAAATCAAAATGATCTGCCTACATTAAAAATGCTATATAAATATATATTGAGTATACTTTATACATAAAATATATGTTGTCATACCTTGCATAACTGAATAACAATTGTTCACAATAACAATTCAATACATTTATGGTCACTGCAGTATTTGAATTTAATAATCTTCATGCAGGAAAAGGCTGACTCGCATAAATAAGTAGAGCCAAATAATGCAGTCAAGGAGGTAGCACATTTCCTCATGTTTGGGTACTTTTCCACTGTGAGTAAGTTCCAAAACTGTCCAAGTGCCCCAGACTTCAGCTGAATGTCATCTTGTAGTGTCAAAATCTTATTCTCCACTGTAGGGGAGTTTTACGTGAAACAGTGTTGCAATTTTTGATGGGGGTGAATCACCCTCAACATCTTCCCTAAATGGATAGCACTTAAATGTAGCGATTGGCTCAAGTAAAGCTGAGTTTTGAAACCGTCTATCAGAAGTCTGACAAGCAATTTTCAATCTGCTCTGTGTAGCGAATGAAGGAGCTGCAGCTTTGAGGACAGATGTAGCATTTTTCATTTGAAAGCATTAATTGAGCTAATCTTATTAACCATGGAGTTCTCTTTTCCTTGCAGCTGTAAATTAAGCTCATTCAACATGTTGGTCAGATCGGAAAAAAAAATGTCTAATGACCATTGATCGTTATTAAGTTGCTTGTATTCTGCCTGTTTAATGACAAGGAGAAACCCCTTTTTCTCCGGCCAGGGGTCTTGAAATCTCAGCAGGAATTTCTCCCTAGCCATCTGTCTCGACAAAGGCCTCTTTTATCATCTCTCCATCTTGGAAGGACTTATGCTTAATGATCGAGTGACTCACCCGGAACGATGCTTCGGTGTGTCTGCCTTTGCTTTTGAATTCAGCCGAGTGAAAAATGATGGCTGTCCGATTAATTGTGATTTTAGTTCCCTCTCCTTTCTCTTTCTCAGATTGCTTTTCGGAAGGAAGTCAGTTTCGTAGTTTTTATGAACAGTTCGAAAGTGCCTTTCCACATTTTTCTTCTTTGTTATAGCAATGATATATTGACAGAGCAGACAAACGCACTTCGATTGTGACATTGTAAGAAAAAAAATCCTCTTTTAAATAAAAATCCAGTAGCTTGCGCGTTTGATCGTGTGTGCGGGATGACCAGTGTGTTAGAAGAAAAGAGATCTCAGACTGGCCGCCCTGTTTGTCAATCAAGTGGCAAATGCCATAGGGAGGATATATAGATTCATGTTAAAAAAATTTTTTTTTGAATGCAACGCAATCGACCTGCACTACCTTTTTGGGCAACCCTGTTTTAAGTGGTATTTTTTCCAAAGTTTGCACCAAACTTCAAAGAAAATTTGTACAATTTTGCTGATCAATACATCCTGGGAGGTTTTTGAAAATTCCATGAGCATCAAAGTTAATATTTTTGTGGGCTTTAAATTAGTAAAATTTAATTTTCAGGTTGTGTTACAGGAATAAGATTTTGGTATTTATTAGAATATGGCTGCTATGTAAATAACATATGTTTTGAAATATAGCTAATAAGTAACAAAGTGGGGCATAATAATGTAATTTTATAATGTCTGTAATTACTGAGAGCCAATGTACTGTTTTTGTATTGGCTTTTGCCTCAAAGCTTTGATTGGTTGCTGGTTTCTGTCCAGATTGACTTCAGCTAAGCACAACCCTGAACCCTGAAACTGTACAAAACCGGTCTGGTAAATGTCACAGTTGGCTTGGAACTTTTCCCCAGTGTGATACCTCAACATGTACTGAACAGGATTCTACTGTGAGAATGCAGACATTTTTGTACACACCTTCACATTAGTGCAATTTAGCATCAAATAACATAATAAACCATTATAACCATTAAACCTGTTATTGTCATGTCATTTTGTATATTGTCATGTGCAAGTAGCTGTTTCATTATAAGATGATTTATTTGTAATATACATGTATTTTAGGGCAGTATAACAAGTTGCAAAAAAGGTATGGTTTTTTACTCTGAGCACGTGGTCTTAAGTTTAATATCAGGCTTTTTTTTTGAGAGAGCATATTCTCCTTGTGTTTCTTTCATGGACTCCAGCTTTGTGAAAGATGGTTTTGCTAAACAACAGGGAATGATTTCTTGTAAACCTTTAAATGTAAGGAATACAAAATGGATTAAAACAGAGCAATTCCCTTTAAATATTGTCTTTGTAACGGGCTTTATAGTACTTGTTATCAACAAAAGATGAAAGGAGCATGCTGTATTATTTCAAGTTAACACCAATAGCACTAGTGCAGTACATGTTCCTGCTCTTTCAATGTCTTATTTATTTTTTACATTTTATGTAGCAGATATTGCTGTTAACTAAGTAATATAAAGTTCTTGATACAGGTTAATGCATCTGCAAACAATGTTCAAAACTGAACTAATGGCGTGTCTCATGCTTGACCATGTCATTTGCAATTCTTTCCAATGCTAATATCAGTTGCAGATGACAGGCAGTGTCAATTACTATGCACTCAGGTGAGGCTATTAATTGATAACGTAGCTATTTAATTTGCTTCTCTTAATCACTGCTTTTCTTTCATTGTGTGGCATTTCTCAGTCTTGTGGTACACACACAGGTGAATCCTATAATGAGAAAGAGTATTTAAGGGGGGCAATTGTAAGTTTACCTCCTTTAATTTTCTCTGAAGAGTAGCAACATGGGGGTCACAAAACAACTCTCAAATGACCTGAAGACAAAGATTGTTCACCATCATGGTTTAGGGAAAGGATACATGAAGCTGTCCCAGAGATTTAAGCTGTCTGTTTCCACAGTTAGGAACATATTGAGGAAATGGAAGACCACAGGCTCAGTTCAAGTTAATGCTCGAAGTGGCAGACCAAGAAAGATTTCGGGTAGACAGAAGCGAACAATGGTGAGAACAGTCAGAGTCAACCCACAGACCAGCACCAAAGACCTACAACATCATCTTGCAGCAGATGGAGTCACTGTGCATCGTTCAACCATTCGGCGCACTTTATAAAAGGAGATGCTGTATGCGAGAGTGACGCAGAGGAAGCCTTTTCTCTCTTGAGGTATGCTCAAGCACATTTGGACATGCCAGCTTCATTTTGAAATAAGGTGCTGTGGACTGATGAAACTAAAATTGAGTTATTTGGGCATAACAAGGGGTGTTATGCATGGAGGAAAAAGAACACATCATTCCAAGAAAAACACCTGCTACCTACAGTAAAATATGGTGGTGGTTCCATCATGTTGTGGGGCTGTGTGGCCAGTGCAGGGACTGGGCATCTTGTCAAAGTTGAGGGACGCATGGATTCCACTCAGTATCAGCAGATTCTGGAGACCAGTGTCCAGGAATCAGTGACAAAGCTGAAGCTGCGCCGGGGCTGGATCTTTCAACAAGACAATGACCCGAAACACTGCTCAAAATCCACTAAGGCATTAATGCAGAGGAACAAGTACAACGTTCTGGAATGGCCATCTCAGTCCCCAGACCTGAATATAATTGAAAATCTGTGGTGTGAGTTAAATGAAATGAACTAGAGATGTTTTGTAAAGAGGAATGGTCCAAAAAACCTTCAACCACAATCCAGACTCTCATTGGAACCTACAGGAAGCGTTTAGAGGCTGTAATTTCTGCAAAAGGCGGATCTACTAAATATTGATTTCATTTCTTTTTTGTGGTGCCCAAATTTATGCACCTGCCTGATTTTGTTTGAACAATTATGGCACACTTTCTGTAAATCCAATAAACTTCATTTCAGTTCTCAAATATCACTGTGTGTGTCTCCTATATGATATATTTAACTGACATTTTTTATCATAACAACCAACGATTTATACAGGAAAATAATGACTATTAACAAGGTTGCCCAAACTTTTGCATCCCACTGTATTACTTCTGTCTTTTTGCATGACTCACCTACATTCTTGCTTGCTCGTTTTGCTTTTCTTTAGCCTAGAACAAGGGTGGGCAATATTGGTCCTGGAGAGCCACAGTGGCTACAGGTTTTCATTCCAGCCCAATTGCTTATTTAGAAACCAATCCTTGCCAATCTCAGACCTTATCTAATTTTATGGCTTGTTAGTCTGCAATGTTAGGTTCTTATATCATAGATATTTTTCCTTTCCAAGGATATCATCCAAATGATTTGAAGCTTAAAACGGATAATATTCAGTCTGTTACATTTTTCTTTTAAGTGTTTTATTAAATCAAATAGTCCATAATGAACACACGCGGATGTAAATGGAATAAAAAAGGAGAACTGCTGGCTGCTTTGTCATTTACATCTTATTGCTAATAAGGAGTCATTAAAACAGTGAATGCAGCTGTTTAAGATTGAAATAAGCAAGGGTGGGGAACCTTAACAAGCGAGACCACTGAAATGAAGTATCAAAATGTCACTTGAGCAGTAAGTGCTTCTTCATCAGCAATAATCGACTTCTTATTAAGAAACTGGGTTGGAGCAAAAACCTGCAGCCACTGTGGCTCTCCAGGACTGACATTGCCCACCCCTGGCCTTGACCATATACTGGTATTGGGAAGTTTTTCAAATAATGTCGTAGTGTTTTTTATTCACTTCTGTGTTTTTGTTTTTTTTTTTCATTCTGCATTATTTAAAAATGATAGGCTCGAGCAAGCTTGCCTATTGGGCTAGGTGAGGGTGGGGTTCAGGGTTGTGAAATTCTGATATTGGAAGTTGTTACCTTGCAGTGGTGTGATGCTATGTCTGTTTTCCAGGAAGAAAAAGAAATTGTTTATGGTTGCAGCAACTTGCATGCTTTCTGTTCACTTTCATGAAGAGATACCTGCAAGAGAATGCTGGTGCCATGCATAGCAACACAGGATGGCCTAACAAATTCATGGGCAGCAATTTCCATGTGTAGCACAAATAAACTGATATTTTCAAAATACCTATTGACTTCCTTCTGTTTTCTCACAGCAGTAGAAATACTAACAGGATCATATATTTATATACTTTAGTGGAAAGGAAGTCTACATTACAATCTTTGCTACCATTATTCGGTAGACTGGTGGTTTTAGCTGACACTTAAGGAAAGACAAAAATGATTAAAACACAAATTTTCATTGAATTCAAAGGTAAAAATGCAGCTTTAACAACCCTCTGCAAATTACTTCTCATTTGAATATTTGCTAATGATCAGATTGACAAAATGAGACATTGGATAATGATCTGCAAATGAACAATTAGGTTATGATATGCAAATGGAAATGAAGTGAGCACAGTAAACATGGAAAAGAAGTCAGCATGAAGTCCTTCACAAACAAGACAGATTAAATTTTTAAGACTGCAAGAAGTAAATGAAAATGGTTTTAGTAAGAGATTGGGCTAAATTTTGTCAGCAGCATGTTGTTACTTATAAATAAATTATGGCTAAAGGACGTGCTCCGATTGAAATCAAGTAGCTGTGGGCTGTCAACCTTTTCACATACGCAGTTATATTTTCAAAAAAATGGAGAAATGAGTCCATGAAGTAGATTCTTTTGCCACATTCATATAAATACTTGCCTCTTAAACATGTAGTTGACCTCTTTTTGTGCACACTTGATAAGGAAGCATATATTTTGTTTATTTTCTGTGACGTATTATTACATTTTAATTCAACCCCTTTTCTGGTACTAATAATTCTATAGGGAGTTTTCAAGCAAGTCTTCAGCTGTTTTCTAGGTGTCTCTAATGTCCAGGCATATTGTTCAGTAACATAATTGTTAAGAATTCAGGAACGATTTAAATGATTTCTTTATATATTTATTTGCATTGTTTATATTATTGACATTTCATATTCTTTTAAATAAATTAATAAACTCTTCTCTTGTTTTAAAAACAAAGGGGTAACTATCACCAAATTTATTTAGTAGAGGAACAAATGAGAAAGCCATAAACCAAAAATATCACGTTTATTATATTTATGCCCTGCTTTGGTTCGTATTGCTTGGACTGTATAATCACACAGTAATATTGGTTCTTATTTACCCTTTTTTTTTTACTGTAGCTGTTAGTTTGGGGTGGAGGGGGGAATCTCCATTTCTGCATTATTGCATTGCATTATTCCAGTGGCACAGAGCTCCAGGCAGTGAACCAGCCTCGGATATGATGCCTTTCAACACTGTATATACCCAGGGCTCACATGAACACAACCAAGGTCAGCGTAGAGATGCCATTAAACGAATGGTGCTCAGAGAAAATCTAGGCAGACATGTAGAGAACATAAAATGCCCAAAGACACTGGGTTCTTCTTGTATTAACCTCACTGGCAATGTCTTACTCCCATGACACAGAGCATGCCACACCTCACACAACCTTCATAAACGTTTCTCTTTACTGTCGAAGATGGTTCTTTAGAGAATGGCAGCCTTTACACTTACAGTACAGGCTGGCCAATCCTGGAGCATCTTGATCTTCTTCGCTTTAAGGAACTTTGATGTGGAGGTGGAAGTATACGATGGAGCACCATCCTGCTACAGAATTTGGCCCTTTTTATGGTTGGGAATATAAGAGGTAGCTAAGATTTCTTTGTATTTTAGACTATTGATGTTGCCTTCCACCCTGCAGATCCCTCGCATACCCCCATACTGGATGTAACCCCAGACCATGAGTTTGCCTCCACCAAACTTCACTGTTTTCTGGGTAAATCTCTAATCTTGATTATAAATATATTTTAGCGGCACTTCAGTTCAATTTGTACATAAGTGACAAGATATTTGTCAGGTACTGTACTATATTGCATCTCCTCACACACTTTCTACAGTTTAAGCTTGCACTTGTAACCTGTGAACATACCATTTTTATGTACCCACTTCTAACAACCTATGGATTGATTTTTTTTTTTTTTCTAGTACCTCTACCATATATCTTTTCCACAGAATAGTCACTCAACTACCACAATTTAGTATCAGCAGTTAAAGTAGCATGCAAGTCTTATGATGTATGAGGAAAGCTGGTGAAATATATATGTAGACACAAATTATATGGGTAAATTTGACAAAGATGGCGACCATATCTGTATTTTAACCTAGTCAGCTGCCTTCTCACCACAATGTCCATGCATTGCATCTGTCCTTTTACTGAATGTTTCTTTTTTTTCATTGCAGGTTTGCTTCATAGAATGCCAGGGCCTATCCCAGAAGAATTAGGCTTAAGGAAGGAAGGAACTAGCCCTTGACAGAGTGCCATTGTATCATAGGACTTGCACACACTTTCTCATGCTACGCCAACTTTGAGTTGCCAGTCAAACAAAATGCTTTGGCAGAAAGAAGTCTTTGGCATATATAAAGAAATGCAGAGAAATTCATTTGTAGATAATAGGCAAGAATATGTAAATTCCACACATACATTGACTATGCTGTAAGGCAGCTCTGGTCATCAGTGCATCTTCATCTCTATTTAATGTAACTTAATCAGAGTCCAAGAGACTACATCATCCCATAACCTTGTCCTCACCTTATACCTGAAGAATAGAAATCATGTCTCAAGGATTATACCCTTTCCCGTATTTTCCATATGAATAATACCAATGTTTAAAAAGGCAAAGATTTTGTTAACAAAAATCCAGTAACTCAATCAGAGAAGGAGCAGTATAATGTTGTATTTGTTCACATTCCTAAGCAGTCTTTGCTTTTGAACCCAATGCTAAAGTAAATGTATCTATTGGTTATACACCAAATCATATTTTAAAAATTGTTTTTCAGTATATTTTGCGTAACTGGTTTGTCTTTCAGAGTAGCAAACAAAATAAAAAAAGCAAATGTAAATTATTCCTTCAAAACAGCATGGTTTAAAGCTTACCCACTGCAAATAGAATATCTTTGAGCTAATATTATATTAACTTAATGTGGCTTACTAATTTAATGTGTCTGAAAATATAATGAATGGACCAGAAATGGTTCATGTGGCAAAAATCAAAAAGCAGTTTAAAATGGCTAAAAGAGAAAACATATAAAAGGAAAACAATAGTAGAGTAATGAGGCTTGCTTTCTGTTTTTCACAAGTCATTTTTCCCTCTCATAATCTTTATAAGCAGAATGGTGCGTCCCTGTGCTTTGAACTCGTGATGCAATTAGCAAGGGATTATGCTTTTGGTGGAGTTTAGAAATCTAAGAACAAGCTTCCTTTCCCACCATTAACAGCTGAGTCAGTGTAGCAAAATCCAAACATTCAGTTCCCTTAATTTCACATTTATAAACTGCACTGTCCCTCCCTTTATAAACAATCCAAGATAGTCTGCTCGGTGTTTGACAAAACGAGACGACAAGTGTTCCTTTTGTATTTTGTTCATTTCCTGAAACAAACAGGACACTGCTGAAGATTGTGTAATGCACAAAAAAAGAGTACCAAACTAAAATGTCTTTATGTATCAAGCACTAAAGAATACAGCACTACATTTACATTTTACTTCTGGTGTAAGCAAATTCAAATAAAAACTCAGACTTAATTTCTGAACTCCCCCTTTCCATCACTGGGTTACAGAATAACAAATGCTATCCACAGAATTGAACATAAGGCAGGAATTAGACCAGAAAGATTGTCAGCCCATCATACAGCACACACATAGTTAGTCATACTATTCCAGTTTGGAGTTACAAAGTAAAGTAATATCCACATTTTTAGTTTTGATAGAAAAACAGAAGATGCAGAGACAGTCAGTAGGATGCAGACTGTATTTGTAGTTCAACTACAGTATATCCAGGACTCCAGAGTTGTGCAACGAAAATGCTAGCAATTCTGCCATTCCTTTGCACAGTAATTAAAATGATTTTACTGTATGTGTCATGTTCCCTAGCACTTTGGCTTGTACAGTTCATTTGCCGAAGATGCTGGCTTGTTGTATGTTCAGGTCTCACTGCAGAAACGTCCATCCATTATCCAACCCACTATATCATAACTACAGGGTCACAGGGGTCTGCTGGAGCCAATCCCAGCCAACATAGGGTGCAAGGTAGGAAACAAACCCCTGGCAGGGTGCCAGCCCACCGCAGGGCTCACACACACCAAGCACAAAATAGGGACAATTTAGAATCGCCAATGCACCTAACCTGCATGACTTTGGACTGTGGGAGAAAACCAGAGCGCCCAGAGGAAACCCACGCAGACACTGGGAGAACATGCAATCTCCATGCAGGGAGGACCCATGAAGAAACATTTACAAGTTAATTCATCTGTCATGAATGCATTTGTAAAAATGGGTACATAATAAAATGGTTTAAAATTGAGCTGATTGTGAAAGCCATGCAGTAAAGCCTGAAGAGTTGCTTTTGTTTGAAGAAGTCAATTAAAACAAAATTGTGGATAGGTGAGTTTGACAAGAATTCTAATTTCCATTCATTTTGGCTTTCCTGTGCACTTAAGTAAACGTGTGAAAAGGTGAAGAACAAGAACAGCCTGAGGTTAGAAAGACCTCATGTGCATCATGTCAACAGTTAAACGTTTGTGTGGTAGTTTCATCATATGTGGAGTATATAATAAGGTAAAAGAAAAGCAACATGTGAAGAGTTAAAACTAAGTTTACCCATAATAAGACAGATACAATAAGACTTTAATTAACTAATAATCTTGATTTATTTTCATTAAGATAATTCAAAACCAAGATAAATCAAAGGCAATAATTAAGCTCTGAGAAGAGCCTTCAAATACAAAATAATCCGAATAAAATATAATGACATGAATATTAGATCTGAATTTCAGTTAGGTTAGAGTCACCATTGTTATAAAAAATGAATAAATGTAAGAGACAAAGGGGAGTTTTTAGGTGCATTTTTATACTGTATATTTGTACCTGTATATAAAATAAGATGCCATTGTTTTAGTTATGTATGATAGTTTTTTTTTTTTAATTCAATGGACAGTTTAAAGCACCATTTCATAATTATATTTTTCCTTTTCAATTTATCCATCCATCAATAAATACATCTTCAGAGTACACATTTCTAGTACTGGGTCATGAGGGAGCTGGAACATATCCCAGTAATGATCGGGTACAAGGCAGGGAGAATCCCTGAATAAATTACACACATTATTAAATTTAGTATAATATGAATTCAATCAAATGTCCTTGAAAGTTGTCCTTAAACGTGGGTAATACTGTGAACAAAAAAAAAACCTCATACAGTGCAAAATCCATTGGATTTCTTAGCTGGAGCTTTACTGTCTTCTGTAGTTCATATTAGAACAGTTTGTCTATCATATACATTATTATAACTTTTTCTCTGTGTGTTTAGTTATATACTGTATATAAATATACTGTATATATATGTGTGTGTGTGTGTGGATCATAAAGTTATTTAATCTGAAATAAAATGTAGTTTTATTTTTTAATTACATTAATTTAAACAGAATTTTTAAACCATCACCATGAGATCATATTTGGTTTTGGATTAGAATTTATTAATGGGCCTTTGGATGTTTCATTTTCTTTCAGTGACTCTTGAAACAGAACAAAATGTAATGCAAAGATAAGGGACCCTGTTTCCCATTTCACTGAAATAGGATGGGTGGGACTAGAGGGCCCTGCCTGCAGGGGAACGGCTTGATAGATATTTGTAGCCACTCCTAACGTTTCCTGAGAACAGTTCTGGGCTGATTAGACAGAGCCCACTTTATCATCCAGGATGTGAAACAGTTCAGTTAAGCTCTGCTGAGGTCATGAATGTGAAATTCAGTAACTAAACTCTAGTGTAGTCAAGTAATGACTACAACAATAGGTGAAGGTCTAATTTTATTTACAATGAAAGACATTTTTATTTTATGATTATTTTATATAAAAAAAATGTGAAAACTGATTTGTATGTAAAGAAAAATGCAAAAAAAAAAAAGAATTGGTGGATCTGAGTACAGCTTAATAAAGTATAGTGCCCTATTTTGTGTTGCATGTTGAAAGTGTTTTTGTTTGAACTGCTTGTTAAAGGCAGCTTATTTGAAGAATTAAAACATAATGTTCTTTATTTCCTAATAGTATTTTTCTGTCATAAGAGTTCTAAAATTGTAATTATATTCCTTTTCAAAATGAACAGCAAAGTGCATAATGAATTAAAATCTCCTCCTCTGCTTCTCATTCACAAGCATTTTGTGGCCAATGACCAGAATAACTGATGTGCCCTGTTTAAAAAGGAAGGTGACAGGTGATGGGTATGAATAATGCGAAAGCAAACACCATGAAGTAATTGCCTCTTTTTTTCTGTTATCATGATTATGCATATGTAGAGATGTTGTGTCAGCATCCATATTCTTTTACAGTGGCTCTGAAGGGAGCTTTATTTGCATTTGAATTTGAGCAGACTTGTGGTAAAAGACATAGAGACACCTATTCAGAAAAGGTCAAATGATTTTGGTCATTTCATACTGAACCTCCTCTGAATGTTGCCTTTTAATCCGAATCCAGTTATTAAATGTAACGAGCAATGATTTGTCAGTCTGCTTTACTAATATAGATATCTAAAGCAATGTTAAGGAATCATTTTCAGGATGAATAGGCTAAGGCAGCTGCCCAATAGTTCTGAATTCTTTCAGTGTGGCTTCTTGTATTTTTCTTGTATTCTTTTTCCTGTATGTCTGTTTGTTCAGAAATAGTGAATTTAAAATATGGGGGTTTTTCTTAAAGCAACGTATCAAACTTGTTTTAACAGTTTTAATATCCAGCTAACATACAGTATTCTGTGAGGTGGGGAGTCTATTTTTACACTCTTTTCAGTTTTAGTGTTACTTTGAAACTTCTAAAACAGGCAAAAATATGAGTTTGGTAGTTTCTGTTATTATTTTGCATTCAAAGATAACTATTACTGAATACAATGTGGTGATAATGTTACTAAGTGTACCTTTTTTAGTTATTTATCACAACAGTTTACATACAGTGCTATATACTCAGTCAATAGATACATTTCATCTTTATCAGTTTAAGTTATCCTCTGATGGATTGCCATTCCATCCAGTATTCACTCCTTTCTTTTGCCCAAATTAGATTTTATGGATTGAATTTCTATATCCTGTGCCATTGATCACTTAATTAATTATTTTATGCAGCATCCCTAACAAAGAATACTTTTCATAAACCATTACACAACACCTTGAGAAACATTTAATAATGTATGCTTCTTACTACGCTAAAAGATTATTAGAGCTCGATTTAAAAAATAAAATTATAACTAACATTTTGTGTGCGTGTGCATGTGTGTGTACAAATGAACTGTAAGAATTCCCAAGAAATATAAAGGTGATGCTATGTGTTAGACATCCATGTTGGAAGTAGCCCTGCTTCTTCAGATAAAAAAATTGTAATGTAGTCTTTAATCATTTCTAGACTAAAATGCTGCAATGTGATGCTGTTGTCAACCAAACCATTGTAGTTACTGGAATGTATCTTAACTAGGACTAAAAAAGCAAAGTCTTAACATTTCAGTTGTGGCATTACTCCGTATTTCTGTATTGTTGAGCTTTAAGTTGTATAACAGAATAACATCAAGCAAGCCAAAAATGAAACAAAAATGGCAACTTTATTACAAAATAAACAAAAGGAGGGTTGAACACCACAATATGAAGTATAAATAAAAGAGAGGCAAAACAACAAACTGATTTTTTGCAAATACTTGTACTGCTTTTGTACCAAATCTATTAAGTAGGTAGCTCCTCGACATTTCCAGGACCAAAAAGCACTCACACTGTCATCTCTGGATGTTCTCTCTCTTGCATCTCTCGTACTTTTGACCCTGGCACCTCCTAGTTTCTTCACAACTCTATATGCAAATGCACCATTGGACAATCCGTGGCTTTAAACCCTTAATAAAGGTCATTCCAGGAAAGTCCTGGAATTAGGTTGGCCTTGTTTCTGATACCAGAATGCCAGACATCCCTAAAACCTCTTTGGCCATTAAAAGGCCAGGTCTACAAGACAATCCTTCAGCTTCTCATTTCCATAAAGCAGTAAAATTAGATTGCCCCCTTGAGGATAGGTGAAAGTTCTATCAGTCTTCTTGGGAGTTACTCTTGAATGGGAAACTAGGCCAGGCTTATACATCTAACAGGGCTGTCATCTGTAAGCGAGGACATTTTCTGGCCTCATGACTGACTGTCTAGGGTCACATCCCGTCTGCTATGTTGTGGGAACGCTGCACACTTCCATCTAGGCTGCATGTCATTCTCTCCTAGATTGAAGCTCTGCTTGTTGCCCTTCTGGGTCACCTAGAACACATACAGGGCATAATAAGCTCTACCACGTTCTGACCTCTCATATTGGCATCTGCAGGATATACACTGCAACCAGGATTGCTGTCTTTCTACCCTGGCGTTCTGCTCCTCACAATTGCTTATAATCTACTTACATCAAAGATATGTCAGGCCAGTGTGAGAGATGGCTGGGGTGGCGACCTGTCCGTTACGCCTAGGAAGACCGGAGGAGGGCTTACACCTTCCCCAGACCATGTGGGGGCGACCGCCCTGGTTCCTTTGGGGACCACGGGTACAGTGCTTTGATGCTCCACCCTGTAGGGGCCCGTGGTCACCGCCAGGGGGCGCCCCATGCCTTTAGAGCCCTGGACCTCAGCACTTCCGCCACACAAGTGCTGGTGGGAAGAAGACTGGGGACACCTGGAATGCTTCCTGGTACGCAGCCGGCACTTTCGCCACATGGGGACATGTCGGTGGGAGATTGCCGGGAAGCACCTGGAGCACATCCGGGTGTTTATAAAAGGGGCCGCGTCCCTTCATATAATGGCGAGAGTCGGGAGTGGAGTGGACTAAATAGGAGAAGGGAGAGAAGGCGGTCCGAAGAGAAAGTGAAGCATTGTTGTGGCAGGACTTTGTGGGGTCTTTTGGGTTGTGTGCACTTTAATAATTGTAAATAATGTATAATAAACATGTGTGTGGTGAAACCAACGTGTCTACCTGTCTGTGGCCGGGCCAGTCTCCACACTAGTCACTATTTAAATAATATTTGAATCCCCCAACACTAAACAGCAATTAGGAATTATAGATTTCTAATCCATTGCTCCTAAACTGTAGAACAATGTATTTGTCCACTTCATCCCATCTGTCCCTCTGATCTCTTACAAAATAGTTGAATACACACCTATTTACTATAATTTTGTAACAGGTTTTCATCTTAAAACACTGAAGTTTTTGTATGTTTATGAATATTTGTCTTTTAGCAACCAAACAGCAATTTTATTGTTTAAGATTTTACGTAATCATTTTTGTGTGTCTTTTTTTATTATGTAGTTTTTAGTTTCACTATCATAATGTTTTTGGAATTGTTATTTTATCGCTGAATGTTTAATTGATCAGAACCACATCTTGGTCAATCACTTGTTCACACTAGTGCATATCCAAGCAAATTCTTTTTTTACTACTCACCTTTCTTAGTTTCCTTCCATCGCCAGACTCTAGCTGTATTTTCATTGAGTTCATTGTTTCTTTGTCCACTCTTTTCCTAACTCGATAGGCCATGGCTGCTGAGACAGCATTGAACCCCATTTCAATATTACTTCTGCATTTAATTCTGCATCTCTTAATTTTGTCTGCTGTTAGAGCAACTTTCCATTGTGTCCTAGCATGGTCTTTTTTGTACTTACATCCATGAACTTTTCATTACTCTTAAGGGTTTATGTCTCCAAGGCAGCTGTCTAATTGCATGTTTTAAATTTCTTAAGCTGATGTCACATTACATTACTTTTAGTTGTGGGTTATGTCAGACTTGCCATCCATTGTTGCTGATCTCATCTCTGGACCATGTCAGTTTTAGCGATGGAAAATTGCTGGGCATGTCTAATTTACCAATCTTCCAGAAGAATCACACTCACCCCTTTTTGTAACAGCCAATAATGAGCTTTTTAATTGGAACTGGTGAAGCCCAAAAGTTAACAAGTATGGATTTTTTTCTTCTTTTTCCATTCTATCGCGGTATTTATAAGATGAGACATCAGACAGATGAGCTTCTCTTCTGTTTATGTGGTCCAAAATACCCATGTTCATTATTCCTTGTTGCTGCATTAGATTAATTTTATATCTGAATAAGCATTCATTGGTTGTCAGCACTTCTGCACACAGAGCTCACCACTACAACTAAGACAAAATGAAATATGAAGCGAACCTTGGGTCAGTTGGAGAGAGTTGCTGGGCATGTCACTTTACACAACCAGCTTGACAGGAGCATGCTGTTTACTTTCTCTGACTTGCTAAGATTACAGTATGCAAGTGAAAGCTACGAAAATCAATGGAAAATTCATGTAACATGACATAGCCTTTGGAAATACGTGCTGGAAGATAATTAAAAAATGATAACAATTAAAAATAAGAATGACCCACTGATTATGAAATTGGTTGGTATAAAAATCTGCAGTCATTGGGGTCTCCTCAGGGCTGCATTTGAAATGTAGTCACCGGCCAAGGTTTAAAAGCCCTTTTCAGCCACAAAGTACTTTGCTATGAGGATTGTGAGACTTTAGCAAGCAAGAGGAGAGGCCAGAGTATGAAGAGGTTTTGTTGTTGGAAGGAAAGTACTTTTGGTTAAGTGATTCCGATGTAGTAGTTTAGAAGATCCATATATATAGGTAAGCAGTTTGGGGTACCAGGTCTTCATCATTTTTTTCCATTTCCGTTACATGTTTTGTTCTCCCTGTACTATGTCTTTGTAATAAAACTACTTATACTTTTATGCTTGAATCTCCATTGCTGGTTTTAGTTTTAGGAACAACACAGGATGGTCCTTTCTCATCACAATAAATTAATTTTATTGTTTATTATCCCAACTTGGTGTGTCATGAATGTTGCAATTTTATGGTGGTGATGTATATTATGCCAGTAGAAAGCCTTTAAAAATAAATATTAAGCAAGTACTTTCAGTTATATTTAATATTCAGTGGGTTTTTTTTTTAAATCAATGAAAATTTTCATTATCAGTTTCTCACAATGACTTCTTTGTAAGACGGTTTAGTACACTTGATTTTCAAACATTTTAAAACTAAATACTGTGGAGATTTTTGTTCTAGTTAATTGCCTTGTACAAAATAATAAACTGATGCTTACTGATCTTACCAGTTAATTTATGGGTCTCTGTTTCCATTTTTAAGAATGTCTTCCTGTATTATTTGTCAGCTTTTGTCAAAGCCATTCCGAAAAACACATCAGTGAGCCTAAGCCAGGTCTATGACAATGTGCAGAAAGATAAAGTCAACTGCTTTTGATCATAAGATCAAGACGAAAGGGGCTGGCAATGGCAGCTAATTCTGATTTCTTCAAAGCAGACAAAGCACATGAAAAGCAATGTGAATTCACATATAAGTACTCTTACTGAACTCATAGCCTTAGGAAAAAAAAACAATAAGGTTTTCACCATTTCTTGGCTCTGTTCATTTTCAGTGCTGGTCTATAGCCTGACCCACATTTTATTTCAACAAATGGACTTACAAGCCACTTCACAATTTTACACCCTTCAGCTCTTATAACAAAGTATGTTTTTTCTTTATACGGGTATACATACTGTATGGTGGCATTGAAGTGTAAGCAGCAAAAACATTAAAAGGTATAGTGCACTCATTCATACTCTGTAAATGTCAGACATTCTGAAAGGAGACAAAGTGAAGTCCATTTGGTAGTTAGAAAGGAGAAATTTGCACAAGCTGAAGGAACCAGATATAGGTACTGTCCGTGTATGGCCCACAAACAGTGTTTTTCCAGCCTTTAAAAAAAGGAATACTCCACCACAAAGTGATACCTGACCAGGCAAGGGAGGTCCTTTGTAACTCAACTGAGAGAGCTACCAACAGGGGAAGTGATGCCAATATGTAGTGTTTTCGGAGCACATAGGGTCTTGAGAGAAATGAATATATATATCCCTTTTGCAGCTAAGAATCAGTGAGCATTCCTTAAAGGAAACATCTAAGATCTTGCTATCAACTGGCAACAAGGAAATACAAGAGTGGGAGGAAGCCAGGAATTCAAAGTTTGCAATTGTCAGACGGAGATTCCCACCAGCAGGCTGTCATGCAGGACTTGGCCTTGACTAGAAGGGTTTAAGGATTCAGTATTTTAGGCCTTGGTGACCCTGAAAGTGATTTTAGAAATTGACCCAAAATAACCACCAAGTGAGATTTAAAGCTCACTTTGTGTCAGTATGATATTTAGCCATGATGTAGGTAACAAGTATCAAGTAACAAGTATGACAATCATGTGTGGTTTGGAAAAGAAAGCAAAAGACTTTTGATTGATAAGGCAAGAAGACAAGAAAGCTCTCCACCAAATAGGTTGGGAAAATAACATCTGCATAGTTAGGCCCCATGGGGCTGCTCTATTTTATTTTATGTTTCTATTTATTTGATACTTTCAATTCTTGTGCTTATCTCTTTGGATCTTTTAATAATGGTATTCCTGTTTTTGTGCTCCCTGCAGCAATATGTTAATATAAACAGTTATTCATTCAGTTTCTGAATTCTTTTATCCAGTTAAGAGTTATTAGTGGCCAGAGTCTATCTTAGAGTTATCTGCAGCAAGGCAGGACCAGTCAGACGGGGTACCAGTCATCACAGACTCACATTCATAATTTGACATGCACAGACAATTTAGAGGTGAGTAAATGCAGAAATGTTTTACTTTTTTGTTTTTGCCAATGATTTTTGATAAATACTTTACTAATGATATAATAATAATACACTACTATTGATGTTTCTGATAATATATATATATAATGAAATGACTATATATATATTTTTAATTTATTAATTAGAATTAATATTTTACAATATAAACATAATTTAATACCTGCCACTATTTATTTCATTTTAACACCTTGATTTAATCTTCTTGATTTCTTTGTCTAATATACATAGCAGTATTACGTATTTATTTTTTAATTGTTACAAAGACCAGTTTGGAGCCTTTACGACAGCATCATTCATTTGTGTGTTAAATGAACAGCTTCCTTCTTGAATGTCTCTCCAAAGTAAGGATGCATTCACATTCATTTCTATACACTACAAAGCCTAGTAAATCAAGGCTAGACCCTAGAGTGTTTTGTTCCCAGTATTTAGGTAGTTTGCATACATTGCTATTTAACAAAGATTTCATGCTGGTTCTGTCATATCAAATCACTTTCGGTGCATACAGAAATGTATGAGGCAGTTTCTTGTCTCTGCAATATGTTAGGTTTTATAATTTTAATAAAAACATATGTCATTCTTTGAAGTAAGAGAAACTCAGATATATTACTGCTACATTTTATTTTGATGCACAGCAATGTCAGGTTATATTATTTGTTTACTGCTTCCCTTATGGGCTTTTCCACAGTATGAATGATAATTTGAATGATCCTTTTCTTATCTGGATATAACCATTTGCTAAAATGTCACATGCTTTTAAATAAATGAAAGTACTAAAGGCCAAAACAGGAAATACAGTTAACTGGATTCTACCGTCTTGGAACACTACATTTTGCAAACTATCATCATAAAAATGCACACCCTGCCCTGAGTCATTTGTGGTTGTGTTTATTTGTACATTGTGCTATAAAGAACCTATGCCATGGATACAGCAATTATTTTGAAATAACTGCATTCCTAAACCTTTACTCAGCTGTTAAATATTGATAACGTCAATGAAATATAAATGCATTTTTTTTTATAAATTCCTTTTACACACCCATGCCCAAACTGTATGCAATTTTTTCCTAAATTGGCACAAAACATAATCCAAAAAATGAATAAAAACACATTTTGATATTTTGCTGCTTTACTATTTTAAAATTTAATTATATCTAATTGCTAGAGAGCTATGGTGTACCCCAGCAATACTGTTTGAAAGGTAGGAATCAAACGGACAGAATGTCGCTCGATTACAGAGCACACTCATGTGCAAACCCACTTCAACTCTTAACCCAAAGTCAATTTAGAGCAGGCAGTGAACTTAACCTACACTTTTCAGATGGGGAATAAAACTGGAATACCTGCAGGAAATCCATGCTAGCAGACACAGAAACAACATATAAACCCCTCACAGGTGGTGACCACTTTGAGCACTGTAACAGAGTGTGGTGTAAGCTTTTTTATGCCTTTTTCTTTTACTTTTTCCCATAACATGTTTTTAAACTTAATCATTTTTTACTGTGAATTTACATTGATATATGTATGTATACATATTGTGTGAATGTTGCCCTGTGGTGTTTTATTTTGGGCTATTTTTTGTGTAAATATGTATATTTTTCTGTCTTTGAAGAAGAACAACGTATATACACATTTCACCCAGTGTATAATGGCTATTTTTTTTATTGTAATTATTAGACTTAATTTCTTCCTGCATTCATCTCAATTTTTTGTTTCTTGTACTTGTCTATGCCTCTTTTAGGTGAGTAAAGCCTTGTTTATACTTACCACATGAAGCTTTCACACAGAATGCAATGTAAAGTGCATGGGCTATTAGCAACCAAAACACATTTATACTTGTGGTGGCCCATTCAATCAGTATATTGATATTCTCCTGGTCAGTGTGTGACAGTGTTTGGTCAATGTCACATACCTTACAATGTCTCAGCTTAGGAAGTGAATAGTTTACATGATTGTTCGACAAAAGATATTGACAGTAACGCAGACTGGGTAGTAACAAACCCTATTATTACTGGCGTTATTTAAACAAAAAAAAAAAGACAAGGTGGAGTGTCAGACACATCAACCAAAATCAGCAAAGGGAGGGCAAGTATATGATTCTCATGACTGGGTGGTGTGCATGATGAAGGGGTGTATTTATTATATGATAATTTTATTTTTGCATGTCTTCCTTGTATTATGATGACCTGTTGCATCATATTCAGCCTTTCGATCTTCCAGGATCCAACTTAAGCGTGGTAGGATCAAATTTGCCATCAGCTTCTCCTCAAAATTTGCCATTTTGGATTCATAGTGCCACGCCCACATTGCTACCTAGTCAGGAAAAATTCTCTGCACTACGCATGAGATAAGTGCCGTGGCGTATCTCTATGTCTGACATCATTTTTACTGTACAGCCCTCATGACAATCTTGGGCGGAACTAGTATAAACCAGGCTTTATGTGGATAAAGAAGAATGGATTCTTCAAATTATATGGACATCTCCTTCCAAGTTATATTGAAGTGAAGCTTGCTTTTATTGCCATTGATTTGAATTGTTCAAGTTGGAGGTTCTGCGGTGGGTTGGCACCCTGGCCAGGATTGGTTCCTGCCTTGTGCCCTGTGTTGGCAGGGATTGGCTCCAGCAGACCCTTGCGACCCAGTGTTCGGATTCAGCGGGTTGGAAAATGGATGGATGGAAGTTGTAAGTTTTGCTCTACTTTTGACTTCTAGTATTTAATGCCTGGTTTCTTTGCAAAAAATATAAGTATTGATTAAATTAATGTTCAAATATTGTCTTACTGAAACTTTCTTTATTTATTGGGGTTGTCCATCCAAGTGGTTTGTTATCTGTTTAGCTTTCTTTTCAAACCAAAAAAGGTAACCTAGCAGGATATCCTTAAACCCTCTGTTGTGCAACTCTTTCAGGAGTAATAATGAGGTAGTCAGCCTCTCGTCCCTGCTAAATAATTGAAGCTGAGGAAGCCAGCCTCAGCCATATTGCTAATGTGTTTGACTTGTTCATGTGACAGCATGGGTCGGCTCCAGGTCCACTTTCATTCTGGGAGCCTCTTCAACCCGCCAATGCTAGTAATGTTTCTGAGGGATGAGCTTGGCAAATGAGGACACCACACAAAGCAAGGGGATGGTGCAAAGTGATCAAGTGTTTTATTAAAACTATTTAAAAACCAAACTGCTCAAAAGTGCAGTGCGCAGTTCCCAAATAAATAAATAATCTAATTAAAAAGGTGAATTTGTGGAGGTTAAAATTCAAATAAATTAACCCATTAAAAATTAGGCTAAAAACCATCTGGCAGGAAACTGTCCTTTTCTAAGAGCCCAGCGTATCTTTCATAAAATTGTTGTCTCCTCTGCTTATCCCAAATGGGCCTCACAGCAGAGGAGCTGCCCTAACAGATACAGCCAACCTTCCACAGGCCCCTGTCCCTGCCGCCTCATGGCTATAGTAAGGCTCGCTCTCTCTGTGGACCTAGGCTTGAGTCCCCAAAGGCCATGACACTCACATTGGGGCACTCAGTAAAAAACCTCATCAACCCCCGCTGCCCTCCCGGTCTTCTGCCGCGAGCCATTTGCACTCCCAGTCACTCCCACCCCTCATATATATTCTGCCGGAGTGATCCAATTCAAACCGCCCTCGAGTGTATGCCACATACTCCTCTTCAGGGGCTCTCCTCCCAGCTGTCTGCCTTATCTCTCTCTCTTAAACCCACTCTTTTTAGGTCGCTCATTCCTGCATTGGCGCTCACTCTCACACCTTCCTGCCGTTATCTTTCATTAACCTCCCTTCTGATGTCTGGCTCGTTTTTATAAGGATGTGTGGGTGTAGCGTCTCAATCATGCACCGCAGGAAGCTGATGAAACAATAGAGAAAGATAGCATCTTCACGTGCAGGTGCATCTCACCCTAATTGGTTCATCAACTCCCAGCAGCCAGCCAATTGATTGTTTATAAAAAGTGGCACCAATTATGAGCTGTGGTCCCGCTATACCACAGTTCAACCCTTCCAAAGGTAGATATATGGTGTGAACTTGAACCCCGGACACAGGCAGACACAGACACCAATTGTCCCAAGACACACAAATTTATTCTCTCTTTTAGTTCCTACACACAACACAGAGTATCAGTCTCCACCATACACAGTTCTTTTCGTCTTCTTCTTTTCTTTCATTCTGCCTTCTCCACTCCACTTCTCTAAATGTTGTCCAAGTCCTCCTGGCTCAGGCGTCCGAAAGGAGTGAGACAGCCTCCTTTATACTGCAACCCCGGAAGTGCTCCAGGTGTCTCCCGGTGGTGGAAGTGCTGCATATAAATTCACCTCCGGACATGGCAGAAGTGCTTCATGCCCAGACTCTGGAGCTGTTGTAAACCAAGGGGGCTGCCCTCTTTTGTCCCAGGTGAGGTACTGCTGGTCATATGTCCCCTCCCCCGGTCTTCTCTTCAAAAGGGCATCCCGGCCGGGCAAAATCCCCAGCTGTCACAGATTGCAGGTCTTGAATTAGCTGTTGGCCTTTTCTAAGTTAGTTTGAAGTGTAGCCCTCTCAGGGATAGTGATTCTTGTGTCCTTACAGGAGTGCTGTCTCTAAATGATGCAACTTCCAGCCCTGGCTAAGCTATTGGCGCCAAGGTAGTCAGCCTTGGCCATCATTAATATGCTGAATTTGAGGTAGCCCTTGCCATCAGTGATGAGAATGAGTGTTGATTGAATGTGACATTGGTGAGTATTGCTGGGTATACATGTATATCAAGGCTAATAATGTTGGTATTTCCGATTTTAAGTTGTCCACCAATATAAAAAGAGCCTTAGAGTTTCTTAATGAGAAGCCAATTGTTACTGTTAATTGAAGCCGTTATTGAATGTCATGACTTGTTGCTGCTCTCATTCTGCCACAGCAGACTGTTGATTTTGTGTTTTTTCTAAGATCACTGTCAAGATGTTTAAGTGACCTGAGCAGACCAACATGAACGAGACCTTCACCTTTTTTTATTTTCAGGATAGCTGGTCATGTGGCAGCTTGTTTTGTGTCTCATTATTGTTTGGCTGCTCATTAAGGAAAAAGAAAGAACTAAGGAATCTGAGTCACGTCAATTAAAACTAAGGCAAAACAAGTTAATCTGCAGCAAAAATGGCTCACTAATTAAGAAGATGGTTAGAATGAAAACCTGCAGCCACTGTGGTCCATCAGGACCGGAGTGCTGTTTCAATGTGCTCCAGGACAACAGACCATGTGTTTGGCATCTTGAGCTTGTATTACACCTCCGGCAATCCACAGCATAGCAGATTGAGCCAAACAAACTTGGTAGAATATTAACTTGTCACACAAATTAATAATTAAAGATTATTTTGCTGACTAACAATAATAGGCAAACTCTCAAACACTTCTGATTTATCAATAGTATTTTCAACATACTACAATTCAATTACTTTATATTTAAGGAAGAAAAATGGATAAACAGCAAGGCCTTTGGAAATGGTGGGTAAAAGTGTTGTGATTATAACCTTCTGCTGCCCTTCGTTGTCTAAGTGTACTGCTTGTTTCCCTTTTATTTCCTGCACTTTCCCATCTTATCTAGCCATGACAATGCTTTGGAGCTTCCATCTTTTTATACTTGTGAGGCATACAGAAAATTGTCCAAATGATTTTTGTGACCAGAAATAAAGTTTTTTTCTAGAAAGGTTCAATGCTTGAAAATATTGTAGTAGATTAAACAAATGAGGACATTTTTTGTTGAACCTTTTTACAATTATATTCAGTTAAAAAAAAACTCCCATTTTGTGTACAGAAAGACTCTTTCATCAAATAAAACAGATATTTGGCTGCTCTTTATTGAGCTCGAAGTAGAGAAGATGTGAAGCTGAGAGGCAGCACTTATAGTGTATAGTGGGAAAACTATCAGTGTTAGCAAAAATTACTAAACATGTTAGTATATTGAACAGTTAGACATGCGTTGTAGGCTTGCTTACCATATAATACTGAAAAATGTTAGAAGTTATTCATTTACATTTATGAAATAAGCAAATCAGCAGTAGGTCTCATAAGGCTAATCAAATTCACAGCAAAGAAATATCTTATTTGGCATGAATGGTGAAAAAATGATGATATGTTTTTATTACCTTCACCATATATTTGCATCTTTATATCTTTTCTTAGATTTACAGTCTCTTGAGAGGCTCTAAGCTTTCTGATTTGTATTAATCTAAAATCTGAGCTAATAAATACCTCTTCTCATGTGTACATTTTTTGGATAAACTTCAACAGGCAAAGATTATAGTTCAGTTATGACAGAGTTCAAGGTTTGAATTTTTATAACAAATCTGCATTACTCACCCATCCATTTTATTAAATACACACCAAATCTAAATATTTTAATACAAATATATGCTTCTACACCATGTATTACATGGCAGTAGTATATTTTAAATTCTGTTATATTCCAGGATCGTTCTTACGGAAAGCACCATGATAATTCTGAACATCCTACCCTTCAATCGTACCCTCCCACCTTACTTCCCTCATCTTATCCCAGTATGCATCATGGACTTCTTCACAAAGCACATTGCATGCATTAATTAAATAACCATATGTTCTTTCAGAGGCATATCCATTTCCTCATTACTTGCAAAATAACCCAAATGAAGCCAGCATGTCCGTCATCACAATCATTAATTTGACTGAAAGCATTTTTTAGCATAAACAGCCACGAGTCACGTTGCGTATTCTACCCTAAAGTGTGCTATGTGCTTTAAACACCTGAAAATATCATCTTTTAATTAGGCTGTATTATTCTTCAATATTGCCTGTCCATTAGCCTCCAGAATGATTAATGTTGCTTAAATGAAAAAGAAAGTAGAATGCCCGAATCTCTGGATCCTGCATGAATGCACTTACTTGACAGTCACCATTGGGCTGTCTAGCCAGGGTGCTTTTCATGCAGAGCACCAGCAGTCCTTTAATTGCAGCTTCATTGTCAAGGTGATGACCATTCTTTGAGAGTCAGTTGAATTCTAAAGATGGTTCTGCTTGCCTCCTTAAAGAAGCTAAAGCCGAGACAGCTGCTACATGAATGGGATACTTTCAGCTGTGAAAATGCTTTTGTCTTCCATGGATGTATGTAAAGTTTTTGGCGCTAAAGTAATTCAAGTCTGTTGGGAGGCTGTCCCAACCCCTTTACTGCTGTCTTGTGTCTAAAATAAACATTGCATTCATTGGCCTTTTGTCAGGCACAACCAGCATTTTTCTGTACTGCATCTGTCTTCATCCTGCACTTCAGATAAAGCTTAATGCTGGCATTCACTGTTGACAAGGAAAAGAAAACAAGCAGCTTTCGGAAGGTACATATGTAAGAATATTCATAGATTGTAAAACTTGGCAGACAGCTTAGAAGAATATGAATGTGTTCAGTAAATGAAGGGGTTACAAATATGGCTAAATCAATATGCATTTAGATACTCTACATAATTAGACTTTTTAAATAAACATTAATAGGAGAACAGTTTATTTTTTTAATTTCACGTGCTCAATTCAGTCATTGTGTCATGTTGAGCAGGAACCCAGCCTGGCAACAGCAGGTGCAAGACAGAAACCACCCCAAAGCAATAGTTCTTTACAGGACATAATTTGGTACACACATCCACACTCATGTTGAACATATCGAATTTACTACACTATCACCGATTAACCTGAATTGCATGTACTCAGAAAAAGGAGAAACTGCTAACTCCACCCAGCCAGTGACCTGACTGGGATTCAAGTCCACTTTGCTGGAATTGTAAAGCAGCATTTCTAACTACCACCATAACTAAATTATGCACCCCTTTTCCATACACTTGTATAATTCATAGGAACCCTTGAAGTTTACCCACAAAAATATGTACATTAGAGGAGACATTTAGCAACGGAGATTTAAAAGTAATAAGAATCAGATAACACAAGACCTCTCAGAGAAAGTGAATCTAAGAAAAGATCCATCCATCCATCCATTATCCAACCTGCTATATCCTAACTACAGGGTCACGGGGGTCTACTGGAGCCAATCCGAGCCAACACAGGGCACAATGCAGGAAACAAACCTCGGGCAGGGCGCCAGCCCACCACAGGGCACACACACACAAACACCCACACACCAAGCACACACTAGGGACAATTTAGGATCGCCAATACACCTAACCTGCAAGTCTTTGGACTGTGGGAGGAAACCGGGGAACCTAAGAAAAGATGTAAAGGTGAAAATGTCAGGGAAGTTAATAAACCCAAAACTTAACTGATTTTACAGAAAAACAGGTAAATTACAGCTACAGTAAGTAGTCTAGTACTAGCTAATATGTATTGCTTCAGCTGTGCTGTCTGATGAAAAGTTTTCTTTTTTCTTCTATAAAACATGGTGAAACATTTATTCCACTAGGACACATAAAAATCTGATAGTAAAAATAAGATTAGTAATAATATATCTTTAATTGATGATTGGTGGCAGATTATTTTTATTTTATAAATTGGTCATTAATATTAATAACAATTCCTCCTATCCCTTTAAGGGCGGGGGTTATTTCCTTTAGCCAGTTGTAGCTAAGGTAGTCGTTGGCTACCAAAGACACAGCTAGAAAAAACAATTATAGAAATGTCTTTATTTAATAAAAAAGACCAATGAACTACACATCTTCTTTGAAATAGAATATAATATGCATGTGAATGTCATGTTTGGTGCAGTTATTGTAAAACTGTGAATGCTATGACTTTCAATGCCCATTTTAATGTAATTATTCAAGGTTTCACTGTTTCTATCAGGCACATTAACATCTTATTTTCATTTTTATATACAGATTATATTTTCACTCTTTTCAGCTGCCAGCAATGTGCAATGATTTTATTTAAATGGCATTTTTAAAAGTATAATGCACATTTCACTATATTATATATTCCTGCAATATTTTCCTAAGTCACATAAAATAAATAAACTTCACCTAAATCTTTTTTTTTTGGATTATTAAAATCATATATAATTGTATTTGTAATAATTATTCACTACTAAGGTTTATTTTCTATACTCAAAAAATATTTTGTTATTGTGTTATTTCCCAGATTATGCTATTTTGCTCCTGCTGGTAACATCATGTATGCTGTGCTTCAGTTGTCTTGTTATTGAGGTGGAGATTAAGCAAACATGCAGTCAAGTGACAAGAGCTGAACAAAAGTTCTAGACAAACATTTAGTTTTAATCAGGCTAAAGTTTAATAGTTTAGTACAGATGTTTTTACATAAGCAGAGTGGCAGCACAGAGCTAACTTCCCTACTTCACAGCACCAAGATCTGCATATGACTTGCCTGTTTTCATCATGCATTTGGAGATTGATTAGTATTACTGAGTGTGGTTACTGTGAATGATTATCTGTTTTAAAAATACTTGCTGAAAATTTGTCAGAAATACAAGGGTAAATCAAAAAGTAAAGTCAATTTGAAAATTATGCATTAACCACAAAGTACAGACGCTGTTGCAACACAGTACATTTGCAATGGCTTATGGGTAATTTGATCATGAACAGTGCAGCACTCTGCTTTTAGCCAAGGTCAAATGAACATGGACGCAGGATTGCGACCATTGTTGTACAATGGGCCATAGTAAGTTTTTTTTAGGCAGAGGGAATGAAACCTGATGAAATTCGTTAAAGGTTGTTGGCTTTTGCATAGTAAGTAAGCTGTTTGGGTACCCATCTTGCACAATGACTTCAAGTCATCATGCACTATGGTGTGTGCAGACCTATAGCAGATATCCAAATGTGCAGCAACAGCCGACAAAGTAATCCATTGGTATTCTCTGATGAAGGTATTCTCCATGAAAATGTGGGCTTGTATGCGCAATGCTGATGGTCAACCAGATCCAGCTTTGTCAATTACACGTGTTCTTCTGTCTTTAAACCTTTCCACCCATTCACTCAACACTCTTTTGTTGAGTCAGGCTGTTTTCACCTCCATACTGAGATGATATCCTTTGGTGAATTTCATCAGGTTTCACTTCCTCTGCCGAAAGAAATCACATCACGGCACATTGTTCAGTAATGGTGCCATTACAGCAGAACATCCATGTTCATTTGACCTTTGCATCAACTAGACTAACTTCAGAGCGCAACACTGTGTGAGTTCAAACTAACCATAAACCATTGCAAACATGTCGTTTTGCGTCAGCTTCTATCTGTCGCTGCATAATTATCAAATAGACTTTGCTTTTTGATTTACTCTCATACTTCTCAGTTACCAGAAATGTTTAGTTCTTCATGTGCTGTAAAGTAAAAAGCATCCATCTCAATTTTCCATTCCCAACCTGAGCCCCTGAAGATTTGATGTATGAACATTAGCCGCTGCACTACTAGTTGTAAAATATCTATTGCAAATACAGTAACTGGATTTATCAAAATTTATACTTTACTTGATAGTTTTCTGTTATTGGATTGGATTGGCTGTGGAACTGTGCTCTACAAAGGTGTACCGATGTACAGTCTACCACGTTTACTTCTTTCCTTATACCCAGTTCAGCTGCTATAATCACTAGCTCTTTGTGACCCTAAACTAAATTTACCCCTCAGCAAATGCACTTATGATCAGCTCTTGTTACTTGATTGCACACTATGCATGTGCTTAACGTCTCCGCCGCTAGATCTCCATAGACAACCGGCATATGCACGTGGACTTATTTTCATGAGAGTCTATTGTCATCCTTCCAATAGTGTTGCTATATAATATAACATGGGAAGAACAACATATATCAACATTATTACAACATATTATTATTACAACAGGTATACCAGACAAGAAGGTAATCGTCCAATGGCTTACTTATAGCAAACATTGAGATAGGGTTCAAAAGCTATACCTGTGTTTACTAGTTTACTTCTGAAGATTACAAATACATTGATCATAAGCCATTCAACTATTTGTGTGCCATTTCTGTACAATTGCAGGGACACTTAATTGATTAAATGGGAAAATAAAGCAAAACCAGTCCTAACATTCCACATGACAGATACCTTTAAATTGTCTAGTCCTCTCCATTACGGTCAGAAGGCTTCACAGCAATTTTTAAATGTACCTATGTATTCAGAAAAAACATATGCAGTACTACCCTAGTCATTTTGCATGCAATCATTAAAAGACAGCAGGTAGTAAACATTTAGTGAATTCTCTGCATGTGCCATTCTTTGTCATTGCACATCAATGGGGAGTGCATTTGGAACCAAGGGAAAGAAATACTAAATGCACTTATGTTTTATGAGACATTCATTTTGACTCTAAATGATGCAGAGCTGGTGCTGCGCAAGGGTCACTGAAGCTGTGTGTGAGCACAACACTGTGGATGCATTTGGAGACAGGAGAATGCACAAACTCATGTAATAAATAAAGGCTGATGCAAAAATGAACACATAGCTTAGAGTCTCTTTTTCTGTTACTCATGCTCCTTCTCCTTTTTTGTTGGGGAATCCTCTTCTCATAAAATTGACAAACTGTCAGACACATCAGCCAAAATATGTATTATTTATTAACTGATAATATGAGGCAGTTGGAAACACAGAATCAACTATACGTTTTTTAAAAGGCTGGAAGAAAAGGACAAGCTGTTCACCATATAATCTAGAACAGCAAATTTAGCTTAGAGTAGAACATCAATAAGAGGACCTAGGAGTATGATTTTTCAGAATTAAATAATCTAACATTAGTTCCAATTCATTATTTATTTTAAAGATCAGATAGTTTTTAAAGACAATGTAAAAAGAAAAGAGGAATTGCACTTCCTTTGTGGGCTTTTAAAAACATTAAAATAACAAAAGATTGCTGTGTACTTCAAGGATGGCCCACTAATAATGGCTGTTAACTTGTAAATAAGATTCAGGGATAGTGTACTTTAGTTAGCACTTGTATAGCTGCTCTATTATTTCTATTCATGCACTTGTGATTAGTAGGTCTTTTTAGGTTAAAGCATCTTTGTATATATACATATGCATAAATATAAATAATAATGCATTACTATCTGGTTTATGCTCACAAGCATAGACACTCCACAGGCTTATTGTTCCTAGTTGGTTTAATAGTTACTTGAACCGTTGGCCTTTTAACTGTAGAGTTAAACTTACATTACTTGCACCATAAAAATTCTGCATACAGGCAGTGATAAGTCTTAGAAGAACAGAGGAGGACTGCCTCGGAGGAAACCTTTTTTTTCAGTAGAATACAGAACAAATGCAAATTTGCTTTGGGGTTCACAAGTTCACTGGGCACACATCCCTGCTGATCTCTTTGTCTGCAGATGCTTGTCCATCAACCTTTCCTCCATGGCATGAGAGAGACAAAGTTATATGGCATTGCTCTGATGATTTTAACATTTTTTTCTGCCTCAAGTATTTGAGAAAATAGATGTCACAAGCATTTATGTCACAGTGGTGGACAGGAGTAATTATGAAAGTCTAAAAGCAAACTAGTAAGCCTAAAGCTTATAAACCTAAAAATCTCATAAATTTTATAGCTGTAATAGTTTTTAGTTCTGTCGGTCAGTGCTTTAGGGAATTATCTAGAATAAATCTGTTAATATACATACAGTAAGTGTATGACAGCCTAAATCAGTCTTTTTGAGGCATACTAGAACTATAACATTTCTATCTATCTATCTATCTATCTATCTATCTATCTATCTATCTATCTATCTATCTATCTATCTATCTATCTATCTATCTATCTATCTATCTATCTATCTATCTATCTATCTCTATGCACACTGTTCCAAACACTGAAAGTATTAAAGTAAACTCAGATGTTATAATCTAAATGCTCTGGTACCATTGATTTGAGTGTAACATCAGGAGCAGTTTTCAATCAAAAGACATGACCCTTACTTCAAGTGCTTCCATTTGTACAGATGTATACATAGAAAAGGATGCAAAAGATCAGACATAATTATTTATTAAATTTCTTTGTATTGTTATGACTCTCTAAAAAATAAAAATGACATATATTGTATATTGTTTTTACATTTTTCTACAACTCTGTGATTCTATTGGGCATGAGGAGGTAATCATGAAAGAGTAAATTATATTTTTAGTTGCTTGTTTTTTAAAGATGATGGCAAGCTATTGTATGCTTTGCCTCATTTTAAAGAACGTCACCTGTATGTGGCTGATGGTCTTTCCCCATTTTTTTATTTATGCTTCTATCACACAGTTCTCTGAACACTGGACGATTTGTTAAATTATGTAGGAATGTCTGGGCATCTACTGTATTTTACTAATATTATTTTGAGTATAAATAATGAATAATCAATAATCATCTGTGTTGCTGTGTTTCTACTTTGCCAACTTGCAATAGAGAATATTTTCCTTTAATGAACCACTCTGGACTTATTGCTTTTCAATATAATTACTGTCATGTGAAAAACGGAAGGTTGTCTTAGGTAATCTACAATGGGATTTTTTTTATTCTTTTAAATTGTTAGCTGGTTTTAAAGTGGAGAAAGACAAACAAATTGTGATTGCATTCACTACACTCTTGGCACGCAGACTTATTCTGATAAGCTGGAAGAACCCAAACTCTCCTCTTTTAAGTCAGTGGGAAACTGATGTGTTATATTATTTGAAGTTGGAAAAAATCAAATACTCAGTTAGAAGATCCGTACAGACTTTTTTCAGAACATGGCAGGATCTAATCAGTAATATTTTAAAATAAGTTTATAAAGCACAGAGAATTTATTAATTTAGGTATGTTTACAAGCCTTAAATTTTACACCGTTTAGCTTGCTCTCTCTCTCAGGGGTGGGGATCGATCTGTTCTTAACATAATTCTTTTTTTTGTAAAAACTTGATTGCTTTGTATGGATTGTAATAAAATTAATAAAAAAAAAATTGTTAGCTGGTTCTCTTTGCTATTTTTTATTTACAGATTAATAATAGATGTGTTGCATTTGATAGGTTTCTTTCTTTAGAAAATGTAATTATATTTAAAAAGTAATGTTATGTTAAAGTTATCCTAGGGAGTTTTGACCCTTGGAAAAAATCACATATGACTTGTTCTAACTGTATTTTTCATTATTTCAAAAAAGAATAGGAAACAAGCTAGTATGTGAATTTAATGAATGTTTAACTAGGTTTATGCATTTTTACTTTAAAAAACATTTTTTGGTTACATACAAACTATTTGCCACCAATAAATTGAGAAATCAAGGTCTTGTATTGGACTTGAGAAATGAATGGCTGCCTAAACATATTAAAATGCAGTAAAGCATTTCAATTATTGTTATTGTTATTTTTGTTAAATGTTTTCATTTTATTACAATTAACTCTAAATCCAGCAACATTCTTTCATCTTAAGGGTGAATCACATACTCAAGGACGTGCATAATCAAGAAGTGCATTTAAAAATGAAGCCAGGAGATACTTCTACCTAAAGAGTTGTGGGAATCCGAAACAAACTACTGAGACATGTAGTTAATGCAGAAACTTTAAGAAGAATCTTGGTAAGGTGTTGGGACAGCTTAGCTATGAGCTGAACAAACAGACTTGATGGGCTGAATAGTCTCCTCATGTTTGTCAAATTTCTTATGTTATTATCTTCTTACATGCTGTGTGAAACAGCAAACAGAGAAAGACTAAAGTAGTAACATCTGAACATGTAATTGTGTAGATTTAGTCTTCTTATCCACAAGAATCTACACTGACTATAAAAATGTGAGAGGAAATGTTTTACTTAATTAAAATTAATTATAGATTGCTCGGTTTCTATCCTCTCTTTTCAGTTATACTTTCATAAGCTGCTGTATCTGGAACTGTAAGACTGTACAGGTAGAGATAAAACAAACAAGACAAATGACCTATTCCAACATTTCACACTTTGTTATTCCTAATATTCAAAAAAAAATCCTGAACTTATTTTTAGCATCATAAAAAGTCATTCATTGAAATGGTGCCACTTAATTTTCTACCTTTTTGTTATCTTCAACCTCTTTGATGTACTGTACCTGTACATTAGGTTCATGTACAGTAAGGCATTATAATATCTTGTGTTGTCATTAAATTGCAGCTTCACAAAGTTCTTCATTATATCAGCTTAAGGCTATGAGCTTTAGTACTGACTTGTTTTCTTTAGAAATGGTACCTTTCATCACTTGAAGTTAAGAGAAGAGGTTGGGAGCACGCACTGATAGCGTCTTGCTGCACCCACCACATCACCTAGACTGGGACCTGAGTGCAGCGGGTGAAACCACAGCACCACATTGGAACAGTTAAATTTAAACTTGCTGGTAAATGTATGGTTTCTTTGACACTATACTAAAAATGTGGGGTGATATATCATAATTCACGTTCAAAATAAATGCTACTTCTATTTTTGTGGACGTTATAGTTTAAAATGCCTTTATTGCCCATGGCATATAACTTAAAAAAGGAAGTGTAAAATTAGTAATGTGTGGCTTGCACGTGTCGGCTGCACTGATTCACTTATAAATCTTACCATTATGAACTTATTAAAACCAATGACATTACTGTGTGTTTCTGAGGCAGTCAGTTAAACTTCAAGTGCTCTCATTGCACTCATTGGTACACTTGTGCACATAGAAATGGATGAATAAAATTAAATGTAATTATTTCTTTGCATTGTTCAGATTCTTCTGCACTTAGGAGACAGCTTAAGAACATTAAAACAATTTTGACAAGAACAGGCCATTCAGTCCAACAAAGCTCACTGTTCCCATACACTTAATTCTTCTTAAAACATCAAGTCTAGTTTTGAAAGCTTCTAAAGTCTTACTGTCTACCACACTACTTGGTAGCTTATTCCATGCATCTAAGGTTTTTTTTAAAGAAAAATGTTTGTGCGAAATTTACCCTTAACAAGTTTCCAACTTTGTGTGTGTGTTCTTGATGAACTAATTTTAAAATAACGCTCAAGATCTGCCGTTCTAATTCTCTTCATAATTTTAAACACTTCAATCAGGTGTCGACTTAATCTTCTTTTGCTTAAAATGAAAATCTCAGCTCTTTAAATCTTTCCACATAATTCACCCCTGTAGCACCGGAATCAGCCTAGTCACTCTCCTCTGGACTTTTCCTATCACTGCTATGTTTTTTTTTGTAACCTGGGATCTCATGTATAATGCCATGCGTAGAATTCGCACTATAACATGACGTAAGCACAAAAGCAGAAATGTGCTTACGCACAGAAAAATCCAGATGCAGTACTCCAACTTCCGTGTTCTTCTGCTCCATAAATCCCAGTCAGCATGAAAAGTAATGCCCGTGCACGCGCCTTCTGTCCCATCCCAACTCCTCCCAGAATTACGCCTCTTTGAATATGCAAATCAATATAAATCGCCCTTAAACTCAGCCTTCTGTGAAAAGACAATGGGAAAAGCACGGGGAAAAATATAAGAATTTCAGCAAATACCAAGTGGAGGCAAAGGAAAAACTTACTATTTGTTTATTTAAACCGTGGTATAATCAACAAAAGAAAGTTGATAGAGTGGCATGTTGGAGAAACTTGAAAGCTCATGTTCACAAAGTCGCATAGTGCCAGAAATAAAAAAGAAGTTGTCAGATATCAAAGTCGCCGTGAAAAGGCGAGTTGTAGCCCACTGTCTGAGTGTCATATGAAAGCTTATTAGGGTACAGAGAAAAAAAAGGCACACAGTGGGGAAAAAGCACAAAATGTCAACTTCAATCTTGAAATTTCCACTTTAATCATGTAGTTTATTTTGTCATTAGAGTCGAACTTCATAAACTTCATCTTAAAATCGTTTAATTAACCAGTTTCTCAAATCACATCATAATTAAAGTAGCACGTTAGATGCTTTGTTGTTGTATGTGATCTTCTATGTGCTCTATGTGTGTGAATCACTACTTGCTTCTTAAACCGGCTCTCTTCCTCTGACTGGACACATAATCCATTACATTCGTGATATTATAGCTCTCTGAATAACTAAAATACTGAGATGTATACATGATATAATTTTAATGATGATAGGAGTTAAAACACGTTATTAGACATGGGTTTCACTGCGCAGTGATTGTGTACGACCTTCGATGAAATTATTTACTGCAGCAGTACTCATGGGCGGCTGTAGGCTTGTGGCGGCCCTGGGAAGAGAAAGAATTGGTGGCCCCTTCGCCTGCCAATGTCAATACAGTATCTTATGCACAATGGATGGCCACGTCCGTTGCAGACACTGCATAGACGCCTCGTGCTCATGACACAAGCGTTTAACCTTTGTCGAAATTTGCCGCTGCGTTTTTAGCTGTGTCGTTATTTTCTCTTTCTGTTTTATATTCAATATATATTGGTGTGGCTGCCCCTGCAGTTCTTGCTTTTCTTTCTCCAAGTAACCGATCGCCACACAGTCAGCTCTGTAATAGACGTTAAGCCATCTGTAAGCTTAGAGCGCCATTTTTTCAAAACGTTTAAGGAACATTGAAATATCTTCATAGTACATGTTTAATTATTCTATCCTTCATGCCAGTCCCAGTGAAGAATATAGATTATTTAAATGAAGTAAAATTTTTATCTGTATAATATAATAAACATATTATGCTGCATTTCATCTTAAAAATGATATTGTCATCATATGTAAATACAAGCTTTTTAAAGTGGCTCAGGTTGTGTAATATTATAATTGTAGTGCAAGTTTACAGTGGGGTGATTTTACTTATAAGTACAAACAGTTCTACAAGGAGCAATTGATTAAGTGCGTTTAAAGTTCTTGGAATAAAACTGTTTCTGAACTGTGAGGTCTGTATAGGAAACACTTTGAAACGTTTTGCCATGGCTGAGACAGCGTGTACTTGATGCTGTATACCGATATTTCTCTTTCCGATTAGCTGCTGCTGTGATTCCCCACTCAGATACAGTGATATAAATACTCCGAGTGGTACAGTGAGAGTAATATGGAAAAAGATGATCCGCTGTGGCAACTCCTAACGGGAGCAGCTGAAAGAAGAAGAAGAAGAAGAAGGTGCAGTGAGAGTAACAACGCTAAAGCAGTTATGGTATTTGGAATACTATGGCTATTCCCAGGACCATTATATTGTTACAAGTTAATTACAATCAGATGCATTACACTAATAAACAATATGCGGTTAGTTTCAGTGTATTTATATAGCCACGTCAGGAAAATAAAAGAGTAACCACACAGGAACAGTAGAACTACTTTGACGCTGGGTACCGTCAGTCTGCAAAACCGAGCGGAGAACTTGCGTACGACAAGGTATGTAGTACCGTGGAAAAGTGGGTGGCTTTACGCCAAGTGTAGGTTTTATTTTGAACGTGGAAAAATTCTTACGCAACATTTCTGTGCGTACGCACCGTTCATACATGAGGCCCCTGGAGACCAAACTGCACATGGTACTCCAGACGAGGCCTCACCAGTGTGTTACAAATCTTGAGCATATTCTGTCAGCCTTCTTAATGGCTTCTGAACACTGTCTGGCAGTTGATAGTCCACCACAACTCAGAAATCCTTCTTATAAGGTGTACTCTCGATTTTCAGACCTCGCATTGTGTATTCAAACCTAACATGTAATACTTTACGTTTACTTACATTAAATTTCATCTGCCCCAAAACTGCCCTGTACACTGTCCAAGTCCCTATGTAATGATTCAACAGATTCTAGATTTTCTGCCAATCCACCTAGCTTGAGCTCTGGTAATGAAACTATAACTACCTGCCAAACCAGGGGTTGGTGCTGTTTGCTAATGCCCTCTCTCTTCCTCCCTCACTCTACAAAAAAGAAGGCTGAAAGCCATTATACCTCTGAAATTACTTCCACTGTCCATCCTCCTGGAGTTGCCCCTTCCTCCCTGGAAGTCATATGACTAGCAGTTTGGCCATCTTAGAGTTAGTTCTGTTTTGAACTCGCGTCTTAAAAGATGTTTCTGCAACTTACTACGTGCTTTTTTTTTTTTTGTTCTGTGATAACCTTTAATTATATGGGGTCACCAGGGTTTCATGGTGTCTCCTTTTATAGGGGATAATCATTAAAGTGTATTGGACATTTTCAGTTGTTTGTTTTTTTTTAAAGATAATAGGAAGCTGTTGCATGCCTTGCCTCGCCTTAATTAACATCAGCTGCTCCTCCCTCTCCAGCATTGTACAGCTGCTGTTAAAGTGGTGCTGGGAACGGGAGAAACTATTGTAGTAAATTTAAGCACATGTGAAGAGTTTTGAACCCATTTCAAATAAAAGTAATGGTATACCTCTACAGCAGTGGTCCTCAATCACGGTTCTGGAGGGCCACAGTGGCTATGGGTTTTCAATCCAGCCAGTGTCCTAATTAGAACTCAGTCCTTGCTGATAATGAAAGTTGTTTTTTAACTCTATGCTTTGTTAGTGCGTTCATTCATCAAATACAAATTTTAAGTTACTTTGTAGATCAGAGGTCCTCAATTACTGTCCTGGAGGTCTGCTATGGCTATAGGTTTTCACTTTAACCAATTTCTTAATTAGAACCCTTTTATTTACTACTAAAGCAGTACATTTTTGGTCTTAATTTTAGCTTTCTTGCCTGTTACCATTCAGAACACTTAATTGCCTGTTTTAGATTTTAGCAGCTGCATTTAAGTTTTAATTTTTGCCTGTTTTCTTAATCAGCCATTCATTAATAATGAGATGCAGTTAACCAATAAACCCTCAGTTCTCCAGCTCATGTGCTTACCATGAAGTATTTATGATTAAAATGTTTAGAAATGAATGTGGAATTGGAAGGACCATTAAGTTTAAAACTATTCTGCTCCACAAAACACGTAGATAATGTTCTCACAGAAGGAAACTCTACAGTGCAATTAAAGAATGCAAGCATTAACAAGCCAAACAGTTCAATACCAAGTTTCATTATCAGCATGGACTGCTTTCTAATTCGGAAACTAGTTGGAGTAAAAACCTATAGCCACTGCGGCCCTCCAGGACTGTGATTGAGGACCCCTGCTCTACAGTATATGAATTTATGACCCACCTATTTCAACAAATTATTTTTTGTCTTGTTTGTATTAAGTCATGTTCAAGTCCTAGTAGAATTTAGAAACCTTCTTTGACTGTCAGGTAATTTTATTTATCTGTCAGATGACAGGCAATAGTATCATAGATTGAAAGCATAATTGACCTGAGCATTGGTAACTGGCTTTTTAGACAAGGGACACAACCTCTTTCACAGGAAAGGACTTGGAAATTGTATAGGATTTTAAAAAATATTGGCTAGACATAGTTGGACTCATTGGTATGTACAACATTGGTTCTGGAACCAAACCTCTTAATTATGGGTTGTCTGTCTTTCTCTCTTATCCAGGAGGTTCCTCCAAATTTGGAGTTTGTACTGGTTGACATCAGTGTAATTTTGATATTTAAGAGTGGTGGAAGATTTTGAGTGTTGTCTGCATAATATAATCGCCAAAAAACTATTCAGAGTATTCAGCCTTTTTTGAGATAGTGAACTGCGTTCATAAGCTTACCAACAACCAACTCTCTTGTTCTACTAGGAGACTCACACAAGGAATAATACCTGGATGGACATAATTGGGAAGAACAGCATGCCTTATCTGATCCCGAATGGTGAATTGTGACTAGACTTCTGTGCTATCCATGCCTTGTCCATAACAAATGTTGTATTTTGACAAAAGGGGGCTTGCAAATGTATCTGTTACTATTTTACATTGTGCTAAAGGTCAATGATCAACTCTGTGCTCACATCATATGAGATTAGGCTGTATGTTTAGGGCACTTGTGTAAAGAAAAGTGCTGAGCTGTCAACTGATTACCTTTGGGCAGTGACCATATTGATGTAGTGCCCACTGGATAGTCTTTGAAGACTCACGTGAGTAGTGACAGCTTGCTGGGAATGACTAATGGATACCCCTGTTCACAATGATTTCAATGTGGCTGAGATGAGATATCATATTATGTTAACAGTAAAATACAACTCTGTGGAACACAGTAACAATTTTATTTCTTTTTCTGCTGTCATTTTTGAAATACAGTAATCTTATTTGAAAAACTGGACGTCGTTCTATAATGTGCTTTCCTTTTTGAATTAGGAGTGGCCCACATATCAAAACTATTTTTTTTTTTCAGTTATGCAATCACTCTATTAATAGTGCAGAAACTTCATATTGGGCAGGAATCTGTCACCGAAAATATCCTCTGCCCTTCCTTAGTTTCTTTTTAATAATAGGTGTGCACTTGTATATTTTTCCATGAATCATAAGATTAGACACATAAATTGGCTGAAGAAGATGAAGTCAGTCAGTCAGTCAGTCATCGTCCAACCCCCATATCACCCTACTGTATATCCTAACACAGGGTCACGGGGTCTGCTGGAGCCAATCCCAGCCAGCACAGGGCACAAGGCAGGAACAAACTCCGGGCAGGGTGCCAGCCCACCACAGAGAAGATGAAGTAATCACTAAAAATAAATTAATATTTCAAACCTTAAACATTGCATAGAAATTCCAAGGTAAGAAGGAAACCTTGAAAATGAAAAATGCATATTGAAAGTTATTAAGTGACAAAAGGAAATAATAAAAAGGCACACCTAAATACTGTTTAATAGAAAACTATTTTACAAAAGATGCAATTAATTTAGGATATATTATGCTATTAGTTGTTTCATTTTTGTACATTGGTGTGGTTGACGCTCTTGAAAAACCTGTTATCAGCAGGTGACATGGCAAACCAGAGCCCATCAATGTATTACCAGGTATATAACAAAGAAACAGGTTCATCATGTGATGCACAAACCTAACTTCACATACCAGCATAATTTAGAAGTGCTAATGGACCAGACAGCAAATCTTTAGATGGAAGGGAAAATCCACATGAACACCAGGAGAATAAACACTACACAGAAGGCCCAACAGGATCAGACCACAAGAACTGTGGACGGACACCATAGAATGGCCCCAGCAGGTTTAATCATACTCTATGTTAGTTGTAAATGCAAGTATGATTTTCACCGCCCCCTGTATATTTGACACTATCCTAGTACTATTTTTGCTACTCCTACTACTATATTTTACTTTCAGTGTATAAGTGCATGGGTTTGTGCTATTATAGACAGTGGAATCATGATTTTATTCAGAACATTCTGCTTCATATATACTAATGACACAAATACTTGACATTGATCAAAAACATTTGAAAAATATATTAATATTTTCATTGGTTTGAAAAAAGTAATAAATGAAACATATCTTGCATTGTCTAATTAAGATCATTTTTGTCCAAATAAACTACAGAACTATGTTTTTTTGCTAAATATTTATTTGCCAATTTGTATGTACAATGTTTAAATTATTTGATGTTTTACTCCCACTTATTATTATCTATATAAAATGTGGATTCCTCCTATCTTTATTCACTATATAGTACATCCAGAAAGTATTCACAGGGCATCACTTTTTCCACATTTTGTTATGTTACAGCCTTATTCCAAAATGGATTAAATTCATTTTTTTCCTCAGAATTCTACACACAACACCCCATAATGACAACGTGAAAAAAGTTTACTTGACGTTTTTGCAAATTTATTAAAAATAAAAAAAACTGAGAAATCACATGTACTGTACATAAGTATTCACAGCCTTTGCTCAATACTTTGTCAATGCACCTTTGGCGGAAATTACAGCTTCAAGTCTTTTTGAATATGATGCCACAAGCTTGGCACACCTATCCTTGGCCAGTTTCGCCCATTCCTCTTTGCAGCACCTCTCAAGCTCCATCAGGTTGGATGGGAAGCGTCAGTGCACAGTTTGTTTCTGATTGTTTCTTCAAGAGTTGTGAAGCCACTTCTTTGATATCTTGGCTGTGTGCTTAGGGTCGTTGTCCTGCTGAAAGATGAACCGCAGGAGGTCAAGAGCGCTCAGGAGCAGGTTTTCATCCAGGATGTCTCTGTACATTGCTGCAGTCATCTTTCCCTTTATCCTGACTAGTCTCCCAGTTCCTGCCGCTGAAAAACATCCCCACAGCATGATGCTGCCACCACCATGCTTCACTGTAGATATGGTATTGGCGTGGTGATGAGCTTTGCCTGATTTCCTCCAAATGTGACGCCTGGCATTCACACCAAAGAGTTCAATCTTTGTCTCATCAGACCAGAGAATTTTGTTTCTCATGGTCTGAGAGTCCTTCAGGTGCCTTTTGGCAAACTCCAGGCGGGCTGCCATGTGCCTTTTACTAAGGAGTGGCTTCACTCTGGCCATTCTACCATACAGGCCTGATTGGTGGATTGCTGCAGAGATGGTTGTCCTTCTGGAAGGTTCTCCTCTCTCCACAGAGGACCTCTGGAGCTCTGACAGAGTGACCATTGGATTCTTGGTCACCTCCCTGACTAAGGCCCTTCTCCCCCGATCGCTCAGTTTAGATGGCCGGCCAGCTCTAGGAAGAGTCCTGGTGGTTTCGAACTTCTTCCACTTACGGATGATGGAGGCCACTGTGCTCATTGGGACCTTCAAAGCAGCAGAAATTTTTCTGTAACCTTCCCCAGATTTGTGCCTCGAGACAATTCCTTTGACTTCCTGCTTGGTTTGTGGTCTGACATGAACTGTCACCTGTGGGACCTTATATAGACAGGTGTGTGACTTTCCAAATCATGTCCAATCAACTGAATTTACCACAGGTGCACTCCAATTAAGCTGCAGAAACATCTCAAGGATGATCCGGGGAAACAGGATGCACCTGAGCTCAATTTTAAGCTCATGGCAAAGGCTGTGAATACTTATGTACATGTGATTTCTGTTTTTTTATTTTTAATAAATTTGCAAAAATCTCAAGTAAACTTTTTTCACGTTGTCATTACGGGGTGTTGTGTGTATAATTCTGAGGAAAAAAATGAACTTAATCCATTTTGGAATAAGGCTGTAACAGAACAAAATGTGGAAAAAGTGATGCGCTGTGAATACTTTCCGGATGCACCGTATTTAAAGTTCACTGCTCAGCTTTATTTGTTATCATTATAAAGCTTAATTTAATGGGGAATTGTGGTCTTATAAACCTGAATGGAATGTGACACCAACTAGGAAAGAAGGTAAGCATGAAATGAACAATTATGAACCACAGTTTTTCCAGCTTCTATACAGTTGCCTTAAAATAATAGAAAATGTTATTTATTAATCTTGCAACATTACAAAGTGACAAGGGGAGAAGCCTACCATTTGTGCTTCAGAACAGGTCCACCTGCAGCTCAGCATGTTTTGGCAAGTACTTGGATGGGATATTATCTAGGAAAAGCAAGGGTTGCTACTGGAATAGATGTTGGTGAGGTCACAGACGACACTTACTCTGTGGCCTGTGTGTAGATCCCAATGCCACAGTGCAGTGATGGGGACGCTGTGCTGTAAATATGGTGTCGTCCTTCAGATGAGACATACAACCAAGGTCATGACTCATTGTGGTCATTAAAAATTCCTGGGCAGCCTTTGTAAAGAGTTGGGTTTATCCCAGTGTCCTGGCTAAATTGACTATCATGGATTTGTCCATTGTGGCCCCCAATTCACCCTCTGCTTTTAACTGGCTAGCTACCTCTCACCCCTTCACCACCTAACTGCTAATGTGTAGTGAGCGTACTGGCACAACAATGGCTGTCGTCGCTTCATACACATTTGTGATAGTTGAAGGAGTTCCCCTTTTGCCTATGTAAAGTGTTTTGAGTAGTGAGAAAGTGCTATATAAGTGTAATTGATTATTATTATTAAGGAAAAGGTATACATTTTTGCTGACCTCTCAGCTTCTCTAATTTTAATTGTGACAGTCCTGAAACCCAAAAAAGTTTTTAAAAGGTTTCTTGGATAATGAACGTCTCTGCATTACCCACCAAAATATTATTTGCTTCAGAACAGACCCGCTTATATTTGTATTGAATCTTTATTGATAATTTCTGCTCCTTTAACTGGGGCTCTGACATCACAAAAATCTAAATGATTTTCACAAAATATGGCATGTTAATTAAAGGAAAACATGTATTGCTAATAGAGTTCACAAACTTTTTTATTATTATTTTTGAATATTGAACATCTTACAATGTCCTACACAGCTTAAATAAAATATAATAACACATGTTAGGCTGTCAGAAAAGCATTTTACGTTCTGTATACATATTAATGAATGGAATTTCCTCCGGGTAAAAGAAAGCTTTAGACTACTTTGTTAATTATCACAGTACTGGGCAAATGGCCATATCTTTTATTGGACAAGTAATCAAGCAGAGAATTTCAGTCCTGGGGAATTTTACCAGAATAAGTGTTCAGCTTGGCCAGTATTTATGTAACAATTGACTGCTGGAATCAGCTACTTTTATTAAAATGTTTCTGATTGACTAATTTTCTCCTTCAAAAATAGTCATAATTTTTTAATTATAATACTGATGATATTTATTAAGTATAGAGAGTCGCAAAAGAGCCAGCAGTAAAGCAAAATGCATACACCTAATAATTATGTCATAATGGAAAATGACAAAAAAAAATCAATAAATCTTAAATTAAATGAGAGATTTAAGACCTTCAATTTGAACATCCAAAATAATAAACTTTCATGAATTACAATTTTATGTTTGAAGAATTATTCAGGGAGTGAATTCAACAACCTGTATACTAACAAACTATTACATTTACTTTCATGACATACTCTGCGTGCTTCCACAATCCCAGAAAAAATTGACCAAAGAAAATATATGGTGTAGCTAAACAAATATTGAATTAAATACTCAAAATGGAAAGGCTGATAAAACAATTCTCAGATTTCTTGAACATGGAGATAATATATGATACTGTATATATATAATTATTAATATGATTGAAAAATGCATCTTAAAAAGTCTTTGGTCATCTTTCCATCCAGGCTCATAAAAAAACAATAACTGGCATCTGGTGAGACAAAAATAAATGTTGACACTTTGCATTCTGCTGTTTTTCTCCTCGTAAAGCTGTTATCTGGCCAGACATCACTTTCTGTTTAAATAGCTGTCAGAGCCAAATTTGTTTAGGATTTATGCCCTGCATTAGTCCAAAACAAGATTACCCTATTAAAGCTATTTAAGGCAATTCCTCTTGTTTATTTATTCATCAGTGTATTTATTTATTTATTAGCACATTTAGTTAATTTGGGGGTTGCTTCAAATTTCTCACTATCCTAAAAACAAACTGAAGTATTCATGAAATTATATCATTAATAAAAAGATCATTTCAAATGGAAAATATGGCCAATTTATCATGTCACATCATCATTTTATGTTAAATATAGTCAGATAGATAGATAGATAGATAGATAGATAGATAGATAGATAGATAGATAGATAGATCTTTATTTGTCCGCGAACATTTCTATGATTACTGACACAAAATTGGTTTATAATTTATTGAAATAAGGACATTCATAATTCATGCAGATTTCAGCCATTGTTTCTTTACTTGGTACTTAGAATAGCACTGCCCCTCAGTATACACTCAGTTTTACTATTTACAAATAGTAAAAAGGAGCTGCATATTGCTAATTGAATTAACTATGTATGAGTGCAGCTGGATTATGGTGTATAATTATTGTCTTGTGTGATATGGCTGTCTTTTATCACACTATTGGTCCTGCTGCACTTTTTAGAAGTTTAACTACACTTTCTTCACATGCTATGACCTTTGTAACTTTTTCTTTTTCTCAGTGTATGGCATCTATATGTTTTATATTAGTGGCTCTTCTTTGTCAGACAGAAAAAGAAAAAATGTTTTGCATGCACTTTTTTGCTTTGGAATATTAGATATTTCTATTATTTTGAAAAAAAAAAAAGAGTGTTGTCCATGTCTGGTGCATCCAAGGACAAATTTCCACTTCACTATAGTGATTATCTGAATAAGTGGAGGGTGTGCTGTTATACTGGGTGAGGCTAATTTGCTTGACAGTTGTAATGTTACGTCTGATTTGTGACTGTTTGCACTTAATAAATGGGAGGCAAATTTTTAGTATGTATCAATTAAATAATCTGTCAAAATGCACTGGTCAACAAAACTCAACAATGACATTTTGTTCCTAAACCATGAAGTAGGAGCTCCTAACATTTTACCCCTATTATCCATACTGGTAAGATGAAGCATTGTCCACTAAGAAAGTCTAAAATAAGTTTTTGCACACTGATGTCAAACTTGAAAAGGGAGCATAAAGATTAGAACATTAGTACAACTGCGTTGAGAACAGGCCATTCAGTCTAACAAGCACATTCATTCTGTTCTCCTGGATTTTCCAAAAATTTTAAAAAAAGTTCTCTGTGGTTCTTTCCTCCACCACACTACTTGGTAATCTATTTCATATGTCTGTGGTTCTGTGTGTGAAGAAATATTTTATGAGATTTGCACAGATTTCCTACCATGTCCCCACTTATTCTTTCTATGTGTTATACTTTACATTTCCTTAATTTACTACATGTACTTTGCATTAAATTTCATCTGCCACAAATCTGCCCAAGCCTGTATGCTAAGTCCCTCTATAACAATTTAGCTTATTCTACATTGTCTGCCCTTTCACTTAGATTGGTATCATCTGCAAACTTAACCATCTTATTGATTATATACTTGTCTAGCTTGTTTTATGTATATTTAAATGAACAGTGGCCCCAGCACTGACACCTGAGAGACATCACTTTCAATATTAACTGATTCTGAAAATGTTCCCCTCACCATAACCCTTTGTTTCCTTTATTTGAGTCAATTTTGTACCAGCACCACACCTTGAATTCCCACATCTTTTAGTCTATATTACCACTTATTTTAGTTTGAAACAAACAACTTGACACATTTCAAGGTCTCTCAATATCTTCTTGTCTGCTGTTGGCTAGCTACAGGTAATATAGAATGCATAAATAGTTAAAAAAGATGTTTTATTTTAAAATCAAATGACAAAAGTATGTCTTCTCATCTGCCATGGACAACGAAAAGTTGACTTATTTACTTGTGCATCTGAACTTAAAGGCAATAACAGAAAGCTATAATCTATCTTGTATCAATATATTATTATTTATGCACTATTGTTTCTCACATATTTCTTTTTGATTTTGTTATTTGCTGCTTTGCTGTGTATAGCACATGCAATTCAAATGCACAATTTTTATTTGTGAAGTTATTGAAGCCAGTAACTCAATATAAAGGAGTGTTCTTTTACCAGCACTCTCTTGTACATCTTCATAAGTCTTTGTTTCTTCTTTGAATTCTGAGTATATTTATATGTATCTGTTTTTTATCCCTAAATGCCATTGATGCTATTGACATTTTAATGGGTTCTGAGTCTATCACATGAGCAATTCTACAAGTTAAGATAAGGTTAAGGTATACGATTTTACCAAATGCAACCTTGAATCACAGTTTCCACTGCACTTTATTCCCATACAAAGACATTCAATTTACAATTAAAAAGGCTTTAATTTATACAGTTTGTCTGAATGGTAAAAAATATAACTAGCACTTCCTGATCCTACTGATACAATATTAGGAGGGATTTGTCTACTAAAAACAGATCTTAATTTTTCTGTGCCTTGATATCAGCTTTATCCCAAAGTGACATAGATAATCTTAAAATCTTCCTGTCTCGTGCAGGGTTTACATGGTAGAGCATTTTTTTCAATTTGCATGAGAGATATCTCTTTCTATTTTACAATTAAGATTAGTAGAGATTAAAAAGGAAAAAAATGTGCTGAATAGCATATTGTATTGTCGTTGTGTTTAATCAGAGGAAGATGTACCCTACATATGCAGCTTTATTTTCTCATAGATGATAGCAATGCTTGTCTGGCATCTGTTAAAAGGTCTTAAGAATCAGTACTGTCTGCCCTCATATAAGCAGTCCAGTATATTAAAAATAAGCAGTAGTAGGTAATTCATTAACCAGTGCTTATCAATCACAAAAATGTCGAGTTCTTACATTGGTCTCCTCTGAGCTGTCCCTAGGTGGTATATTGCAATTTCCTTCCATTGTCCAGAGATATTTGAAGTATGCCGTTATTGCCTGCTTGAATTGCCTCCTGTGGTTATTAGTTGCCCTGTGGATGACTGACACACCAACAAGGACATAATGTAATTCAAATCTATCTATCTATCTATCTATCTATCTATCTATCTATCTATCTATCTATCTATCTATCTATCTATCTATCTATCTATCTACTTGCAAAATTTAATTAAGCTATAATTCAATATTACTAGTAGGGAATCATTAATAAGACTAATTCAAATGGTACACAGCTATTCTTCTCATCTGGTGAAGTGCTGCAAGATTGTCATGATTTCAGGCATTGCATTAAATGAGAAGCAATTATTGGTTTTATTCAAGTTTGCCTATGGATTGACAACTTGAGTTTGCTTGACTCGTGAATTCAAAATTGATCTCTCTTGTGAAATTTGGTGAAAATATGCAATATAATTATATGAAATACTGGTTCAAAAGTATGACTTTGCTCTGTAACAGGATTTGGTACTTTTCTGTTATTTTATGCATATCCGTTTAGCCAAATGGCAATGAATGAACAGTTCAACCCCAGTGTCTTTTATCAAGAGTGCGCCATTTTCAAATTGTATTGAGTGAAGCTTATTCCTTAACAAGCATTTCAGATCAACAGATTAAATGTCTGTGAATTCAATTCTTAAACCGAACTCTGGATTATCAAATTGTGTTAGAAAAATTAAAAAATTCACAGTAATGGGCCATTCAGAACCCTCAGTAAGAATGTAAATGTTGGCAATTGAAAGGATTAAGTTTTCAGGAAGCTTTAACCAAATGTAGTTCTGCTTGAGAAAGGCAAATAATTAAATATTTATTTTGCAGCACTACAAAAGTGGAAAAATACATCCTTAGCAAGTTGTGAATAAATTGCAAAACATAAAAAAAAAACTCTATTTTGGAGCGATACATTTCTAGCAAAATTCTGAAATGCCATGTAGCATGGATTTTAAGTTGGTTCAGCTTTATTATACAGTACATTCAAAATTTCATTAACATGAACTCCACCATTTAGGAATAATTACAACTTCCCTTCCCGATGAAATTTTTGAAAGTGCATATAGAGAAAATTTTAAGATTAACAACCTACATGCAGAACTTCTTGAAAATCCTAGCTCTCTTTCCCATAGGTGGAGTTTGATTTGATTTGATTTGAATTTAGTTTTTTCAAGTTTGACTTGCTTGTATGGAATGTTACTTGCTTTAAATAAATTGTAAATGTAAAAAAAAATCTTGAAAATTAGGTCATCTGTTTTTGCAAACAAACAAGATATTTGTTTGGGACTGTGCACTAATGCCTTCCCTCTTGCAGAATGCAAGATTGACAGCCGTTCCACCACTGACGTCACTTCTGTTATCTGCCCTCCTGGACCCAATTCCTGTCTGGAACCCATATTAACAGAAGTTCAGCTATTCTGAGACAGTTCAATTCTGAGCTCCCATGTGAAAAGATGTTATCCGTAATTTTCTGCATGTTTTTTCTTTGTTGCCTTATTTCAGTCATACAGGGTCACCAGGGCGGTGCACCAACACTTTGACATTGTTTTCTCTCGTCTTTACAATATATTTATATATACAGTATACACACACACACACACATACACCACCAGCCTAAAGCCTGGACACACCCAGAAATGTTTATATTATTGATGGAAACTGATACCTTTTTTAATCCAGATACTACAAAATTGAGGTAAAAATAAAGCCAAGGCACTGGTAGTGTACATCAGGGATATTAATGGCTCATTATCACAAGTGCTTTATCAGAGGTTGCTCATCCATTTCTTTAGTGTATCAAATAATCAGAACACTTTTATGTATGTCATGGGAGGAGGCATTTGGTGGTTTTATTTTACCAACCCAGTGTATAATTGATTTTACTTGTATTTAGATAAATCCTTAATCTGCCTGGCATCTGTTCAAATAGTGAAGAAAAAATATTACACAGTGCATAACTTTGCTAAGGTCCTTTGTAATTTTTCTGAAATGTATTTATGAATATTTATGTCCCTTTCTTCAACTGAATAAACAGAATATAAAATGGGTGGAAAATGTTCTGATATAAACATACATCATATTGTGTACATGGTCATATTCACTAGGAGTGCTATTTCGGACTTCTTTAAAAACACAGATTTATTTTTGATAGAATACAGGCAGCCTAAGTGACTCACACTATGAGTCAGTGTGGTTTCACTTTGAGCCTTGTGGTTTCCAGTTCAATTCTTTAGCCACCAGACACACTGCCTGCCAAGGGCCAGATGTGAATGTCAATGATAAAGTGTATTTTTTCTACTGTATACTATTTATCTACTGTATGTACAGCCATACATAATGTAAAAACAAGTGAGGAAAAACACTGGCAGAGGTACAGTAATTATTATTTTTATCCTTGTGGTCACTTCTTAACAAACATTCTGTACCGTATACTACACTTCAGAATATAATCAAAACAAATTGGGTTCATGTTGACTATTGTTATTATTGCTGATCCAACTCTTTTACCAATGACTTCAGCCAAATAAAGGCTTTTGTGGTGTTTACAAAAAATCTCTCACAAAAAAACACATACAGGTACAGTACATGAAAAAAGAGAAGTCTAACAATAAGCAAGCAATAACACGGGCCTTAGGGCAGTACCTCCATTGGTTTTTCCAAAAAATCTCCATTCTGCCTCTGTCTGTCTGCTGACCATCCTCCCTTGGATAAAGGCGTCTGCTAAATAAATGAAATAAAACAATTTTGAGCGCCATTTTACTCTTCTGAAACCGAAGGCTGCACTGTGGAAAACTGGCGACCTGTCTGACACCTGATGCTTCTTCTTCTTCTTCTTTCGGCTGCTCCCGTTAGGAGTTGTCACAACAGATCATCTTCTTCCATATCCTGCTATCCTCTGCATCTTGTTTTGTTACACCCATCACCTGCATGTCCTCTCTCACCACATCCATAAAGCTTCTCTTAGGCCTTCCTCTTTTTCTCTTGCCTGGCAGCTCTATCCTTTGCATCCTTCTCCCAATATACTCAGTATCTCTCCTTTGCACATGCCCAAACCAACGCAATCTCACCTCTCTGACTTTGTCTCCCAAACCGTCCAACCTGAGGCGACCCTCTAATGTCCTCATTTCTAATCCTGTCCATCCTCATCACACCCAGTGCAAATGATGCTACCAGGACAAATTCGACTCTTTGTATCCATGTCATGGGTGAAGGTGGAGCTTAGGAAATCGGTAGGGGTTGAACTCAAGACAGTTTATAAGTTATATTACCCAAGATACTTAGATGTTTTGTGCATGCTTAATCTTTTCCTGTTTTGTACAACCCAGTATGTGCATCCATAAATAATTATGTAAGCAGGCAAAGGCAAAGCAGATGCATTAGGTACAGTGATCAAAGAATACATGCTTTCATTTGTTAATGTAAAATGTTAGTCTCAAAAGCCTGAACTTTTCACAGGCAGGTTAGTAAAAGGTGTTTTTAAATTTTACATTAAAAAGCCTGACAAGAAGTGTGAAGGAAAAAAAACAAAACTATACCTATTTGATGTTTTTTTTTTCCAAGCAAAGAACATCTTGAAAACAAATTGCCAGTTATCAAACGCTTCTTTGAGAAATCATACCAACTGTCAAGAAAGTATATTTGTGTGATCACTGTTGTTAGTAAGCAAATATACAGAACAAAAGATGAAGGTATCTTTTTATGGTGATCATGCTGACATGAGTGTGATATTTTAAAATAATTCATGTTCAGCGTTGATTTAAATGTCTGCTTTCCACATTAGTTTTATTTATTTTTGGATTTTCAGCTAGGCCTACATGTTCAGACTGCACTACATGTTTTGATATATATGCTATGTTGGGTGGTCTAGTACAAAAAATGTTATCTGGAAAAAAAGGCAGCATAGGCCAGGAGATGGATGCACCAAGGCTGTAAGGTCAAGAACGTTTAGCCACAGAATAAACACCTTTCTGGCTAACAGAGAGCACAATATGGTATCAACTCAGCAATTGGACCATTTTGCCCTTTTAAAGGTAATGTCAAGGAGAACTGGCCTTCAGGCCATCATGGAACAGCACACTATCCCCAACTTCTTTAACTGACATACTTGACATATACAGTAGCTCTTGTTCATTTGTCATGCTTATTGTATTCTTTGTATGCTCACTGTGTTATCCCTTCTTTTTGTTTCATTATTTACATAGCACATTTATTGATTTAGTATGTTATGGTATCCTGGGTATCATTTTGCTTAAGACGTTTGTGATAAAAGCTCTTGTTATTTCAGGTAAAAGAAGAAAAGTAATTTAGATAGACAGATACTTTATTAATCCCAAGGGGAAATTCACATAATCCAGCAGCAGTATACTGATACAGAAAACAACATTAAACTAAAGAGTAATAAAAATGCACGTAAAAACAAACAATAACTTTGAGTAATGTTATCATTTACTCCCCTGGGTGGAACTGAAGAGTCGCATAGTGTGTGGGAGGAACGATCTCACTGAAGCTGCTCCTCTGCCTGGAGATGACACTGTTAAGTGGATGCAGTGGATTCTCCATGATTGACAGGAGTTTGCTTAATGTCCGTCGCTCTGCACCAGATGTTAAACTATCCAGCTTCATTCCTACAATAGAGCCTGCCTTCCTAACAAGTTTGTCCAGGCGTGAGATGTACTTCTTTATGCTGCCTCCCCAGCACACCACCTTCGTAGAAGAGGGCACTCGCCACAACCGTCTGGTAGAACATCTGCAGCATCTTATTGCAGATGTTGAAGGACGCCAACCTTCTAAGGTGGTATAGTTGGCTCTGACCTTTCTTACACAGAGCATCAGTATTGTGACTTTATATGATTTATAATTTGTGACTTTATATGTCATAAAAGGGTTTTTAAACCTGCCCTAAATTATATTGTATGATATTCTAATGATTTAAGAACTATTGTTGCATGGTTATACTTCTTACTTGTAGCTATGATGCAAAGTTTTTAAAAATGCAAGTAAGGAAGCAATTCCAATAGTCTGCGTAATAAATGCCAGGAACTGTTAAAGATTTAGGGCACCCTTGGGCAAACTCTGTATAATTACATATTGTTTTTAAAGAAAAAAAACATGTGTAAGCACAAACAAAGTCTTCTCAAACCCGAGGCTCATTTGGCAAACTGCCTGAGATGGCCGTTCTTCGTGTCTTATGAAAATTGGGCAGGAAGGGGCAGGTCCAAGTGGATGGACACCGGAAGTGACGTTGGTGAAGGAGAGCTGTCATTCTTCTGAAAAAGAGAGAATGTTCTCACACAGCACCAACCCCAGTTTTTCTCAAACCAGACATACACTGTGCCATTTTAGTAAAATTTTAAGCCAGATTTGCAGTTACCCATTGATTTTTTGAGTTTGCCAGAATTTCAGCTTCATCAGCTGTCATTTCACATGCAGAATGAGAGGGGTTCCAATGCCTGATTGCATCTTCCAATTTGTTTGTTGTTTGATCACAAGAATTTCTGTCATGTCAGAAATTTCAGTTGCCTGTCTTGTAGTGTGCGCAGTCCCACAAGCTGATTTTCTGTTGTGGCCATCGAATTTTCCAAAATTCATTGTGCAGTGACTGCACTGAAGGGTGCATTTTACATTGGGTGTTGCAGTTGCCATGCTCATTTTCACGTTCTTGATTTCAAAAAGCTAACTATCATATAGCAACACCCATACAATCAAAAGGTCAATGACGAAGGTATCTCAGAAAACTTTTACTGGAAGAACCTGAAATGCAACAACGATAGCAACATTTATTTATATAGCACATTTTCATTCAACAATGTAGCTCAAAGTGCTTTACAAGATGACAGAGGGAAGTTGCAAGAAGAGTAAACAATTAAGATTAGGCAAAATATATTAAAGAATAAATAACAGTAAAACAAGGAACCACAGAAAGAAACAGCAGAGAACAGTGGGGATTAGTACAAATTATAGTAAGAAATAAACACACACAAAGGTAAAGTATATGTACCTCAAATTCCCTCTATAAAATATACAGACTATCTTGCTCATGCCTTCCCAATCATCTGTGTCCAGTAATGCCTTTCTGTTTTCTTTGTAGCTTCAGAGCACAGTATGCAATGCAACTCATTCCTTTGTTGACATTTTGAGAAGCCTGCTGGCATATTTTGTTTTTTATTGAATGGATAAGCTTTTATTGCAAAATGTCAATGGGTAAAACTGGCCATCAGGGCCAAGTACACATATAGTCTGAGTACCCATGTCGTGACATGTCAATTGGACCGAATGTCTTGGTACAGCTTGTGCACAAATTTCATTAGTGAATCAATCTCGCGGTTTGAGTAGTCACTTGACCATGATTTCTAAAAATTGCACAGTGTATGCCCGGCATAATACAAGAGGATTAATTATCTCTTCAAAATTGTGTTTCTTAAAAATGGAGAGCTTGTTTTAAAATGTGTGGAAATCTACATTTATTTAGCCAAGCTAAATTCGAAAACCTTTTGAATAAAGAATTAGTTTTTCCTTGATATTTATATCTCTTTTCTGTTCATAGAAAATTGTTTTAAATCTTCATAGCATCTTCCTTATTCTGAGATGAGTACTCTTATTAGTCAGCAGTAGGTCCTCTGTCAGTTTAGACCCACAGTGTTTTTTATGGTGTTTCCTATATACAATGATCTTAGCCAAGGTGAAAGAGGCCATGCAAATCTCTAGAGGGTGTTCTAAAGATTTTTATGACTCCATGGAAATTTTTATTCCTTGTTCTTCAAGTCATTTTGGCAGCTCGTCTTGGGAAGATTGACTGCTGTCGTTAGCTTTCTCATTTTGGTTTTTATATGTGGTTTAGGGGAGTGTCAGAGCCTTTGCTTAGTTTAGTAATCCTTTACAGAGTAAAAAAAACTGTTTTTCTGACATTTGAAAAGAACTTTTTTGTCTTAGAAAAGTGGTATTCTAGACTCTGTGTTTAACAAGTTTTCCCTGATTAAATAGGTACAAATTAATTATTTAAGGTTTGAGTGCAATGTAAGACGTGATGAGTGATGGTCAACCAAAGTCTTCAAGTGGCTAACCCGAAGTTGTCTTTTATTAGGATTGAAGTCATGGGAAAGTGGGGACAATAACTTTTTCACAACTGAAGATTGTATGCTAGATACTCTAAATAGTGAGGAAATAACACCATCAATGTCATTTTATATGTGTCTCTCATCCATATACAGTACTGCTAAATCCTAAAACAATTCTAATTAAATTCAGTTTTAAATAATTAAGGCTTAATACAGAAGACAAAGCCCAAATACTTTGACATACATTCATTAAATAATCTGAAATACTGTTGATTAAACTAAAAGACAACATTACTGACAGATAATAATTTTAATATATATAATTTGTTTTAAATTCTATACAAAATTTTATCACATAGGAGAACTGCTACAAAAAAGCTTACTATTTGTAGCTGTAAGACAGAAAAAGTTGAATTTCAACACCTAAAATCACATGTACAGTAAGTAATATATATTCAATTGAATGCTATAAATTTAATAACCTACTTTAATCGCTATATAGCTACCATTCTTAATAGTACAGGCTAAAACACCCTAAAAGGTAAAGTCTAAGTGTCACCAGGTTCTCTTTGTTTGGACCACACAGGTTGTTCTTACTGAGCTCTCCGGACACAAAAATGGGTCTGAACCCCTCATTATTATGAACAATTTCTTTTTAAACTTTTCCTAAATTTTCTGGAGCTATAAAAATCATTTATGTGTTGTTTCTGAGTTTTATACATTCACAGAAATTAATTATGTGATTATTTACATAATTAGAACCTTTGGTTAGGAGTTAACTTTTATTTTACATCTTTTTGGATGCCGTTTTTTTTTTTATTATGGTCACCACCATTTTGTGGATTCAGCCGTCATGATGCAGGTCCTGGTTGCTAGGGATGTGGGGTTAAAAGGTTGTTTCAATGGCCATTCTGTGTCTGAGATAGGACAAAACTTAGCAATCTGAGAACTTTTGATATTAGACTACTGGTTGTAGGAATAAGCTCAGCTTTTTGACTTTGATTTTTGGCTTGTGATTTGGCTTTGATGTCTCTCTCATTTTAATTTCCAGTCTTGATCTCTGATTTTCCCTTGACTCCATTCTTTCTTCTGATCCTCACTTTACACTTTATGAATTGTCTGCCTTTTTTGCTGTCAGTACACTCATATTGTGTGAGATGAAACAATCATATTAACCAGTCAAGCCAAAGTAGAACTCCTCTGGTTCAAGTGAGTAACTTGGTTTCCGATTGCATCTCTTCTTTTGCAGCAGCCTCATTCTTTTGAGCTTTACTACAAAATCAAGTTGTGGTCCGAGGCATTGGGTAAATTTCAAAGAAGTAATCACAAAAAGTGCAGACTGCAATCGAGCCCATGTGTGCACAAGTGCGCTTCGCTTCGTGGTTAATTGAGGTACTGGCTGATTGCATTGCGTACATGTGGATCAGTCAGCCACCTCGGTTGTGCTTTAGAGGAAGTCACTCATTGCACATGTGCCTAATTGGACAGGGGAGATAAGAGGAGCCTGCATGGGCCAAAGTGGGGTGAGATGAAAGATTGTCGGAAAAAAGAAGACAGCCAGAAGGAGAGTCACTCGGAAAGTATGAGGCTGATGCTCAGGACCTAAAAAAGCCCACTCCAGCTGTGCAGTTCAGGGAGCTGGAGTGACACGGTGGTCAATGTATCAGCTCACTGCATAAGTCCAGAGAGAGGCAGTGGGTTCTTTAGAGGTAACAGGAGCTCGATGTGGTGTCCTGTGGGGGAGCTATGGTCCGTAGGGAACGCAAGCCTAGCAGCAGGAGTTGGAGGTTCGGCGTGGTGCCGTTCCGGAGCAACAGATGGCTGCAGGTACCCGAGCCTGTTAGCAATGTGTTGGTGCCCAGCTGGGAGCCATGGGTTGTAGCAAACTGAACTTAGCATAGAAGGTTGGCTGAACTGCCAGTTAGGCATCTCCTCGGCTGGAATTTTCCCATGTGGGGGTAAATTGAGGAGACATCTGTTTTGGATGGATGCACCCAGGACTGAATTGTGAAAGAGAAGATTTCTGCCTGTGTATTTAACCTCATTTTTGGGCTTGTTTTTAACCTCCACATTTTGCACTGTTTTTATGTGACTATTTTTTTATTGATACGAATGCTCTGCACTATTTTTTTAGACATTGCTTGGTTTAGTTGAATTTTAAATAAAAGCATTAATCACTTATGCATCTACCCCTTGCTGTATGTTTGTGCCCTCATTTTCCCAGCTCATTTCTATTACAATATCAACAATATCGGGTGCAAGAGACAAATGGGACCATGGAGCTAACCCAGATAACCCAGTGTGATATTTTAAACCTTTAAAAAATAATATCATGTTTTGGTTATATTACTCCTTTGTTTTTTGTTGAGAATCGCATTTTGCATATGAATAGCATATTATGAATTGGGTGTTATAGAATTTAAAAACTTCCACAGTAAGATAGCTGTTTCATGTAAGGAAGACAAAAATGTTAAGGTAAGGTAGTTTAACCCGTGTATTGCTAAGAATGTCTGCAGCAAAAAGATGGTCATTTGTGGAGGGCAGGACTGGACCACGTGTCTGTCTAGGGGGTTGCCAACTGGGATCCCCAGCTGTTTCGTCATTTGGTGGATGCGGTAACACGGTGCACCAGTGCATGTTCCCCAACTGGACCTGACATGACCTGGTCTAATAACACTAATTGCACTAGAAATTGGCAAGATGTGGCAGATTTATCAGCTTAGGCAAGCAAGAATTTCACTGTGCTCTCTATAAATTACAGTAATGACCCTATAAAGCTATATACTATATTTTAATTCATATTTAGAAACATAGAATGTTAAAGTTTATTTTCAATTCATTTAATGTTTTTCATTCTTTCTAATTATTTACAAGTGTAAACTTTGCATTTCTGACTTGCAGTACGTGAGTATGTATGTATTTTTTTTTATCTTTCCTTTGTCAGCAAAGTAGTTTGACATGAGAGGCTTCTGAATATGACTTGAAGCATGATGTTTCCAGTGAACGATAGAGCAAATAAACAAAACCCTTAGTGACAGCAGAGTCCACAGCCTGTAGGTTAGCAATCACCGGTTTGCATTACAATATGTTGCGTGGTTTCTTTGAGAACATATGAAATGCAGGCAAAACAAGGTCATTTGCTCCCTAAAGGCTAACCCAGAATTATCCAGGTTATGTTTTGATCTGCAAGGAGAAAAAAAAAACTTCACTGTGCATTTGGTATCAAAAGAAGGCAGAATACCCTTGCTATGCTGTCATAACTCAAGCATTTACAAGAGTCTTACATTTTCACTTCAATATTAACCCTTTTTTCTAATGGGAACAAACTTCATTGTTATTTCTAAAAAAGGTAGCTCCCTGACACATACAACATGGAACATAAGAGAGCAATTAATATTTTATCTATAATTTTGTACGGCCCCCAGTTTTCAGTCTCATGAGCTTTATTTTTCTGACATGTTGTCTGATTTAGCATCACAAAGAAAATTCCTAAAACTACAGTTAAGCCTAATTGTGCCTGCAGAGCAAAATCTTCATTGTTAAATTAATATTGTGTGAAAGTAACCCTTAAAATATGTATATGGAGAGTGTGGATACATATAAGTATAATGTTAATTTATTTTTTGCTGTGCACTTATTCTTTTCAGTAAGCATTTTATCCAAATAAGTGTCAACAGGAGCCAAAAGGAACAGGAACAGAGCACAAACCAGCCCTATTTGAGAGATCTTTGAACATAATAAGACACACCTACATTGGCACACGTTCAAGTGGAAGTGCTCTTTACAAAATAAATTGAATCAAACTGAATTCATACCGCACCACTGCATGTTATGGTTATACATGTAAATGCTAGCACAGTCACTGTTTCTATTGTGTTTGCATATTCTCCTTGTGTCTCAGTCACTTTTTCTTTGGATACCTGGACTTGTTCTATTGTGGTTCACACACATACAATACAGGCCTTCTCAGTTCACAGATGTGCATTGTGGTAACTGCCAGCTGCCACCCATGAACCTCCAACCTCTGGACAGCCCTCTAAATCAACCTCCTTTTCAGCATGAAATAAAGGAGTAACTCCCTTATCGCTCATGCAAGGACAGGCTAGAAATGGAGTGGAGCATTTCCTGATAATATCAGCTGAGCTCTCTCTCTCTCTCTCTCTCTCTCACCCAGCTCCCGCTCTACTGCACAGTTCAGAACCAACACCATACCCATCCCACAGCACACTGCAAATCCTGCCAACTATGCCAATTGCTATGTCATGGGTTAACAGACACACACCACAAGCATTTTCAGTTTGGAGATTTGTACTCTGGTAATTGCAGTTGGCCCACCATTAACCTGTGACCTTCTGGTTTCTAATGGCCTTCTAAATCAGTATACTTGTCATTGTGAGCTAAAGGAGTAACTCACTTACAGTATCTTTTATGAACGCAGTAGAGAGGAACGCTTCCTGGTGATGTCAGTTGAGCTGTCTCCCTTCACCCAGTCCCACTCTACGGCCCAGCTCTGCACCAACACAACTCTCCTTTATCCCAAATACATACATTTTAGGTTAATTAGTGAGTCTTGACTGGCTCTGTATGAGTTAACGTGCAAGAAAATGAGCCTTGCAGAGGACTGACATCCTCTCATACATTCTTTATTTGTATATGGTCTCCATTTCCCTAAACCCTGAACTTAATTATCTTGATTTGATAATAGATTTAATGATGTTAGTTAAACACACCATTCAGTCTTAATTTATACAAGGCAAAATGTATGCATCAATCATCAAGTTTTCAATTTTACATTTTATGTTAGTTTTTCTTTGCTCACTTATTATACATTATATGATATTTCTTTTGTAGTTGTCTTAGTATTCGCCAACGTTGTGAGCGTCTTATCAAAAGATGTAATTTTTCATATGTGATTAAGGTAAACCACATATACCTAATGCTGCACAAACGATTCCCTCTCTACTTCAGTATTTTTTCAAAATGTGAATAGAAAGTTTAACAACATAAAACATCACCCCAAATGCACTTCAGCTCAAAGCTAAACCTGGACCCAGGAATTGTGAGTCACCATCACCATCTGCTATGCCAACATGTCTCTTGCATTGAAACATATTCCCACAAGCAGATAGTATATTGATGGAAAAAAACAGATGCAAAACTCATTGCTGTACTGAAATTTTAACTTTCATTGCTAAAAATAATGAAAAATTAGAATAATATGAAACAAAACAGTACAGCAACAAAAACAAAAGGTGTAGCTGTGTTACCCAAAATTACCAAAGTTCTGCATTTTCAGAATGGATTTGGATTCTGCCAAAAGCTTGATGCATTGAAATGATTCTACAGACAAAATATCTTAGTTTTAAAAACTTTAGTAAAAATTCAAAGTAAAACAGTTCACACAAAAATAAAGAAAAATTGGTGTTACAAAATAAAGAAAAGTTCTTGTTATAGAAACGTTCTGCTTAAAGCTTATACTGTATATCTTGCTTCATTCTTTAAGTTTGTTTACAGCTGAACCATTTCTAAATGGTCAGAAAACTGTATGCCTATTCTATTTTCATACTGTAAATGGGTCTTTCGGTCCCTGCTAGCACTGGGGCCAATTCTAAACAGCAACTGACTTAATTAACACACTCTATTATAGATATTTCAAGAAAGTTCTGTCTCATATTAACTTACAGGGGTGAAAAGGCTATACCATTGTCTATGGATATGAAAGAAAATTATATTCTATTGAAATTAAGTATGTACTAATATGAGTTTAACTTAAAGAATTCACTTTTTAAGATTGGCTCTTACATTTCCGGCCCCTAATAATTTATGCAGGAGCAGAGACAATTCTGTTTTCTTCTGTTTTCAATTCACTAACAATAAAACTGCAAGCATACATTTAAAAATTTCATATTGAAGCAGGCACAGTTTATTCACAGGTCTGTCCAGTGTGCTGGTTTTGGTCTACACACAAACTCTTCTGACTGCACCTTTGGCATCTGGATCTTACAAAAGGACTTTTACAATAGTCATCTTGTAGTCCTTCAGTATCTTGAATGACCAACACTGCTTGACACCTCTGGTCTATTGAGCCAGCAAGCTTCTGAATCGGTAGTTGTGGGATGCTATCCTCTGTCTGCAGAAGAGCCTGACAAAGTTGCTGGCTACTGGCAATTAGAGGCTCATGTTGCTGCATTTCACAACAAATGGAGTCCTGTGAGGTTAAAGTCAGGAGTGAAGGCATGCCCTGCACACCAGCATTCATTCCTCAGGACATCTTTGACCACAATATCTGTGTGTGACCTGGCATTGTCCTGTTGTAGGTTTGGGTTGTGTTGCCTCACACTGAGAATGATGCTACACATCTCATTACTATAATGCACACCCCTCAGCCTATCCTCATAGAGGCGGAGCTGTCCTCAGCCAGTACGATGAACTGGCAGTCCATACCATCACACTGGATCCACCGTAGGGAGCAGTTTCCAGGAAACAGGTTGCAACATACCCTTTGTCTCTTCTCCTACTCCAAAAAGTAGACAGATGACTCATCCATGAAAAGAACCTGATTCTCCAGCTCACACGTCAATCACACCATCTGTCATCTAAGAGATGTGAACAGAGGGTCTCTGACAGGCAATCTTGGTATAAGCATCGATTCTGTCCCTCACTGTGCTGTCACTTAAACAGACAAAGAATCTTCTGGTAGTTTCAGCAGGATGAGTTACAGATTTGAAATAATCTCACAGATGGACTAGGCTGATTTGTTTCTCCTTCTTTAGTCAGGACATGTGAGGGCAACCAGATATTGGATGGTTGGTTGAAACTGTGCATGCTTTTGAAAGACAGTGATATGGTTTAATCCATAGGGTTTGGCAATGCTGGCACACGAGTCTACCTTTAGCATACCAATAGCTCTTTTTCTTGCATGAATTGGGAAATTCATCAAAAACTGGCTATGTGTAGCCTTTGTCTTCCCATGACCTAACTTTTCAATTGATACCTTCATAAAGGTGTCCTAATCAGGCATTGTCCTACCTGGACTTTAATAAGTAAAACTACACCTAACAAGCCTTCTTATGTTTGGCAAGTTGCAGTGCCACACAGCCCACACACTATATTGCTGGGCAGAGGGCTAAAACAAACTGAAAACCTTTTGTAAAAGTACACACACCATGACAAGAGCTTTTCAAAAATGTATTTTATTTGATCTTTTATTTACAGTTTCCATTTGAAATGGTGCTTCCTATTTAGTCCATCATATTTCAGGCTTTGTGTGGTTTTTCATTGGACATCATTGAGCACCATGTTAGCATATACTGCAATTTGAACTTCACAAAAAGACTTCTCTTTTGTTTGAAAATTATTTAGATATATCCTAGAAGGAATCTATGAATTTCAAAAATTAAACCTTAAAATTATTTAGGTGCTTTTACAGTTGTTTTACCTCTTTCTGATTTAAATGATAGATTTTGTCTTTTGGTCACTCTTGCCTTCTACATCAACTCTCCTTCTTAACGTTTTGGTGCCTATGCTCAAATACTCAAATGAAAAATAAGCAAGCATTGAATTTCTTATTCATTTATGAGCAGAGTCACTCATGTATGACAAGCAGCAACTGGATTATTGTATGTGCTTTATTAACATATTTTTGTGTTAGATAATTCATCTTGAAATACAGTATATGTCCAAGTAATAGCTACAGGAAAAGGAACTGTTATCAAATAACATTAAATGAAAATGTCTGCATATTAATTCACACATTTTCATGTGCGTGAAATTATTCATTAATTTATTTCCTCATTAATTCATCATTTCATTCATTTATTTTATAAACATGCTCATTCCAATTCAAGGTTTAGGAGGGGGCTCATACCACAGTCTCACTGGGCAAGAGGCAGACATTAATTGCAGATGGAGTGCCAGTTCATTGCAGGGCATTGTCACATATTTAAATGGCAAACTTAGAGTCACCAATCATCTAAACATTTTGGAATGTGTAAGGATAAATTGGACTAAAGAAAGAAAACATTTTTGCTTAAATTCAAGCTGAAGTTTATTGATATTTGTACACTGTAAAATGAGAGTTTTATTTTGGCGTCAACTAGTGACATTAGTGTAACACTAACAATAGATAAATGCAACAAAGTCAAAGAATGCAACATTAGAAAATAGATGTAAGAAACACACATCTGCTATATTCAAGGATTGTAAGTGTTCTGTTTGAGTAACAGTATGACCTGAGGGCAACAACTGTCTCTGATAATAGTAGTGTGAGTTCTAATATCAAAATGGAGGTGGCACTGTGCAAGAAGACCAAGGTCTTTAAAAATACTGCTTGTCTTTCTAAGGCGGTGTGTGTCCTGAACAAAAGGGAGATGCGTACCAGTACTATTCTAAGCTGAATTTACCACTCCCTGTAGTGCTTCACATGAACAATGAACACATGGACATTTACTAAGTTATGATTTTAACCCAAGACTTTGGAGCTCAAAGAGCAGTGTTAACCAGTTAGTCACTATGCCAACTTGTGTGAAACAGAAACACGATATGCATTTATGGACATCTCTCTATTATAAAAAAAAAATCCTGGGACAGAGACTAGTGAGACGAGACGTGCTCTTCTCGGAAGACAATTTGACGTCCCGCAAGAGATACTTTGTCACGAGAGACAAGGCAGTGAGACAGCATTTAAAACAAGTTCACAGACATCTAACCAAACAGTTGTTGGAATGCCTTTGGCAGACAGACATCATGTGTTCCCATCTCTTAAAAAATGACAAGCAGAACACGCAGCTTGCCCGCAACAGCAGCAGGAAGCCAGCAGATGATCTGACTGCTGCTCCTTAGCATACGTTCAGTCCAATTTCACAACACAAGCGGCAGAGACGCGAAGTGGCAAAAGGACAGCTGCTGTACAGGCTTTGAAATGATCAACGCAAAGCGCGACAAGCAGAAAACGCAGCTTTCCAGCAGATGATCCGACTGCAACTCCTAAGCATGCGTTCAGCCCCCCTTCACAACGTGAGCGGCAGAGACACGAAGTGGCAAAAGGACAGCTGCTGTACAGGTTTTTAAAAGATCGACGTGCAGCACGACAAAAAGAACATGCAGCTCGCCAGCAGCAGAAAGACAGCCGATGATCCGATGGCATCTCCTTAGCATGCGTTCAGCCACCCCCCCTTCACAACAAGAGCAGCGCTATACGTACTGCGAGAAAGATTTAACCACATCCGGTGCCGGAAATAAAGGACAAGTATTGTTTTTACAAAAGTTTTAAAGTAAAAGTGAAAATAATGCATATATAACAATTCCCATGAAAATAACAATCTCTTTAAATTGCATATCCGGTAAACCAAACCCAGGGGTGGGTGAGCGAAGCAAGCAGGGGGCAGAGGCCCCTAGTTTATAGTAAAGATGAAGTAAAGAATTCATCTATGACAATTAGATTCAATACTGTATATGTTTGCATAAAACTTGAGCTTTCGTATTAATATAAGCCTACATTCCTCTAATTTTTTATGTTTGTTGAAGTGCTTATTGCCATGGCATTAAAAATAATACAATGTATATCATGTATCATATAACCCTCATCAATCCCTTACAAGTGGTGATCTAACGTTTTAACGATTCTGCATCAATATATTTGGTTATCAGGTTTATCCAATTATCTCCTAGATAATGAGCTGCATTTTAGTGCTGTAAGAAAAATATATTTGATAAGGCACAACTGCATCAGAAGATTGTAATGAAATTATTGATCAAATGAAAGGTGGTAGATAGAAGAAATCCATCCTGGAGATGCATTAACTGATTATAATCACATACATAAAGAGGGCATGGGGTCACCTCCTTGTGTTAGAAGGAAAGACATACACAGAAACTAAAAAAATGTTTGTTTTTTTTTAAATTGAGTATCTTTACAGAGTTAAACACATCTATCCTTTCAGAAAATGTGTACAATATGTATTCAGGTCTGGTCAGGTCAGGTTGGGTAGCATGCACTGGTACAGCGCGTTGCCGTACCCACCACACAACAAAACAGCTCATGACACGTGGTCCAGTCACACCCTCTGGAAATGACCCTCTATCTTCCACAGCCAGATGTTATGTGCTTGTCCCCTTGGCCTGATCCAGCCACTCGGGTCCTCAGCAATGAGGATCATGCAAGCTGGATCACCCTCGGGAAATTTGGCCACATGGCTGTAGTGCCGGATGCCCCCTCACAATGCAGATAATGTGCCTCATTCGGGACTCCATGAGCAACTGCTCATTCTACACAAAATCAAACCAGCAGTACCCAAGGATGCTCCGAAGAGACATAGATACGAAGAGTCCAGTCTCGGGTCACTGGATAGAGTCCATATCTCACAACCATATAGCAGGACAGGAAGCACCAGGACTCTAAAGACTTTTGTGTAGATATCAGAAGCGCCACACACCCCTTTCCAGCAACCTCATGACCGCCCATGCTTTCCTAGTCTGTCTACTGACTTCATATGAAGAGTCACTAGAGACATGAATGTCATGGCCAAGGTATAGTAAGTAAACCTATCGACAAGGCCAACAAACACTCTTTCTGCAGACAGACACACCGCTGATGGCTGTGCCCAAAAGGTCATTAAAGGCCTGGATCTTGATTTTTATCCAGGACACTTGTAGCCCAGACTCTCAGACTTCTCACTGAGTCTCTCAAGAGCCCCGATCAGAGCCTCCATTGACTCCACAAAGTCAATAGAGGCTCATTATGTACTCAATGTGTGGTGATACAGAAAGTGATGTTGCTAGACCTTTATGTTGGAATTGTCAAGAAGAAGTGTGCTATATCAGTGACATGAATTCAGAGGGAGAGGATTTCAGTGGGTTCCCTTTCAGCTTTTTGCAAGAAAATGTGGCTTTACTATATGTAGACAATATTATGTTTGTCATAAAGTACACTGTATATTTTGTTATCAACAGGGCATTATTGTTTACTAGTCCATTGTAGCCACTGCATCATTTTAAGCTGTGATCTCTTGGTTAAGCAATCTGAGTTCAAACAATGCAAAATGCCTGAACAAATTTATCAGGAAAGATTACTCCATGACAGGGCTAATACTGAAAACACTGCAAGTAGTAGCGAAAAGAGAATGGTGGCAAAATAGAATGGCAACATGAAATATCCGCTTCAGAAGGTGCTGTCTTGGAGCACTTTTAGCCACAGGCTCATTCAACCACGGTGTTCTGAGTAGTGCCTCTGGGAGTCTTCTCTGCTAACTGCCATCAGGCGATTTAATGTTTCCTCCCAATGTCCCAGGCTTAATGCTTATACTCTTTAATTTGCAATTTCTGTACAATATGCAGTTATTATGTATTTAGTGTATTCATTTACCTATCCATCTATTGATGTATTCATTTACCTATCCATCTATTGATTGTATTATTGTCTGTATCTTTGTTTGTTTGTGTTTCTGCTGCTGTATATATCTAAATTTCCCCTTGGGATTAATAAAGTTTATCTAATCTAATCTATTTATTATGCACTAACTGTTAGTAAAAGCATTAGAAGGCTAGCTACTGCAATATTTTTATAAACAAATGTTTATAAAGTTTCAAGTTGCTTACCTTCCACAATCCTCATCATTTTTCTCATGGCATTGCTCTACAGTTTTTGCTTGCCACATTTGCGCTCATTTATAAATGTTCTATTTATTTAACTAACTGGGGTCAGGTGCATAAAATAAATACCACTGCATACTTATAGATGGCCAACAGACAATAACTGCAATGTTAGCTTTGATCAGAAAAAAAGGGAATGAGAAAACTACAAATTCAGAAAAATCAAGCACTGGAATGTCTGCTATTTTTAATGGCCCCTGTATTACGAGCAATGTTCAAAAAGTTTCCGCACTTTCGTATTTTCGTTGGAAACAGTGAAGGCGGGAGGAGTAGTAATTGGGTATTAAAAGTTGATACGACACTGGGAAAATTGCATCGCAAAAGAAAGTGACTATGTAGAAAAGTGATGTAGTTTGTTTTTGAAATTCTTAATAAATAGAGTTAAAAAAAAGTGAGGAAACTTTTTGAACGTCCATTGTACTTAAAATTTAGCTTGATTAGATTCCTTTCAAACCACATCAGCTTCTTATTGACAAGAAAATATTTAATCAGAAACTAACAAACCTATCACTACACACCTTGTAAAGTATTATATACTATATGAATGGCACAGACATAAAACTGAAATCTATAAATTAATGAGAATTTCCTTACTTCTGTTGCTGTCATAGGAGGATGATAGAGATGTAAAAAGATGTTGGATCATTCCCTCGCATTACTGGAGAATTTGACCTGCTTAGTGTCACATAATATATCAGTGGTTGAAGCTGAACCTGCACCACTGCAGCTTACATTTCAGCCACAAAGCTAATGGACCACAATGCTGTAGATTGCTTCAAATACATTTAATGTTAATAATTAGATTTAATGTAGAGAATAAGGGAGAAGGCTTGGAAATATAAAAAATGACTGTGAACAGTGCATTTAACATTCTCATTTAGCTGAATTGCCTTAATAAAGGTGTGTCAGAATGGCATTTAGGCAGAAACATTCATTAAATCATATATTTTGTTATATTAAAGAATGTTAAAAAATGTGGGCACAGTAATCAGTGATGTCTCTTGATAATCTAAGCAGGAAAAGCCAACCCATTCCCAAATTTGTTAAAGGTTTTTGTGACATGCTCACAGCTTTTAAATGATTAGGCAGATAAATAAAGCAACAGGTATTATCATAAGTACTCAATTTCTTATGAACAGTGAAGAAGACAATACACTAGGAAAATGTCCAGGTGACCTATTGTATGGTTGTTAGTATCCACTTAAAAATCATAGCTCTGAACAGCTCATCTTTTTCAAGGTCTGTCTCCTAAATTTAAATTCAGTAGGTTGACTAATGATTAATGTTTTACCAACATACAAGTGTGATGAAGGTAACTTACAGAATGAAAAGGGAGTTACACATTCCAATGTCAGTTAATGAAATTCTAACTTTTTGTATTATAAAAAATGTAATCATAGGTTGGTAAGTGTTAATGTAGTTTTATTGGTAGGTGTATGTGAGAAAGAAGTGAAACGCAAATGCAGCTACTACATTGTAATTACATGGTTGCCCTTAGGATATCAAGTGTATTTTTCAAGTATTTTTTCCAGGAATCATATATATTTTTACCTATTATAAACCAGAGCACCTATTTTCATGAGGCTTTTCAATAATTAAAATGTGTGATTGACATGCTAAATAAGAATTGATATGATTGACTAATGCTGAATTCCTCAGATTTTTAAAAATGTAGCCAATTTTTTTAATTAGTTTTACCATGTGCAACACTGACATTAAACTTTATAAAAAATAAACATTATTTTTTAAATAAAGGGCAACCAATTAAATTAGCAATTAAGTTATACTTTTTATACTAGAAGAAAACACTTTACAAACTGCAGTCATGTCGTTTGTTTCTTAAAATATTTCAGGTTCTATGTCCCACTTTTATTTTACTAATTATGACATACGGCCATCTGTATAAATCTGATTCTTAAGCCATATACAAATTTATTAAGTCCTATGTGAATCGCACAATGGAAGAGCTGGGAGAATAGGCAGACCAAAAAAAGCAAAAGAAAAGGACCAGGAAATTAAAACATAATCAAAAAACTAGTGAGGGTCAAAACCAAAAAGACAATCTAATGTGTAACAAAGTCCAATATGTGAACAAAAATCAAAGTCATAGTAAATTAGTAAAAAGTCTTTTTAAGGAATAATTAAAAGGAAAAAGAATGCATGAAAGGTATGGCTTCACCCATTAAACAAAAACATAGGATCATGATCAATGGAAATCCTAACAATATTCTATCTAATAAAAGACTATGTGTGTGTGTGTTTGTGTCCGGTCCCTCCAAGCAATCTGATTGGTCAGTTTGTTTTTGGTCTGATTGGTCAGTTTGTCTTTGGTGACTCAGTGGTAGGGATAATGAATGACATGATACATTAGGGTTGCAAAGTTCAGTACCCGATTTGTCCTTATTCTTACAAAAGTAAGGTGGAGCATATCAATGACAATTAAGCGAATAATGAACAGAGCGATGATGGGTTGCTAAATACTAATGAAGTGCAACTCAAGTCACCTGGGCATATTCACAAGAATATGAATTATGTTTTTACAGCAGGTAATGAGCACCTGTCTACCAGTGGTGGTAGTCAAAAAGCAGACAGAAGCTATAATGGAAGTACGCTTAATGGCAGCACAGGCAAGAGAGGTTGACACAAACAAGGATACCAAGGAAAGGCATACAAGAAATGGTGAAGGTAAACATAGGGCAAGAGACATCAAATATTTTAAAATATATTCTATTACTTGTCTTTGACAGATAATGTAGCTAGTGCAACATAAGTCTTAAAACAAAATGCAACAGAACAACTGTAACTGCAATCTGCAAGGCTCAAAGCCTTACAAAAATATAAAGCCTCAAAGAAACATTTATTGCCCCAAAAAAACTACAAAAGTAATTGAGAATTATACCAGGAAAACATTTCAGTGCATGTTCACATTCCACCACAACAAGACTGTAGTACTCAGTATTATATAAAATAAGTAATAAATAAAGTGAACACCAAATTACATTTTTAAAGTGCTACACCTGAAAAGATGTTTACCAGAATGTTTAGAAATTTCCTGGTTTTGTGATTTTCCTGTTATAATCATATCTGATCAAGGCAAAAAGTTTATTTCACAGTTCTAGATTAGCTTATCATGTCTAAGTATGCTTACACATTCAGACATGAAAATAATCAATCAACTTTGTTCTAGCAAAGCAGGAAAACTTTATTAATCAAGAGCAACTCCATTCTGAATAGGAATCACTGAGATGTGTTAAACAGCCCCTGTTAATCACGCACATTTTGTATTGTCTTGAGAATGTGATCAGGCCAGCATGATCTTAGAGAATTTAGTGGTGTTACCTCAGAATTCCAAAGTTATAAGTTTAGGTCTCAGTCTGGTTACTGTCTATAAGGAACATTGACAAAGGGGTCTAAAAATGATAGTTTCCACACAAGGGCTTCTCCAGAATCTCATGTCTGACATCCAACAGACTGGTCTGACTGTTTGTTTAAATGGTGACTCTGGTATGTATCAGTGGGTGGGTTGTTTGTGATGCATTGTCTTGTCCACAGTTGGTTGCAGATATGTACAAATAAGGAAAGCAGATTTGAAGAATGGATAGACAGGTTAATGGGTGTTAACACAGCATTGCCATTGCACAGAAAAAGCAAAGAAGTAGTTAAACAGGCAGTTAAAATGATAGAATAAACATAAGAAAGGATGAATATAAATTGAGGGACATTACACTAAAATTCTATATTGTGCATATAACAAAAATAGACATAGCAGCAGTAGAAGCAAAGGAGCGCATCTCAGGATTAAAGATAATGTCTAAGGGAATTCAGTCAAAAACCTGCCTTTTGTTTTTAATTTTTAAAAATGGTTTATTAGTCCCTAAAAATATTTAAAACATTGTTTTGGAGGTGTTAGAGGTCAAGGAATCCAGTGGATAAACTTATTTTTTGTTTCAACATGTTTTTTTTATCGAATTTATTAAAAGCATATAATATTTCATACAATCAAGTCAAACTTAACAAATTTAAAATCAAATCAACCCCCCGCCCCCCATAAGAAAGAGAGGAAGACCAACAGCCAGAGCAAAACTGTTAAGAGTAGTAAAGAGAGAAAGGAGTCTTTTCCCCCAATATAAATGCTTATTTGTGACTCTCTTATTACACTCCTTAACTACAATTGTGGTTTCTCTTTCTGAGCTAGTCTCTTCTCTTGTTTTTCTAGGTTTGACGTTGGCTAGTTTATTATTCCTGTCTCCTTGTGCCATTTAGTGTGATTATTGCATCTTTAGAATTGAAATGGCTACATGGCGGCCTAATCCAGGTCTTCAAAATTCTAAAAGGCATTGATGGATTAAAGGCCAGAAGTCCACATGACCATCATCATCAAGTTCTTCCATGTGAACCCTAAATACAATGAGGATTGATTGTGAAATCATTTATGTTAGGTAGAATGCCTAGAGGGGGCTGGGCGGTCTCATGGCATGGGACCCCTGCAGATTTTATTTTTTTTCTTCAGCCATGTGGAGTTTTTTTGTTTTTTTCTGTCCTCCCTGTCCATCAGACCTTACTTTTATTCTATGTTAATTAGTGTTCCCTAATTCTATTTTCTTATTTATTTTGTCTTTTTTCTCTTTCTTCATCATGTAAGGCACTTTGAGCTACATCATTTGTATGAAAATGTGTTATATAAATGAATGTTGTTGTTGTTGATGCAAACCTATCTATCAAAGACTGAAATGCTTGAGTATATCAGCTTTGAGGTATGATGAAGTGCACAGAACACAGAAAGCAGGAAATACTTTTTTAGACAAATCGTCTTGGGGACCCTTATGTAATTTTTAAAAAACGTGTAAGGATAAAACATAAAGACGAATGTTTTCTTAGCTTATCAAATTAACTAGAATTAATGGTAATCCCAATTTTTTAAAATTCTTCAGTTCCTTTGAAATCTTTCATTTTCAGGAAAGGGAAACCTAATGCATATTGCGTATAAAATGTGTACAGTTAACTGCTAACAGACTGACACTAATGAAGGTGCACTTCAGTGCAAAGGGAACATGTAAACACTACTATATCTGTATACTATGGAATCTCCTGGAATGCTTTAAATATTAACAAGTTCACACAGCTTATGTCTGCAAGTGCTGGCCTGCCTATGATCTTTTTACAAGATAACATATGGTTTGTGCAACATATGCACAGCATATCTCATTTAGCAGGGCTGCAGATGCCGTGCATTCCACACTGTGTACCAGGAAGGCAGAGTCGTGAATGTTCAGACAGAAATATCTGCCCATCAGCACTCACCCAGAAATTATACTGAAGAAATAACTGAAGTGTTTCAGTTTATGAAGAAAGAGTCATGGCAATAAACTACAGAGTGATTTGTTTGTCTTAAAAATGAAAAAAGCACATCAGTTTATCTGAGGTGCTTTATTTACTTAAGTTGAACACAATTACCTTTCATTATAAATGGGTCAATGTGGGCTTCAGGTATTTCTGCATATCTCGCAGAACTTGCATGGGTAGCTAGAGACCATTTACATTTTTTTGTTCCTTATAAATAGAATTTATCATCTTGGTCTTTAATCAGCACACTTTGAAGTGGTGAACTGCATGATTATTTTAAAACAGTTTTGAATTTGCACAAAGTGTTTCATTTGGGTAATTTTTGCCTATAGCATACCAACATGCGATGTATTGCATCAGGTTGATACAGCAACATTTAAAGAGATTTTATGAAACAAGCAAATGAAAATCAATTAATAGAGAATCAGTCAAAAACTGGGAGAGCTGCATTATAAGTTATAAGTGAAACATTTTTCTTTTTGAAATGTTTTATTAGTAGCTGCTTGATTTTGGCTGTTGTGACAGTGCAGACTCACCCTTCATTAACCTTGCCTCAAAGAAAGTGCTTCTGATTTTGGAGCCAGTAGCTATTTTTGTCTGTCTGCTGTCTTAAAGTTGGTCAAGGGCACAGTATGAATAGCTACGAAAGTACTTGAGTCTCCAGAGGAGGCATGGCATTCAGCAATGACATTCCTTTCTTGCAGCATTTCACTGCTGTTTCTCCACTTGGTTTGCTATTTAAAACTTAATTCAGAAACAAATGGGCACTGCTCATCATGGAGAGTGAGTTTAAGCCACATAGTTAGTTTCAAATCCCGAACGTAGGTTGTGTGACCCTGAACAAGTCACATAACCTGCCTGCGTATCACTGTAAGAACTGAAATCTTGTGTTATGGTATCAGTCCAGAAAATACTCTAGGATAAAATGAAAGACTAATTCATTTACTATGTCAATCAATCTTTACATTTATATTTATACTGTGTATAAGTACTTATGGACTAGATAATAATCCTAACTGGAATATTAATACAAAAACTTATTCTCCGAATGCAATCAGTGCTTACTTCTCCTCCATAAACTCAGACTATTTAAAGTGGACAGGACTCATGTTCTCAGTGTGATCCAGTTTGTCATCACTTTCAGCTTTATTGCATGGTTTAGTGGTCTGGCAAATCAAAATTTTAAAAAGCTTCCGCAGATTACCAAACATGCAGCTAAAGTTATTGGGATTCACATAGATTATTTCGTAAGTCTATGTTGGAGGGTGATGTTGAACAAACTGGATGTCATCTCAACTGATGACAGACATCCATCACACACAGAATATAACTTGAGGATATCCGCTTTAAAGACTCACACAAATCGCAGAACAGATTCAGTTTCTCCAAGTTCCATACATCTTTTTAATAAGGAATTTTGGAGATAATGAAAATATTCAGAAGTTTAGAGTTTTTCATAGTGTATTGATCATCTGGCCATTTTAGGTAAAAAACAAACTGTCAAAATGCTAGAAGTACTTGGCAAAGAATTTGCTTTAAAACGATGTTACTCTATCATGTCTCTGTTTTTTTTCTGTCTGTTACTGGATGCAACTGAGAAGGCAAATGCCATGTTTACTTGTGTAAACATGACTAAATAAAAACTTTGAACCTTGAACACCTTTTACAGCCCACATCATCAGAAAATGTTCTATAATGTTAACATTCAATTTTAAAATAACATAAATAAAATAATCATTCAGTGCATGAGAAATTACTAGGAAAAAGTTTTTCGTGAGTCTTCATAAGTACATGATAGAAGATTGACAGTTTGAAATGACAGTATGGTAAAATCAAGATCACTGCAAGTTGATGCGCAAGTTTCAAATTGCAGAATAAAAATGAAGCAAGATGCCACTTGAATTGCAAAAGAGAAAAGGTGTGTTTTCAGCTTGATTTTAATGATATACTGCTTATACAGTTCAAAGGGACATCACTTAGAATCTGATTACATTTGTAACATGAAACAAACAGAATTACAGTCATGCCTTTGAACATGAGAAGTGTCATACTGTTTCCAAGAATTTAGTTTTCTGGCAGAGATTTTATACAGCAAGCTAATTCTAATATTAAGAGACAGACAGCGGGCTCTATTGTACGTGAAACGTATAAGAAATGGGGATCCGGATCACAGTATTAATGCTTTTCTCTCCTTTTCATCTACAGAATGACACCTGAATAAAAAGTCCATACCTCAACGAATATACTGATCTCTACCGCATTTCCGCACCACAAAGAAAACGCTCCGTTATGGCCCAGAGAATCAACTCATATCCCGTCCTGATGACTTCAGTTCCGTCTCTCCACCCCGATGTCATCTACAGCTCCTTTTCTCTTTGTCACTTCCTTTATTTTGATTTGTCCCTCTATAAAAAGCCTCCTGACCCCTGTGTTTTTGTCAAATGTATCAAACTTTTTGTTGTACTCTTGACCTTGTTACTGATTACTGGAACCGACAACCAGTATATGAGGAAGCTCCCCAACCCTTAATCAGTCTCATTTGCTTTATTTATCACAATGCATACATGACCTGAATACATGAATTGAATTGTTAGTTCTGCCTAGTTAAACCAAGCTCTGTTGTAATCCCAAACATGTCAGACACACAGGTAATGTCTTTGTCTTATGGGGAAGAATGTCAAGGGTACACCCGGAGCAAGGATTTTGAGTGAGATGGTGGCTTACCTATTTTCTTTTTTACCCACAGACTAGAAGACATACCTGAGGTAGAAGAAGTATTAACCCTATGTCCTCCTCCTCCCCTTCTAGTTCTTCCAATATAAAATCTGAAAAAACGGAAGGAGTTATCAATATTATGAAGAACACTAGAATGAAGAACTCAAGGCAATTGATACCATTCACCTTTATTATAGTCTTTTAGTTACCTTACAGCTAATAAAGAATATTGCAACTGGTACAATAAAACTTTTGTCATTTTGTGAAACTCAATAGGTAATAAGGCATTTCAGTAAGTAGGATACAGTGAATGCTCAAATTGTAACCGAAGATTAGTTCTGAAACTATAAGCTGTTGGCATCAAAGGTACAGTATCTTACAGAACTGGATTTCAAGTTGGTATATTGGCAGGAGAAATGTCTGAGCAGAGGCGGTATTAGATAGATAGATAGATAGATTAGGGGTGTGTGGGGCCCAGGGTTGACCAACCCCACGCGGGGCTGGTTACATCAAATGCTGTTACCGGTATGTGTGGACTGTATAAACTTGCGCACAAATTTAATAAAAATAATGTTAACATACTCTGGATTTTCTCATTACAGTATTCAGGTAAATTTTTGCAGGATAACACACAGACTTTATTCAAATATAGCGATACAATCTATTAAAAAAATGCAATTCACAATTCATGACAATACCACATGCGGAAATTAGCAGGGCCTCTTCTAGAAAAGTAACCAAATTGCAAATACTGTATACTCTGAGTCTCTATATGAAGGATATCATAGTCATAACTCACGCGGATGTCATGTCAGCCGGTTATCATTAGCGATACATGTTTTTGTGCATTGATATTCAGACATGTTTATGGCCTACAAATAAAATGTGAGTTTCAGTGTTTCGACAAGAACTGTGAAATTAATGTAGAGGTATCATCATGAACTCTCTAACCGGTTTCCAGGTTCAGAGATGAAAATTCACTTTTCTTGCTTTCCGATTGAAAAAGTCATTGATGACATCTTCGTAGTCTAATCTGGATGCAGTGTCTTTTTCTATAGATAGGAGAAGCCAACCCAGCGACTAATGGGCTATACCTATTTTAGGAAGGGATTATACTGGTGACCCTTTTTTGGAGATGGTGGAGTATGGAATGTTTTCAAAGACGTACAGTACATGTACGGAATTTGACATTGAAGAGGGATTTTAAAAGGATTCCTCTTAGAAGCATCTCAAATATATATATATATATATATATATATATATATATATATATATATATATATATATATATATATAAATATACTGGAGAATATAACTTGACTCGAATGGGACACGCGGACCTCAAAAGCGGGACCCCCTTAGGCACGGCGTCTGGAGCAGTCACCCCACTTGCCAATCCCAAACATCGCTCTTGTGTCAGATGAAAATGTTCCACTTGGAGAGAGGTCATCAGTGGGATCCCTTTACTTTTTACAAATCTATATTAATAACATAGATCACGTGTGGGCAAAGTCAGTCCTGGAGGGCCGTAGTGACTGGAGGTTTTTGTTACAACCTAGTTGCTTAATTAAAAACAATCCTTGTCCATAATTCAATTTCATGGCCTGTTAGTGCTTTATCTCTGCTATGTCAGGTCATTCTCATATCCTAGATTTTCTTCCCCTTTCTAAGGATATCATCCAAATGATTTGAAGTCTAAAATGGAGGAGTAATTCTTAGTCCTTCAATTTTTCTCTTCACTTTCCTTCCAAGTATTTAATTAAACCCAATAGTGCATGATAAATACACACATGTGTAAATGGTAACAAGCTAAATGGAGAAATTCTGTTTTTTTTGTCGTTTGTATCTTATTGCTAATATGGAGCAATTAAAAAACAACACTACAGCTGTTTAAGACTAAAATAAATGATAAGGGTTCAAAACAACTAAAGTGAAGCAGAAGTGTCACTTGAGTAGTAAAGGCTTCTTATTAAGCAACTGGGTTGGAACAAGAACCTGCAGCCACTGCGGCTCTCCAGGAATGACCTTGCCCACCCCTGACATAGATGGTGGTTTAGTTGGTAAATTTGTAAAACTCGCAGATGATACTAAAATTAGAAGAAAATCTGATACTGACAAAGCAGCAAGTTCAAAAAGACCAGGATATTCTTCAGAACTAGGTCAATACTTGGAAAATGAAGTTTAATGTACAAATGACCAAAGTGCTATACATAGAATGAAGGAACCTTAATTATATATACAAGATGGGAAACACTGTCCTAAAGGAAGCAACCTCTGAAAAGAATTTAGGGGTTTATGTCGATGAAACATTCTTATCCTCTAAACAATATGCAGAGGCAATTAAAATGCAAATAAAAGGTTATATTGCTAAAACTCTTGAATATAAATAAAAAAATGTTATGCTTACACAATATAATTCACTAGTTAGACTACATCTGGAGTTCTCTGTGAAGGTCTGGTTGCCACACTACAAAAAAAAAAAAAAACAGCAGAACTTGAAGCTCTGCAAAGGAGAGCAACAAGGTGCATCTCAGGACTGTAGGGCATTTGCTAATTTCTAGACTCGGAGATCTTAACCTCTATAGTCACAATCAAATGAGGCTACATAAGGGCTTCATCCAGGTCTTTAGAAATTCTTAAACGCATTAATAACATGCATACATTAAAATTCTTTCAACTAAATATTAAATCAGATACTTGAGTATAAGAGGGGAAATTAAAGGGAAGTGGATTTGGCTGAAATCAGGAAGCATTTCTTCATGCAAAGAGTTGAGAGAATCTGAAACAAACTACTAAGCCATGTACTGAAAGTAGAAACCTTGACAATTTTTAAAAAGTATCTGATATAATAGAACAACTTAAATAGCCTTTAGCTAAACAAATAAGGATGATCGATTAATGATCTTCTCTTATTTATCAAACTTGTTATGTTCTTATGCTCTGACTCTGTGTTTTGAACCTTGTTTAATTCTCATCATTACCTAGGTTATTTTCATTATCAAATCTGTTTAATCCAATTCAGGGTCACAGAGGGCCAGAACCTAAAGAGCATGATGGCTGTAGATAAAATAAAGTTAAACACTACTGTGTCAGGCCATATTACATAATGTCATTGTATAATTATATATTTCTACAAAGTAAATGCAGAAGTAAACTTGTCTGCAAAGAAAACCTCAAAACTATGTAACTCCCTGAAAATGATATCTGACTTGAGCTATGAAAATGTTCCAAAACACATGAACTCATTGCAAGATTATTATTTTTTTTCATTCACAGGGAGCTAAGCCACAATGTTCTTTGTACAGCAGTGTGCCATACACCTTTGTCCATAGGTTTTTCTGTCTTGCACCCACTGTTGTTGGGAAAGAGATCGTGGCCCACTTAGACCCTAAATTAGATTAAGCAGGTTTGAAAATATCATGCTATGCTATTATATATGGTGCAATAATATACAAAATGTAATTGGCAGCAACTAGGTAGCCATGACCAACACCTATAATTTATGTGTTTAGCTTACAGAATACAAGCAAAATAAGCTAAACTCTTCAGTATTGCAAAATACTTGGTACACATTATTTTAGACGATCCTGCCTTGTGGTTTGGCTGAATTATTATTCCAGAAAATAAAGTATTTTTATACAGTATTCTCTTTTCCCATATTCACTCTGTGGTTACAAACCCTGTTGCCACACTCACCTCCCAACACCAGATTTAGTGCCTGTTTCTGCGTGACCTGTTATCTCTTAACAATGAGACTTTAAGTCTGTGTAGGGTAAAAGACTAGGTTACTCCAAAGTCTTGGCATCCTGTACTTATTATGCCCCCAATCTGTCATCTATTTCAAACACTGTCTGCCCTGCTCCATTAGGAGCAGGACCTTATGGTGTCCATATTCCAAGCAAAAAAAGTGCAAGAATAATATATAAGTTGGCAATATATGTATATTCTCATATATTGCCAACTTCTACTCAACTTTAAGAAATCAATTTTATGGAATGAAATGTAAGTATAATGCTTAAAGTGAGGTAAAATACTTTCTACCTCTGGGGACACAGACGTTCACCAAAAGTGTTAATTGCATCTATGCAATTGCAGTTGCTCTATTGGTCTTACCTGTCTTGTCTAAGTTGGCTATTTTAAACTTTCCCTCACTTTTAAAGCTTTTGCTATTATTATTACATTTTTGCTACATGCTATTACTTGGGTTGACATACAAAATAATTAAATCATTATGTGCACAAAAATTTCTTAGTATTAAATTACAGGCAGCTTAAGTGATTTAGTTAGGTAGTCAGGAACTATGGTGGCTTTAAATTTTGGTTCTGGGAGACCACTATGACTACAGGTTTTTATTCCAACCAATTTCATTATCATTCTTTCTTTAACTAATCTCATTATTTAGTTACAAAAACTTTTAATAACTGTTAAGATTATTAGAAATGTTTTATTTATTCTTGCATATAGAGTTTGCTCCCTTAATTGTATCTAAATATTTATAATTACAAATGAATAGTGCAAACACTTGTGCGAACAACATTGAATGTTAAAGGGGAGTAATTACTTCATTTCACACACTTGTCTGTTGTTAAGAGCTGTTTCTAAGAAATGAGCAGACAAGTAATTATGGCATGAAAGTCAGTGATTCCCTTCAACATTCAGTATTGACAGCATTTGGAAAAAAGGGAAAAATGTAAGTATTATAAAATTTCTTAGAATAAAGGAATAGAAAAATGACAGCTCATTAATTGGTGAGACTGATTAAAAGTAAGAATGGTGCAATGATCGTGAAGTTGGTTGTAAATAAAAACCTGCAATAATATGTGTCCCTCAAGACTGAACTTGGGAACCACTACTTTAAACCATTTTAACATATTTGGCTGTTTTTCTTATAAATTTAAAATTTCATGATTTCACATAGAAATTGCTTTATTTAACCTAGTTTGTGAGTACATGATGTATGTTTTTAACTATTTCTCTTTCTGCGTTGTAGCTGAAAACATGTGTAAGCTCTCTAAGCGTTTAGTCACTAAAAAGCAATAGAGTCCAGCTGCAGTCAGTACAGTTTTAGGCCTCAGACAGATTCAGCGACCTGAGACATTCTGAGGCCCATAAGATGGCGCCCCTGTCAGCTGCATCTCTTTTGACTCCACCCACTTTCCATACCCCCCAGCCTCGTATTTGCAGTACACTTTTGTACTAAATGTACTCTTATAGCAATGGTGACAAACAGAACATGTGTGCAAAAAAATATTAAAAATTAAAAAAGCTTCACCCGGATAAACTGTCGTGCTAATATAATAAATGTCTCTTTGTACTTGCTGTGAGGTCGCGTGCCATCCCCAATGAGTACGCAAAGACGGTCGGCTAACAGAGAAGGTCTTAGCTGGGCAACTCAAACAACTACTTTATACCCCTTTGAGCATCTGAGGGCGAGTGCATCATTCGTCTGTAGCATAAACTCCACCACAATTAATGCATCATTAATATAAATATAAAAATTTTGTACAGCAGTAATAATACAGTACTAATGATATAACACAGAGAGGACCACAAAGACAGTACTGTAAAAGAGCTCCTAAATGTCCGGCACATAGTATTGCATATTTTGACTGTTTACACAAATGATATTATTTATTCAATTCAGAGTCTATAAGAATATGTAGTGTTAATTGTAGCTGAGTGCAGCATATAATTTATTGTTCATCTTCTTCCTTATTATTTCCCATTTTTATATGAAGTCAACCTTCTGATTACCAGTGTAGATCCTTAGCCACAGAGTCACTACTGTGTTTAATGCAGCATATAACTAACATATTAAAAACTGCAGTCTCATGAATGAGACATGGCAAATGCAGATATAAAATGTATCCTATAAAATACAAAATGTTAAGATTTTTTGTTTAATTTGTTTCTAATACAATATATGACATTTAAAACAACTGCTTCGGATTCAGAACTGAAAGACCCCAATAGTTTAGAAATTTAATAAATGCTGAATACACATTTGAGTACAGGAAAACAGCGAAACAGAGGAATAGCTCCAGAAGGGGGCGTCAAATTATGGACCTCATAGTGCTTGGATCTGTCCGAGGCCTAAAACTGTCCTGACTGCAACTGAACACTTCTCCTAAAAAGTCCTAACCAACAATAAACAGAAATTGAAATAAATGTATTCTGTCTAGCATTTTCAACATATGCTAGGCTCTAATAGAAACTAGCATTACATATTTTAGTCAGAGTCGGACCTGCAAAGTTAGCCACAGAGGGTTACACATTAAGTCCAAGAAGGTACTGAACCAACAACCTTGTAGTTTGAAAACCAACATTCTCCCTATAACAATGCCATTTTATAAATTAATCATATCAATATTTGTTTAAACTTGAGATGGTATTTTCTTAATATTGGAATCACAATATAACTTCATACACCTCAACCTTTTCCTTTTCCTTTGTGCTGTCTCTTATGAGATTATCACTTAATAGCAGAAACTGACAATGCTAAGAGGGGAAACCCTTAAATAAATATGTTGATTATAAAAATATTAAACATCCTTAGTTCACCAACTTCTCTTTAGTTTTCTAATATTCTTGCAACCTAATCAAACATTGGTTTATTATTATTTTATTTATCATAAGGCTTCCATATGGTTCAGAAACACACTGAATAAAGAAGCCAAATTAAAACTAAATTTTAATGTCCATGAAGTGTAAAAAAGAGGGACTTTCATAATGTTATATAGGGTCCTTTAATCCATTGAATTTCATATGCAGCAGTGGAAGTAATCATATAATACTAGAGAAATTTAATCAACAGTTCTTTATATTTTCATAAATGAAAACAGTACAAAAGAGAAAAACACTTAGTAAATATTCAGATTTATCTTATATTCAAATAGAATATACGGTTGGCATAACCCTATAACAGACTTAAAGGCAGTGGCAGAGATTGTAATTGTCTTTCTTTTAGGCAAGGGCAAAACAAAAGAGTACTTACTGTCATTAATTAAGGTCCTAATAATGAAGTTGTGGGAGCTTTTTGCAAAAAGTTAGTGTGTACAACAAAAGACAGTCGAAAGTACAGTTGAATTGTTTGTTTGGTCAAGTACTAGTCGCTCAAGAAGTGTTACTGTTAACTGATCAAATTCCAGAAACTTTTTAATATGGATATCCATCTTATATATCATGCGATTTATTATGTCATGGGTCACATGGCGTATACATAACATGCCCAGCAACCACACAGTGTGATACCAACAAAACATAAAATGGTGGCACCCATGAAAACAAACACACAAAATGGTGTGACAATGATGTTAGCAGGAAAACGAATATAAATGAAAATAAAATGTAATAACATGATGTTATAAAACTAATAAATCATTCCTTATGCATCCATTGTAGGGTTTACATATTATTTGCTAATTGGTCGTCAAAGACAATTATTCATGAAGATATTTAAGGTGCATAACTTATAATGATTTGTCAAGCTGTCATTTGCAGTTTTGAACACAATAATTTGAAACCTCTTCACCTCCTGATTATTCTTATAGTCAGTGTGAAAAACAATTTATTAGTTAACTTTCTATCCTTCATTGAACCTGCTCAGTTTCATTTTAGATTAGAACAGTTGTGACATGAACAGGCCTTTTAGTCCAACAAGCTCATACTTCCTGTTCGCTTAGATTGTGCAAAATAATATCAAGCTGAGATTTGAAATTATGTTCTGTCCTACTCTGCACCACAGTAGCTGGTAATTTATTCCACATGTTTATGGTTTTTTTCCTAAAGGAAAACCTTTCTAGCATTAGCGCAAAATCTGCTCTTAGGTTTCCAACAAGTTTGCAGTTTTAGGATTTCTAGTGTTATTCAAGCAGCAACCCTGCAAGGGTTACCAGTTTACTTTATTGCTTTAAATAAAACATGAGGCGTAAAATATTGCAAGGGCTATATTTACTCTTTCGTAAATGTATCTAAGTAATAAATAAGAATTAAATTATGACAGATTTAAACCTATAAATTGTACAAGCAGAAATGAACACTAAAGTAAGTATGTTTGGGCCCAGCCAGTAATTGGATATTAGACCATCTAGGAAAAGCTTGGGTTACTGTTGGAGAAGGGATTGGACCTCTATGCCCAGTGCAATGCTGGGGACAATGCACTGAAGAAAATGGTGCTGTCCTTCGAATGTGATGTTAAACTGAGGTCCTGACTCTCTGTGGTCATAAAATATCACTGAGCAGCTTTCCAAAAGAATGGTGTATTTCCAAATGTCCTGGCTAAATTGCTCACTACATCCTGGCCATTCTGATCCCTTAATTATCCCCTGTCCCTTACTGGCTAATTATCTCACCACTTCACCACCTACTACCTAATGTACAGTGAGCGCACTGGTGTAAGAATACAATATAATACAATACATTTTATTTTTCTATAGCCCAAAATCACACAAGAAGTGCCACAATGGGCTTTAACAGGCCCTGACTTTTGACAGCCCCCCAGCCTTCACTCTCTAAGAAGACAAGGAAAAACTCCCAAAAAGAAAAAAACTTGTAGGAAAAGAATGGAAGAGACCTTGGGAAAGGCAATTCAAATAGAGACCCCTTTCCAGGTACGATGGGCGTGCAGTGGGTGTCAAAAAGAAGGGGGTCAATACAATGCAATACACAGAACAGAACACAAGTAATCCTCAATACAGTATAATATTAAAATAAAAATATTACAAGTAAAGAGCAGAATTTAACAGTAGATGATATCACATAATACAATTTGAATTTGTTCAGAGTCCTGGAGACCTCGGCCATCAAGCTGCCTCCTCCTATTGGCTATTCCACAGCTGAGACAGCACTTGGTCAGACAATCTGATGAAAGGAAACTTCTACCCGACAATTCCTGCAATCCTCCATCAGAGATGACTTTACTTTAGGCAGGCAGAAAAACTTGGCAGGTTGGCAGTGGTACCAAGTGCCACATTTGTGTACCGAGAAGAAAAAACAGAATAGGTGAGGGTTAGTAACAAATTATAACTATCATGTTATTTATGTTTTAGTGCTAATGGCCAACAACAGAGAATGGCTGCTTTCGCAAAATCCAGCTAAATGCTACACATTGGTGGCAGTAGAAGTGTCCCCCATTGTCTATGTACAGTGCTTTGAGTTTGAGTTAAAGGTTAGAAAAGAACTATATGAATGTAATTAATTATTATTGTTAAAACTTTAAGTCTATTTAAAATAGATGCAAATGGAACAGTATAGGAAGCACACAATACTGGAAATTATGCTAAAGCCTCTTATACTTAAGTTTTAGTATTTGCGCATTGGGGAGTTGGAGTGTCTCCATGAGATACTCTGTTATTAATAAAAGATTACAAAGCAAACTGAAGAGACAGCTTAATAATAATATTAAAAGCTTCCATTCACATAAAACACTTCATATTTGAGGAGCAGTAGCTTCCCATTTTTAATATTAAACTTGAGCACACTAACTTTCAAAATACAATTTTCAATTGTTTAAAAATAATTTTGGATGACACAAGTTGCAGGATATTCAAAATAAAATTGATATCTGAATATCCAAATTAAGCCCTAGTGTTTTCATAAAAATGAAATCAGGTGCCAGTAAAGTCCTCTAGGTCAAAGTATTTCAGGATCACCATCCCTTCCTCAAAGCAAGACATTTAAAAAGCTACAATTCTCAAAAAGAATCTTCAGGTAGGTTACTCCTCACACCTGGGGCTCTCTATTGCTGACCACATTCATTCAATTAAAACACTTAGCCTTAATTCTCTACATTTTTGCCATCATTTACTCATTAACATTCACCAATAGCATCATTAAACCCTGCCTCAGGAATACAGTAGATGTAAAAACAAATCTAATGCTCCATATCCATTACATTCAAAACAATCTTATTAAACATCAGAAGTCAGCCATTACTGATATGGAAATGCTATACATTACAATAAATATATACATTAAGGGGATGAGCACAGTCAAATAAGTTAAATTGAAATAAACATTTGCAAACCTATCTTATTATTCTGTATTATATGTATAGCTGCTGTAAACATATCATTAAGCACAAATCACAAATGCATGACACAGCATGAAACATATTTCTAAGCAACCAGGACAAACTACAATGCAAATGCTGATATAGTGGAAAAAAATGGTATCTTGAAAAGCATACTGGAGAATTACAAAAAATAATTGCTCTAACAGGTTTCTGTAAGGATTGTGCACTCTCCACTGGGAATTTCTGTCAAATTCTAGGAATACACTCACTCAAACTTTGCCTTCTGCTCTATAAATACCTTTTGCACTGGCGGCTTCTCACTTTGATAACTCAAGATTAGATTAAAAAAAGGATACAGTAGTGCATTGGATGTCTTGGACATAATCAAAGGAGTAAAGCAAATTCAAAGCAGAAAAAGGCAAAGCTCAGTTTACACATAGCAACGTACAACTAAAAGAGCAGGCACCGCTTCTTGAGCATAAAAGCAATGCAAAAGATAATATTAGGTTTTAAAAGTAAAAGAGAAGAAGAGAGTCTTCAGTCTGGCTTTGAATGTACAGATCAACAGAGCCTCATGAATAAACATCTAGAGGGAGTTACAGAGAGTGCATTGAGACTTCTGAATAGTAAGAAGTCTGGCTTCAGAAGATCTCAGCTGTTGCATGGGTTTAAATAGTGAAAACTGAGTAGAATCCGGAATTTTCATTTCAGTATTGAGCAACTTCCTGCACATTGTCCAGAAATGGATAAGATACAATATAGTTGTCATTAGTATAGTCAATCTGTTCCAAGAACCACTAAGTCATATGACTTGAAATAAATAATTTAGATGAATAGATTTTTGCATCAGTATCTAGTATTTTTTTTAGTATTTTTTTTTACATTTTTGGTTTCCTTAATGATAAGCACTACAGATTTATTATTTCAGTTTTTCCTTAGACTTTAATCATTCCATTGCTTTCAGCACACCATGCAGTTTGTCTTCTCCATGCTTGATGCTTTTGGATCATTTCATCTATTTTAATCCCAGCTGATATTAATTAATTTCAAGTCTCTGTTCAACAATTCCGTCATGTGTGTCTCATTATTTTCACGCATTTCCCATTATACTTATGACATGTTGTTGTCTGGGATGTCAGGTTTTACTCACTCTAAAGAAATGTCCAAGCCAATATCAAAATAGAAATATAATGTCAAAATGTGTCTAACTAATTAGATAGTATTTTTATATGTTTTTATTTTTATAATGAATATAGCAATACTTTATCTTCTTCTTCTTCTTCTTTCGGCTGCTCCCATTAGAGGTTGCCACAGCGGATCATCTTGTTCCATATCTTCCTGTCCTTTGCATCTTGCTCTGTTACACCCATCACCTGCATGTTATCTCTCACCACATTGATAAACCTTCCCTTAGGGCTTTCACTTTTCCTCTTGCCTGGCAGCTCTATCTTTAATATCCTTTTCCCAATATACCCAGCATCTCTCCTCTGCACATGCAATCTCGCCTCTTTGACTTCGTCTCCCAACCATCCAACCTGAGCTGACCCTCTAATGTACTCATTTCTAATCCTGTCCATCCTTGTCACACCCAATGCAAATCTTAGCATCTTTAACTCTGTCACCTCCAGCTCTGTCTCCTGCTTTCTGGTCGGTGCCACCGTCTCCAACCCATATAACATAGCTGGTCTCACTACTGTCCTGTTGATCTCCCCTTTCACTCTTGCTGATATTGATCTGTCACAAATTACTCCTGTCACTCTTCTCCACCCATTCCACCCTGCCTGCACTCTCTTTTTCACCTCTCTTCCACAATCCCCATTATACTTTATTTGGTTCTTAAATACAGTCAGTGGTAGTAATAATAATAAAACAGATCACATAACAGAGAATTTACAATACTTTTTATTTTGTTTGAATTGGCAAGTCTGTGTTCTTTTCAGAAGTCTAATATATTGGGGGTAGCATTACCTTTACGATCCCCAACTTCATTATGTGATGCTCTACATGTGAATTTGCATTTCGTGTGTCTATTCCATTAAGCGTCCGAGCTTTCATGAGCTCTGCAGTGAATGTTTTTGTATGATTGTGTTTCTTAATGCCCTCACACACAAAATGGTTAACTTTTTGAAATGTGCCCATTGGTATAAGCTACAGCTTGCCTCTATCTGAAGAAACAATCTTAAGAATAAATTACTGGGGGGTATACTTAATTAATTACTTAGCCAATTAACTAATTCATTAACTGCGTAGATTTAAGGACTCACAAATCATTATTTTTTCCTAAAATATGAATAATATTTTCACAGAGACCAATCAATACATTCATATTTTGAGCCCATTTAATTAAATTAAAAATGGAAGTGGAGAGAATGACTACTAGAAATTCACTTGTACTCTTATGGAGCAAACAGTTTACTAGGTAATAAAGTTATTTTCTCTGCTGTTTCCATAGGGAAATCAAGTTTCCTTGTAAAGTGTAATGATGTACTAAATTTGATTATGGGCCAATGAAAACCGCCTGTAGAAACACATTGTTACCAGATATGTTGTGTTATGAAGGCCAAGCTTGCTTCCTCAGAAAAGACTGCCTACTGTTTATGATGTGTCTGCCAAACAAGTTTAACAGCAGGCATGAACCCACACATTAATGAGTTGTTGAATTAAGATATAATATGTTGCACTGCTCTTCAGACAGGAATGCAGTGGTGATGTTGGCTCTAGAGCTAAGTGCTGAAACCTGTAAACAGTTAGCTCTTCGGTTCTTATTGTTCCTAGGGTTTCTGTCCAACTGCCAAGATTTAAAGTGTTTTTCTTATTTTTTTTTTTTTGGTTGATTCATCTCAGGATTTCCTTGAAGTCATAAACAGCAAGAAAGGAGATACTAAGATGATTTTTGTTATTCACTTTAATTTGCACAATAAGATTAAATAATCTATAGCAGATAATGAAGAATTAAAGTTAAATATACAATTCTGACATTAATCCTAATATTTATACAACAATATGGTCTACTTAAGTAAAATAACCAGTATGTCCCTTGCAGCCCTAAAAGGTCCGATGAACATATGATTTCCTTAATATAAGAATAATCACTTGTGAAAGCAAGAGTATTTATCTTTTAGAGACATCAAATGAAAACTACACCAGAGGTTTATTTTATTTCAAATGTAACAAGTCTGTATAATTGAAGGTAAGAGGAATGTGCAATTATTATAGTAATTGAATTGCTTTAAAATTGCAACTTTTTGTTCTATTTAGCATTTGCCTATTATATAGGGTAGGCCGATTTTTTATCATTGTCTCGCATGCGCACTTGAGAATCTCATGACGGGCTCAGGTAACCCCAAAGTTAACTCCGTCTAGCAGGAAGGGGCCCTGCCACTAACCATATCTCTGATTTCCTCTACAGGAGGGGTGTCCAATTCCGGTCCTGGTGGGCCGAAGCGGCTGCAGGTTTTCATTCTAACCCTTTTCCTAACCTTTTCACTTAATTAAGTTAATTAAGTTTTCACTGCTAATTATCTCCTTTTCCCTTCATTTTAATAGCCCTGTTTTTAAGGATTCAGTCCTCTTAATTAATTTGTTTCTTCATTAAATGACAGCCAAACAGAAATGAGATGTGAAACAAGCCAATAGATGACCAGCTAAATTGGAACGTCAAATTCCAGCCAATTTCACTCCAACCAGTTTCTTAATGAGAAGCCAGTTCTTGCTGTTAATTAAAGCTGTTATTAAATAGCGTGACTTGTTTCTGCTCTCATTCTGCCACAGCAGACTGGTGATTTTCAGTTTTTTCTAAAACCACCGTCAAGATGTTTCGGTGACCTGAGCCGGCCAACATTACGGAGACCTTCACTTTTTTTTATTTTCAGGTTAGCTGGTCATGTGGCTGCTTGTTCTGTGTCTCATTATTGTTTGGATGCTCATTAAGGAAAAAGAAGCAACTAAGGGGTCTGAGTTGTGTCAATTAAAACTAAGGCAAAACAAGTTAATCAGCAACAACAATGGCTCACTAATTAAGACGATGGTTAAAATGAAAACCTGCAGCCACGGCGGCCCACCAAGACCGGAGTTGGACACCTCTTCTCTACAGCATGGAGCTGCTGCAAGGAAATGATGCCCAACCCCATCCCCACAAAGCATTGGAGGTGCCACCCCTGCCAGGAACAGACAGAAATAAATGGGGCAATTACAGATCATGTTCGTCATTTGAACCCAAGAAAGAGAGAAAGATGGAGCTCTTCTTATAGACACAAGAAATGTACTGTTTACATTCTGTTTCCTTATAGGAGCCTTTTTTTGCTTACTTCAGAATTAAATGGTGAATCACTGGATTGGCTCCCCAATAATTCTTACGTCTCAGCCATCCTTTGGTTCACATTTGCTATAATATATTCAAAGGACAGATCTTTATAGGCCCAAATAAAACACACTATATATTGTAATTAGTGTTTATTTTGCTAAACTGAACTGGGAAGATTTTTAATTATTATTAAATATGATTATATGTAATTTATAGTCATGTGTCCAGGAAGATCCTACCAATTGATTGCATTGATTGAACAAGCTCATGCGGTATAATAGTTAGATAATCAGTAAAAAGCAAAACATTTTGCATGAAGTCAAATTTGCAATGAAACACACAAAACAAATATAATGTCGCTTTCAGTAAAACTTATGACATTTACACAGGAAGAATGGTGTACTGTATATTCTTGTCTGGAAGCATTACTTGATTTAATTCCAAATGTGTATGCCTGTCACTTTGTATTTAAATAGTAGTGCGATTCCTGCTTTGCCAAATATGATTGTAGTTGTAGTGATGCATCAGTGACAGTTTGAAGATCCACAGCATTTGGAGAGTACACATCCTAAACGTCTTCAGCAGGAATCAAGAAACACAAAAAGGCAGTTGATTGGTAATAGAGGGATGGGGAGGAGGTGGCTTCTCATGTAGGTAGATTTCCCTGTGGAGTAATGAGCGTGATGATGCAATTTAATGTGTTCTCATGTGGGATGTTTGCAGCATGTCACATTTTTAAAAAATGCACTACGCTTCATTATGGTAACCTCAACAAGTTTTGCAGAAGCAAAAAGAGAGCATAGGTAAACTGAGAAGTTCAAACTAGGCTGTATGGTGCAGTATTCTAAAAATAATTTTTAGTGAGCTTCGCAATTGTGAGATCACCTGCAAAATTAATTTTAGTGTCAGTTTTGTTACAACTGTATGCAAATCACAATTTATTAATTTAAAAGATGTTTAACTTTACCATTTACTTTGAATAATATGATGTATTAGACAATCCCAGTGCATATTAAGTATATTGTTTTTGATCTGAAAGTGGTATAACCATTGGAAAAAAATAACATATTAAGACATTAAAGTTACTAGATCTATACCAATGGTCAGGGACTGAGCCACTCTCCAGTGATCTCTGAAATGACTTCTGGGAGATAAACCAAAAGATCCACCCATGCTTATAATCAATAATGTATTTAGTCTGTGCTATAAGCTTTACATTCTTTTGTTCATTTAAAGTGTGACATTGTAGTCTCGTTAATAATTGCAGTGCCTGAATCATCTGGAACATGCCTTACTAGTTGATAGCCTTTTCCTGGTTTAGAATAAAAACCTACAGTATCAACTAATGAACCAGCATCAGCCACGCTGTGTCTATTGGGCTTATAGCTAGCAATTAGTTATAAAGCTTTCTTTGTGCCTTTACTAAAATATTTCTAATTGCTCTTTAGATGCTGCCTTCCATTCTCTAATCTTGTTCTGAATCTTATTCTGTTCTCTTCTCCACATATTTTTTTAATATCAATTTCCTTGCTCATTTAGTCAAAGTGTCTCCGAGGCTTTATTAAATGGAAATGTATTTGGGATAACCAAATCTTCGCAGATATGTATATACAGTGCATCCGGAAAGTATTCACAGCGCATCACTTTTTCCACATTTTGTTATGTTACAGCCTTATTCCAAAATGGATTAAATTCATTTTTTCCGCAGAATTCTACACACAACACCCCATAATGACAATGTGAAAAAAGTTTACTTGAGGTTTTTGCAAATTTATTAAAAATAAAAAAAACTGAGAAATCACATGTACATAAGTATTCACAGCCTTTGCTCAATACTTTGTCAGCAATTACAGCCTCAAGTCTTTTTCAATATGATGCCACACGTATCCTTGGCCAGTTTCGCCCATTCCTCTTTGCAGCACCTCTCAAGCTCCATTTGGTTGGATGGAAAGCGTTGGTGCACAGCCATTTTAAGATATCTCCAGAGATGTTCAATCGGATGTAAGTCTAGAATTGGCTTCTGTAGAATTCTATTCTAATTGTCTGTAGACCTCTGAGACAGGATTGTCTCGAGGCACAAATCTTTCTTATTTTCAATGTAGTGAGAAGTCAAGCAAAATGACACCTTTTATTAGCTAACTAAAAAGATTACAATATGCAAGCTTTCGAGGCAACTCAGGCCCCTTCTTCAGGCAAAATGTAATACAGAAATACAGAAATACACACTAGGACAAGTAACAACATTGGTAAATCTTTAAGTGAGACATCTTAAATGTAAAAAATTAATAGACCTCTTCAGGCTAAGAGAAAAGAACAATGTATGGTCAAGATCTTTGGATAAGATAACTGTCCAACAAAGTCTTTTGAAGTTTCCAATGAGTTTTTCAATACAATGTGGGTCTGTAGACAGGTTGTCTGGGTCAGTGATGCAAACAATCCTCATACCTGGCCATAAAACTTTTGTCTCTATTCAACCATGTTGTAATGTATAAAATTTTAGCATGAGTTTGACTTCCCATTCTTTTCTCTCTTGCTGTGTTCTGAAGTTGCCCATAAGCACTGTGACTTTAAAGTCCCTCTCACAGTGTCCATGGCTGTTGGAGTGAGCCGCTACAGGAACATCTGTGTTGCCACGTTTCATCTGGAACCTGTGTAAATTCATTCACTGTTTGTCCAGTTTCTCCCACATAGAGTGCAATGTCAGGACATTTCATGCAGAAAATTAGGTATTTGCAATGGTGTTGGACAAATTGACAGATGAGATTTAACAGGAGTCCCCTTGGACTATGATGTTTGCTGATGACATTGTGATCTGTAGCGAGAGGGAGCAAGTTGAGGAGACCCTGGAGAGGTGGAGATATGCTCTGAAGAGGAGAGGAATGAAGGTCAGTAGGAACAAGACAGAATACATGTGTGTGAATGAAAGTTAGGTCCATGAAATGGTGAGGATGCAGTGAGTAGATTTGTCGAAGGAGAATGAGTTTAAATACTTGGGATCAACAGTACAGAGTAACGGGGATTGTGGAAGAGAGGTGAAAAAGAGAGCACAGGCAGGGTGGAATGGGTGGAGAAGAGTGTCAGTAGTGATTTGTGACATACAGTTATCAGCAAGAGGACGGTAGTGAGCTATGTTATATACTGTAGGTTGGAGACATTGGCACTGACCAGAAAACATAGACGGAGCTGGAGGTGGCAGAGTTAAAGGTGTCAAGATTTGCATTGGGTGTAACGAGGATAGACAGGATTAGAAATGAGTACATTAGAGGGTCGGCTCAGTTTGGATGGTTGGAAGAGGCAAGATTGCGTGTGCAGAGGAGAGATGCTGGGTATATTGGGAAAAGGATGTTAAAGATAGAGCAGCCAGGCAAGAGGAAAAGAGGAAAGCCTAAGGGAAGGTTTATCGATGTGGTGAGAGAGGACATGCCAGTGATGGGTCTAACAGAGCAAGACGCAAAGGACAGGAAGATATGGAAGAAGATGATCCACTGTGGCAACCCCTAACGGGAGCAACTGAAAGAAAAAGAAGAAGAATTGTTATTGTTGGCTTCACATAAACATAGCCTTACCAACCAAGTTATGAAATGCATGGATGGTTCAACTGTTATGTATGTTTTTTGTATTATTGAAAAATCTTCAAATATTCAAACTCATTACTAAGTTAATGCATCAACTTTTGCAGTTAATGTAGGCAATGTAGTTTAATGCAATAAAAAATATTGTTGCATCCAGAGTCGGCAACGAAGCAAACACCTCAGGCAATGCTTTGGTCAGGGTGGTATTTTCATATTTGTTTTTTTTTTTTATTAACATTAAAAACCAATGATACATACAAGTTAAGTGTGTACCTAAATAATTACATACATTAGTGTATTTATATACTGTACTATCTTTAAAAATGTTATGAAATAAAATGTTTACTTAAAGATTTAACATTTCACAGCAATACACCACATGTCAATACTTGGCACTGGTGTCAATTTTCTTGATTTATACATACTGACATAGATGCAGGGGTATGGGAGTTAAGGGGTGGGGACAGGGGGTTTTACAGCAGTCCTGGGGAAATGCTAGATAAAAGTTGCAAAGGTAAAAATAACACACTCATTTCTTTTTTTTCATTTAATGTTTCTGTAAGAAGATCAAATCAAAACCATATCACATAAATGTTATAAGTTATCTTTGAGTGGCACTAAAACCAAAATAAGTCACTAGTAGCATACAGTGCTGACTGCCAGGGCTGGCGGCACCATTGAGGCGAATTAGGCATTCGCCTAGGGCACAGATCATACCAGTAGGGGGGGAAACAGCTGCAAGGGTTAGCTACCAAACAGTCAGTTGGGTCACTAATAAGCTTGGCCTACAGCGCAAAATAACCTAACGCCGGCACTGCTGACTGCCCTAATATATTGCCAAAATTCTATGAAAAAGAAACTTAACAATTATTCCTACCCATGATTCAAGTTTGCAGTATCTTCACTAATTTATGCAAAGAACAAAACATAACCATCCAAGTAATGCACGGTGTCTATTTTTAAGTGAGATAGCAGCTACAGAGATCTTTTTTAGCATACCAGGAGCAAAGGTGTTTACCAAACATTTTTCTCTGGCGTGCTCTTTTTGTAACCCAAATAATCCGAAAGTACACCATGATTGTACCAACCACAATAAGATTAAATCGCAATATGTACTAAACTGTCCAAAGGGGTGGGACAGGGATTGGCAAAAAAAAGCAGCTCAGAGATTGCCGTTTGCAAACACAGCACTTAGTGAGCACTTTGGACACATTTTCCAGTTACTTCATCCCTCTGCCCACTCAAACAGGTGGTCATCTCTCTGCCTCACTCCACTGACCCAGGGTCAGAGGCAACTTGAATGCCCACTGTACCTCAGCTCTGCAACACACACCTAGGCAGTGCTGTGCTGTGTCTGCAAAATGGCGATCATGGAGCTACTTTTATCTCAGCTTCCCCAAGTAGTCCTGTCCTCCTCAGACAGGTCTTGATCACCTGAGCAGCGTGTCTCTCTCAAGTCAGGACCCAGGGGCACTACACTGTTATTTCCACAGCGCACCAGTTGAAAAACACTTATGTAGAGTGTAATTATCAAGTCATTGATGGTGATGAACAATTGAGGATAGTATTTGTAGAGTTTTAACACAGGTTTTAATGTATGCCCATTTAGCAGATGCATATTTCAAGTAGATCAGTCTTCAGCATTGCATACAAAGTCAACAGTCGTTTCAATCTGTGTCTCATATGCTATGCCAATTTGATGAAGTATACATTGGCCTCCTTTTCTTATTTCCTTCTTTTCAACTTGCCTTTTATGAAGTCACTCATACTGTATTCAGGTTGTACTTGCTCAAGTAGTATTTTGTTAGACATTCAGCTTTAAGGTCATTCTTAAGTTTAAACTATGCCATTAATTTTATTTTAATTCCTTTTTGTTGTTGTATTAATTGTATAATTAAATTTTTTAATGTTAGATGTAATCAATCGAGATTAATTACATACATTTAAGTGGTTACTTCATTTTTTTAACCGATTCCCTACCCTAATTCAAACTTTCATTATTTTTAACATTTATTGATTTCCTAATATATTTAATTTTATTTTAAGAAATATTCATTTCAGTTAATTTTAAAATGTATAAACTGAAATTCAATGTTATTGCAATTGTTAAAATGATGTACAAAAATATTAATGTTTATTTCATCTGTAAAATTAACACATGCTACAGAGACATTCATAAATAAAATAAGAAAAAAAGAGCACTGTAATTTTCAGTGTTCCTGGGAAATGCTAATGTTATACTGATTGTTTATGCAGCTTATTAGAAATGTTGTTCACATGCCTGATCATCTTGATTGAGATACCATTAATTTGGCAAAAAAAATCAGGAATCAGTAGTAGCAAATTGTAAGAAGTAGATTATCTAACACCACCACATTTATTCAACAAAAGTGTATAACTGTGACTATTTATGAGACAGAATTAAAGCCTCTACAGCATCAATCCCAGCAGACATGCTTTATAGCTTCTGTATTTTTTTTATTAAATGGAATATCTCCTGGATGTTGAAGCCAATATCTGTATTTGAAATCCAGATGGTCTTTGTCAGTATAGCAATACATTAGGCATATAATCTGCCCTCATATCCCATTTTTCACCCACCTGAATTTCTTTACTAATTCCATTACAATACATCTTCCAATATGTTCTCTTTGCTCTTCTTCCAATCTTTCTTAACATGGCTTGAGCTTTCTTATACTTTGTCAAAGATATATTTTTTTGATTCCTTTTAAGCTTTCAGAATGCTATTTTATGCTCCTTAACTGCTGTCCTGCATTTGTCCACCCATCATGGAATAGTCTTTCTCACACAATGACAATTGATTCTTTGGCTAACATATGGAGAACTGAACTTGGGATAGTACTATTACACAAATCTGTGTTTTTCGTATTCAGTTGATCTTGAAAAATACTGTCACTAACTTCTACAAATTTATTCTAATCTGCGTTTCCAACATTCCACCTAAGACTAGGAATATGATTTCTCCTCTTGACTCTCATCCATATTTTATGCAGAATAGAGAAGTGATCACTTCCCATTGTAGTTTTGTTTAATGCTTCCCAATCACACAACCAGGCAATGTCCTCTGACACCAAAGTATGGTCTACTGCATACAATGAATTATTAGAGACATTAAATAGTGTAAACTTTTCATCATTAATGCACACAAAATAGTTATCCACTATCACTTCCCCATTCCCTTCAGTATTATTATAGCTGCGCAGCATACTATGTTCATTAAAACCTCCACACTATCTTATTTGTTCTGATTCCATCCACACTTTTAAACATTTTTAATTTCACCCTTTCGCAAGGATTATAATAATTTATCACCTTTAAGGTGTTACCGTAACCCCACACTTCTACCACAACTGACTCATGTGCTATTCCAGTGTCTATAACCCTATATCAATGTCTGGTTTATTAAAATCCTCCTCTCCCATTACCCTTAACCTGATCCCTTCTTATATCAATATAACCTTGTATCTTAAAATTTAAAAATGGTTTTAGCCACAGTTCCTGAATACAAATAACATCTGGCACATTTAACAAACCATAAATAAATTTCTTGAATTTCTGCCCATTAGCCATCAAGCTCCTTGTATTCCAATGAAATATGACAAACACCATTAACACTCCTCTTAAGAAGCTTGTGTACTCTTTTGTAAAGCATCATCTATAGAGGCCAACTCTTTAAGATCCAAATATTTTTTCTGCTGCTCATAACATAATCTTATTTTTTTCTGTTCTACTTATTGTTTCGGCAGTTAAATTAACTGCACAGTATCTACCATAAATGTAACAAAGTTCACTTTATCCACCATCAATAAATTCTTTTTCATTCAATTATGTATTTGACATTCTGGTTCCATCCTTTACTTTTATCAATAGACCCCTTTTCTGATTATTTTTTTTCTGAAAATGGGCTTCTTCATATGACACTTTCCTTTCCACTAGAAAACACTGGACCTCTGCTGCCTTCTTAAATACTGAACAACCTGCATATGTTAAATTGTTTTCATGTATTCTGTGTACTGCTGTTATTCCAGGAATGAATAAATGTGACGGTGATACGCTCTTTTCAGATTTATATAATGATACAAAGCTAAATTCAGATTACAAATTGCTGACATTACTGGATTTTAAATCCAGATGCAGTCTTTGTCAGTATAACAATGCATTGGGCCTATAATCTCCCCTCATTTTTCTTACCATATTCCATATTTCCCCAACCTGAATTTCTTTACCAATCCCATCATAATACGTCCTCCAATATGTTCTCTTTGCTCTTCTCCCAGTTTATCTCACCTTAGCTTCATCTTTCTTATACTCTATCAAACATATGTAATTTTAATTCCAGCAGATTCGATCAATTTCTCAGACTTAAAGGTCAAATTAGTGGAAAGTACTGAATTAGGAGACCCTTGGTTTTATAGTGTGGGGTACAGCCCGGACACAGACAGGCAGACATGTTGTTTCGCCACACACGTGTTTATTTTCCACTCTATATATACAAAAATGCACAAACCCAGTGCCGCAGCACCAATCACCCCTTCAAGTCCTGGCCGCACCACAATGCCTTGCTCAGTCCTCTGACTGCCTGCACTCCTCTCCTCCGAGCTCCGTCCACTTCCACCCAACTCTTGCCGTCGACTGGAGGGAGGGCCCCTTTTATGTACGCCCGGATGGGCTCCAGGTGTTTCCTGAGGAGCTTCCGCCGACACACCCCCGTGTGGCGGAAGCACCAACTGTGTAGCCGAAAGTCCTCCGGGTGTCCCTGGTCCTCTTCCCCCCAGCACTTCCTGGTGTGGCGGAAGTGCTGGGCTCCAGGTTTCTTCAGTCACTGGGGCGCCGCCTGGCGGTGGCCACGGGCCGCTACAGGGCTGGGCTTCCAAACCCTTTACCTGTGGCCCCCAATACAACCATGGCGGTCGCCCCCTCGTGGTCTGGAGGAGGTACAAGCCCTCCTCCGGTCCTCCTGGGCGTCCTGGCTGGGCTCCACCCCCAGCCGCCTGTGACAATAGCCATTAAGCCATACTCACTAAATGTTTAATTAGAGCACATGTATGCATAAAGTCTGTGTAAAAGGCTTTTTAATGAAATATCTTATTATCTGCAGTAGTTTCTTTTACCATGTATGGCCCTAGGATGTGGTGTTTTCAGATTACATTCACATGCAGAGTAAAGATTTAAAACTTAATAGTATTTAATTTCTAAAATGTCTAGAGTTTTGTAGATGTAAGTGACATTATGTTAAGCTATTACTTCTTGATGAGGGCTTTAAGCGATGGACGTCATGCCGAACATTAAGAACCACAACAGAATATGGTGCTAAATGATACTGCTGTGTTGATCCTGGAGGCAAGCTTTAACGGTGGCTGAAATGTTTACATGTGTTTGTTGGATGCTTTTAACAGTATAATGATTTTTTTTCTACATGTTACTAAAAAATAGAAGTAAATAAGCAATAAAACCCTGCAGAAGCTGCCTGCAAGTGATGCAGGTTTATGTTCCAGCAGGGGGAATGAACAAGTTGTGGCTCGCATGGCAGAAAAAACTAATTCACAGCAAACAGAATTATTATTCAAGTGCCTTGCTTTTAGTTATGGTGTTATTTAAAAAAAATATGTTAACGTAGTATACTTTAAACTGAATAGACATTTCATGAAAAGGAAACTTTAAATATATGTACATAGAAGACCAGACCTCACTGCTCCAAAAAGACAATGGATTGCACCTTTGAGATTTCTTCCATTTATCAATACCTTCCTTCAGTGTCTAAGGATAATGGTCATGTGTTGTATCTGTCAGGTGTCCAGTATTACCTTATGTCAGGCAAGGGAATAAAACCGCTGTTCAATGGTAACTGGTGTCTGAAACAGAAACAGAGAAAGCCAGGGTCAAAAAGGCCCTTGCTTTGGAATTATTTACTGTTGAGAAAATGGCCTGGGCTATTGGCAGCTTTGTGGCAGGCAAATAAATTTTATTTATAGAGCACATTTAAAACAACGTGAGTTGACCAAATTACTGTACAGCTTCCATCTTCTTCTTCTTCTTTTGGCTGCTCCCGTTAGGGGTCACCATAGCGGATCATCTTCTTTTACTGTATATCTTTCTGTCCTCTACATCTTGTTCTGTTACACCCATCACCTGCATGTCCTCTCTCACCACATCCATAAACCTTCACTTAGGCCTTCCTTACTCTTTTCCTCTTCCCTAGCAGCTCTATCCTTAGCATCCTTCTCCCAATATACCCAGAATCTCTCCTCTGCACATGTCCAAATCAACACAATCTCGCCTCTCTGACTTTGTCTCCCAACCGTCCAACTTGAGCTGACCCTCTAATGTACTCAGTTCTAATCCTATCCAACCTCGTCACACCCAGTGCAAATCTTGGCATCTTTAACTCTGCTACCTCCAGCTCTTTCTCCTGCTTCCTGGTCAGTACAGCTTCCATAAATAAACCAATACATATATATACATGGCAAATACATACACAAAAATAGTTAAATGAATTTGTTAAAAAAAAACAATATACACATAAAATTAGGAAGTTTTTTCTCAAGAGAAGACAAAAAAATAACAGGTTGAAATCTAACTTCTAACTCTAGAGCAGGGGTGTCAAACTCCAGTCCTGGAGGGCCGCAGTGGCTGCAGGTTTTCATTCTAACCATCTTCTTAATTCGTGACCAGTTTTTGATGCTAATTAACTCCTTTAGCCTTAGCTTTAATTAGCTTGACTCAGGCCCCTTAGTTGTTTTTTCCTTAGTTAACAGCCGGACAGTAATGAGACATAAAACAAGCAGGACATGACCAGCTCACCTATACCCATCAAACAAAGTCTGAAAATAAAGATGAAGATCTCAGTAAGGTTGATCCCTCAGGTTACCAAAACATTTTAGGAGTTCTTAAAAAAAACAGAATATCAGCAGTTTTGGAAATGTCTGCTGTGGCAAAAAGAGAGCAGCAACAAGCCATGGAATTGAATAACGGGTTTAATTAACAGCAAGAATCAGCTTCTCATTAAGGAACTGGTTGGAGTTTGAAGCCCCAATTTAGCTGGTCAGCTGGTTGGCGCGTTTCAAGTCTCATTTCTGTTTGGCTGTCATTTAATGAAGAAACTAATCAATTCAGAAGAATTAATCTTTAAAATAGAGGAAAAAGAAGTTAATTAGCAGTGAAAACTGGACAATGATTAGGAAAAGGGTTAGAAAGAAAACCTGCACCCACTGTGGCCCTGCAGGCCTGGAGTTTGACACCTGTGCACTAGAGCAGTTGCTTAATAAAAAGCACTTATTGCTAAAGTAACACTTCTGCTTCACTTTAGTGATTTTGAGCCCTTATTGCTTAATTTTGTCTTAAACAGCTATTTTAATTGCTCCTTATTATCAATAACATGCAAATGACAAGAGAGAGCAGCATTTCTCCATTTAGCTTATTTACATTTACACCTATATGTATTTATCTGCACTATTGGGTTTAATTAAATACTTGGAAGAAAAATGAAGAGAAAAAAGTGAAGGACTGAGAATTACTCATCCATTTTAGCCTTTAAATCATTTGCATGATAGAAAGGGAAAGAAAATCTAGGATATGAGAATGACCTGACATAGCAGAGTTAATTTAATTTCATAGCTTGTTAGTGCTTTATTGGCAAGAATTGCTTTCTAATTAAGCAACCAGGTCAGAACAAAAACCTGCAGCCACTGCAGCTCTCCAGGACTGGGATTGAGGAGCACTGCACTAGAGTTATTAACAAATGAAGGTCTACCAATACTTTTATAAAATAAAGCACCAAAACTATAATCTAATCTACAAACACCAAACTGACTTTGTAATTAAAAGTTCAGACAGTAGGCCACCATAGGAATAAAGGTGGATAGTGTTGTTCCTCCCTTAAATGCAGGGGCAGGGCTGCCTTAACAGCAACATAGCCCCCCAGGCAAAGCAGTGTACTGGGGCCCCTGTTTTGATAGCAAAACAGAAACAGCCTACATAGGCCTCAGAAACATCTTGGACCCCTATGTTCCTGGGAATGGTCTTTGTGCCCATATGTTAAGACAGTACTGGGGTGAAGATCTAGTCAACTGCATCTTGATGGTACTACCACATTACTGCAAACATGTTTATTGTAATTTTACTTCATCATCAGAATTATTTCAAGTTCATAGATATGGGGGCAGGGCTTTTTGTCTCAATTAATTGCTATCAATATACTGTATATAAAATGCTAATGTCTGTCCATGAGTCACTCAATTACCCATAAACTATTGGGGCTAGAACTGTGGTGGGCTGGCGCCCAGCCCGGGGTTTGTTCCTGCCTTGCGCCCTGTGCTGGCTGGGATTGGCTCCAGCAGACCCCATGACCCTGTGTTAGGATATAGCGGGTTGGACAATGACTGACTGACTGACTGACTATTGGGGCTAGAACATTGATCTTGGTCTTAAATGAAAACTTATGACCTGATATGATAAAACTTACAATCTGATTAAAAAAAAATAGGTAGTGGCAACCTGGTGGGCAGAAAAATGTATTCTAATTAAAGCACAATCCATGCAAGCCCACCTATTGATAATCCTCCAGGACACAGTGAGAACATACTGTGTTCAGAATTCATAATCAACTCTAAGTTCTCATGTTTGTATACAATGGGTACAGGAGAAAGTAGGGTGAAATAGCACCTTTTATTGGCTAACTATTTGGCAGCTTGCCTGATGAAGGGGCCTTAGCGCTTCCTCGAAAGCTTGCATTTGTAATCTATTTCATTAGCCAATAAAAGGTGTCATTCCATCCTACTTTCTCCTGTATCAGTCTATGGCTAACACGGTACAACACTCTACTGCTATACAATGGGTAGAGAGCATTTACTGTTGTTTGTATCTAGCTTTTCAGAGCATTTCATTTTAGAACTATAGGCCCGCTTTATTTCAATGTGGTAGGGATGAGAACAGCACCCGTATGCATTCGCTGTACGGCCGTCCTGCTGGCCGCTGCTGAGAGTTGATCCTACAATAAAATAAAAATAAAGAGAGAAATAACCTTGGAGGTCAATCATCACCCTGAAAGTGGATAGTAGACGTCACATAGTTTACGCGTACCAAATTTCAGGTCGATAGTTCAAACGGTTTGCGAGCTACAGGTGATATAAAATCCTGGACGGACAATCGGACAGCCACCGTAGTGTACTATATAAGAAGATTTATAACCAGTAAGTAAATGTTAACATTCTACAATTTTTTTTTTCAGTAAGCCAATATTGTTTGTGTATATTGGGTTATAGGAACCTGCTAGCAATCCAATGTTTTTGTAACTTGCATTTACAAAGTATAACCTTACTCCCTACTCCCTACTCAACCCGTCCCCCACCTCCCCAAGCCTTGGTTTTATTACACACAAAGCATTACCAGGTGTTGCAAGAACAGTGTCAGTTTATTGTCAAATTAACCCTTTTCTTGAGGTCAGGCATTGTAAACTTCAACCATGAATTTCAATTTCCATTAAACTAATAAAAAAAAAGAACAAAAAAGCAATAGGCAGCATGTAACAGCAGAAGGCATCTTGCTCTGGTCACCACCTTGTGGTTTTTAAAAGGATAAAAGGTCTGACAGCTCTCTGTGTGGCCATTCCTTCCTTCCCTCCTTCATTCATTCATTCATTCATTCATGTAAAAGCAAAGTATTTTTAAAGGAAATTGTTACAAACCCCAAGGGCAAACGAATTAAGACAGAAAGAGGTAAAAAAAATCAATCATGTTTATTAGTTTAATGATTAATAATTTAGAACACTGGTGTTGCAGTTAAAGGTTTAGGTCATTCACCCTGGTTTATTTGGCCTTTGTGAGATGCCACGAGTAATTGGATTTTTTCCATTTATTTCCTAACCTTGGTGTTACCGTGTCATCCCTTCCTTTGTGTGAATCTGTTAAGTGCATTGCAGTGACAAATGCTGTACATTGTAGGACTGTTTACATTAAAAATAAATAAAAGAAAATATAGTACACTATAAAAAATTAAAATGTAGTATTTAATGGAACTATAAGGATCATTCAATAAAATAAGCAGGCATTAGAGACTAGTAGCAAATGCACAATTTATTGACTGGTAGGTGTTCATTGGAAAAGCTTGATACTCACAGATGTAAGATTTATAAATGGTGGATATAACAAATGAATAGTACTCATTGATTTTACTTGTAAAAAAAGTTTTTAAAAAATAATAATAATATTGAGTAATTCAGTACAGAATAACAGTTAAAATAAAAATTAAAAGGTCGCCAAAGTATCATGTAGGCTAGCTATAAATGAAAACAAACACTCCAATTAAGGATGTTTCATTCCAAATATATGGTAATGGCCAACATGGGATGACTGGCCACTTTGTAAAATGTACTTCATATTCTCATAGTTGTCTAAAATAAAAGATTATATTGACTCTGGTCTTTTTTATGTTTTATTTCATCATTCTATGATGTATCATGTAGGTATATAACAGTTTCCTAATTTTCATCTCCCCAAAACTATAAGGCACAAGCAATGTTTTATTCACACCAATGGCTTTAACCTAATAATCTACTACAGCAATTTTAAACAATATCTGAAATGTACAGCCTAATTTCTTAACAAATTTGTGGTGAATTGTTGTGGAACAAGCCCACTGAAGAAGGTAACAATGGTTACCCAGGCCTCATTGCTTGTTGCGAAGGGAGTCCCCATAACAGTTCAAGCTTTAGAGCCCCTAAATGTAGGTGTGCGACTGGATCATTGTATCTTCAGACATTTATTGGAACAAATGACTGGTCCTGCCAAAGCAAAGTGAATGATCTTTCAGCTATTAGCAGTACTTTATCATGCACCTTTAAATATACCACAGCCAAATATACGATAATAAATAAGGGATCGTCCAATGTTAATATCATACTCTCATTCCAATGTAGGGTCTACATATGGCTCAAAAAGGCATACTGCAGCAGTTGTCTTCTGGAAACAAGACTTCCACTGCCTACAAGTGCTTTTCTGGGTCCAGCTTTCTTTGTTTTAGATAGTCAACAAGATCATTCTCCATCGAATCTTGTCATGTATACACCTAAAGGAATCCACTCGATGGTTACATATGCAAACTTATAGCAATATGGAAGTTTACACTAGATGAAAAGGCAAGGTGTCTAATAATTTTATTGAAGTCTCCAAAGTACTAACCATAAAATGACAATCAGATAAAAAAAGGATTAATATCAACCCAACTGAGAACCATATATTTGTAACAGTAATAAGACAAAGAGTGCTACTTTACAGAAGCAATTACCCTTGCCAATGATAATGCGATTATACAGAAGAAGCGTTTTAGACAGATAACCCAGATTGTTTTCACCCATAGTTGCTACAGGTTAATGCAATTGGAATCCAAGACAAAATTTCTTTTCAAGATTTCTTTTCAAAAAGGATGGTCTGTAGGTAGACTGTCTACCAGTACCTCTTTCGGGTAAGATCTGTATTGGGGAAAAACAAATTAGTGCAATATGTTTTTTCAAAGTATTCTTGCAGGTGCTACTTCAACTTTCTATTCACCCACTTATTGTCTGAACTTGCTCAGTCCAGTTTTAGGGTAGATCAGAAAGATATGATGCAAGCTTTAAGGGTCAGAAGAAAAACACACACCAGATGCCTGCCTTTTCTTGTATTCCTACTCGTCTTGTGAAACCTACCTGTAGTTGTGCAATGTTGGAAAGTTAAAGGGGGTTTTTGCTCATCAATCTTGAATTAACCTGGTCTCCCTGGAGGGCGGCACAGTGGTGCAGTGGTAGCGCTGCTGCCTCACAATTAGGAGACCCGGGTTCGTTTTTCGGTCCTTCCTGCGTGGAGCTTGCGTGTTCTCCCTGTGTCTGCGTGGGTTTCCTCCAACAGCCCAAAGACATGCAGTTTAGGTGCATTGGTGATTCTAAATTGTCCTTGGTGTGTGTGTGTACCCTGCGGTGGGCTGGGGTTTGTTCCTGCCCTGTGTTGGCTGGGATTGATGCCTTTGACCCTGTAGTTAGGATATAGTGGGTTGGATGATAATCAATTTTGGATTTTCTTTGGTATATTCTTCAGTGAAAAATGTTTCCAATCTTCATTTACTTTATCAAAGTCTGAATCTAGTAAACTAATTTGGTTAAATGATCATGTAAATGATTATATAATTTACTAGCTGAAGTACCCAGCATTTCCAGTGTATATTTATATAATGAGTTAAATTAAGATAGCAAATATTTATGTGCTTTTCTTTTCAATGTTGATCTTTCTGTTATTGCTGGCTGAAAAGCAAGTGTCCCATCCATCATCTACACTACCTCTCTTATAACTATCAATTTTTCGTGTTTGCATTTCTCAAGCATTTGTTCTTTTTTTGTATGATTGGACTGCATTATAGTGGTAACTCCTTGCAGGGTTGGAACTATGAATGCTACTTCTTTGTAGCTGTATTTTCTACTTTTGCATGGTTTAACACATAGATGTTTAATCTGACGTTAATAAACTTGGTGGCTTGTTAAATAATTGAATCCATAGACTGCAGAAAGCATCCATAATAGTGTGGGGGCTTAGGGTTCACAGACATTACTGTTAGTTTCTGTATTCTTACATGAGACAGTACCAGTGGTGGAATTCAGTATTGTTAAAAGATTATTCAAAGTTGATTCATTCTATGTTGCTTTACAATTGTTACAAAGCATGGCACTGAATTGACCAAAATGCATAAAATTTTAAATGCCTCATCATAAAATGCACTTGTGGCTTATCTCTATCCATAGTGTCTGTTTTTACAAAAATGTCAGGTTTTGCCTTGAATTAATTTCAAAGTTATTGTCACATGTATATAGCACAATGAAGTAAACTAAAAAGTCATTACCATTACAGTAAGTAATTTTAGGTGAATGCATTTTTGGGATGAAGAAATGTAAATAATGAATAGAGAAATATATTTCAGTGGGATTTTAGTATAGAGTATTTTGCACAGTGCCATAAATATTTAAAATATTTGTCCATTATCCAATCCACTATATCCTAACTACAGGGTCATGGGGGTCTGCTGGAGCCAATCCCAGCCAACACAGGGTGCAAGGCAGGAAACAAACCCTGGGCAGGGCGCACACACACACACCAAGCACACACTATGGACAATTTAGAATCGCCAATGCCTCTAACCTGTAGGTCTTTGGACTACCCGGAGGAAACCCATGCAGACACGTGGAGAACATGCAAACTCCATGCAAGGAGGACCCAGGAAGCGAACCTGGGTCTCCTAACTGCAAGGCAGCAGCGCTACCCACTGTGCCACCGTGCCACCCTATTTAAAGTATTCTTCCTTAAACTATTTTTCAAAGTGCAGTATTTTCTTTATTCAGTCTCATTTTGTAGACTCCTAAGTAACAATTGTTTTTCTTGCTTCTCTGAAATTGCACACATTATATATTACAAGTCAGCGTCAGAGAAAGTGTGATGCTTGTGTTTAATAAGGCAGATTTGCAGTTTATGATGAAAATGATCTTCTTGATGTTTAATCTTCTTGTTGTTTATCTGTTTACAGGATCACATTCTTTGGTTTTCACTGTCAAAATATACTCAGCAATCAGCTAAGGTTTCTTGTTATTTTTTAATTGAGATATAATATAATATTTAAAAAAAAATTGTCATTTGTTCATTTAATCATTCATTGTCTAAACTTAATGCAATTAATTATGTAGTTTTGGGAGCCTATATTTTTATGTATTAATATATAAAGTGTGTTTTACATATATATACAGTATATATATATATATATATATATATATATATATATATATATATATATATATATATATATATGTAAGATATGGCCCATGTACCCGGCCAATACCCCAAGCCGCCAGGTGGAGCCCTCCTTGCAGCATGGAGGTCCCCAGAAGACCAGCAGGGCATTATGGACCATGTAGTTTTTATGCACCGCCCTGCTGGATGCCATGGGGCCACGAGAGGAGCTGCAGGGAGGACCGAAGAGTTCTTCATGCCCTATGACCCGGAAGTTCGTCATAGGAAGAGCGATGGGCTTCCGGGGTGAGAAAAAACATTATTTACCCTGACCCGGAAGGAATAAGGACTTGTGGACTGTTGGGAAGGAACACCTCCGGGTCAGGGAATATAAAAGGACTGTGGGAGCTCCCAGGCGATGAGCTGAGTTGGGAGGCAGGGTGGCTAAGCGTCTGGGAGTGGAGGATTGGTTTATTGTATTTGTGATTATTATTGGAGAATTGTGGTGGAGAGTGTGCTTTGTGCACTTTATTATTATAATAAATATCATCTTTGGACTTTTACCTGGTGTCTGACGTATAGTCTGGGGGTACAAGGGTGCGAGGCGCCTAATCGATTAATATATATATATATATATATATATATATATATATATACATACATACTGCGGTGGGCTGGCGCCCTGCCTGGGGTTTGGCTCCTGCCTTGCGCCCTGTGTTGGCTGAGATTGGCTCCAGCAGACCCCCGTGACCCTGTAGTTAGGATATAGCGGGATGGATAATGGATGGATGGATATATATATATATGTATATATATATATACATATTTTACAGCATATATACTGTAAATAAGAAGACACAACACCTATAAACAGTTGGGATACCAGCTGGTAATGCCTAAATATTGTGGTAACAAAAAAAGAAAAGAGTTGCATTAATAATACAAGCTTTCATAAGTCGTTTTTGCAGATACATGTCTATAAATGCTGGCCTTTATGTGGTTTCCAAGCAGGAAGAGCTGGGGTTAAGAACGAAACCAGAAGTGACCTTTTGGAAATTTTGGCGCTTCTAGTTTGAAAGTGAAAAAGGAGATGTAAATAACAGCACTCTCTCTCAACACAGGGAGAGAGAGTGAAAGAGAGAGAGAGAACTGATACAGCGTATTGCTGCACCCACCACATGATGAATCAACTCAGGATCCCAGATTAAGACCCAACTGAAGCCATGCAACGGGTGACACCTCAGCGCCACACTAGTTCAGATGGATTGGAACAGTGTGAGGTTTTTTTATGGTATGTGGAGTGCCAATTCTGCCACCAACCCTCATGTTTTCCCTGCAGGTTGGAGGGCCTACATGCAGGGCTGGATGCAGATTAATGCCTTATCCAAGACAGAGCAATTGCAGGTTAAGGACCTTGCTCAATGGCCCAACAAAATAGAGTCAACCTTCCAATTACCAGTGTAAATCCCTACCTCAGAGCCACCACTCCTCCCTACTCAAAAAAAATATACACATATATTGTGCATATATTGTATATCTTATAATGTAAATTGTGATGCCATATTTATCCTTTGATTGCTAAGATGCTTGCAAAAACATTATGATGGTGAATTTAGATAGCTTGACATTGGCAACCAAACAGAATTTAGATAAATCTTTCACTGAACAAAAAAGAAGAAACTGGTTATGTTGTAAACACTGTAAAACATTTGAATACCAAGCATCCTGAGGCAGACTTGGCATGAAATTAAAAAGCAAGCAGCAGCAATCAATATATATCAACATTATAATTGCAAGTGATTTTGAATTAACATGTTACAAAACTGGTCTATTGACATGAAGGAATGATGACTTCTTGAGCCCTAGTGCAATTGAACAGCTCATTTTATTTAACTTCTGCCAATGTTTGTTTATTTTATTAAAGTTTTTTAGTTGTAAAGTTCAGGGTTAGTTTGTTTTACATTTGCTTTGTATATTAGAATATATTGTATATTACACAATCTTTAAAGTTAGGAGTGTTACGACTGTAAGAAAAACAACCTCAGACAGATATATGATGTCAGAAGTGAACTTCTTTTCCATCATGCTAGCAGTATGACATGAAGAGAATTTTCAGGATCCAGAACAATAGCAATGGGGAATCAAAACCCCATAAACCTAGTGGTGCCTGTAAAAAATGAAATCTTATCCAAAACATTACAAATACATTTCAATTATCATAATTACAAAAGAAAAATACAACCTAATACTCAGTTTGGATTCCTCAATGATGAAAACCCAAGCACCAAAAGCATAAATCTAAAACTCGAAAGCATGAGTCAACTGGTCCCTTAGCTACTGAATTCACAGCTTCCTCAATTCGATGTCACAGATCTTGAAGATTAGCGGGCATAGGTGGAACAAACACTCTTTCTTTAATGTACACCCATAGATAAAAATTGCTAGGGGTAAGGTCTGAAGACCTGGGAGGCCATATTTGATGAGCAAGATTTTGTTGTCCACCTCTTCCAATCCATCGTCCTGGAATGGTGTTGTTCAGGTAACACTGGACCTCCAAGTGGAAATGAGGTGGGGCACCATCTTGCTTGAAAATTAAGTCATTCGAATCTTCTTGAAGTTGGGGAAACAACCAGTTTTGTAGCATGTCCAGGTATGGAAATCAAGTCACAGTTTGCTCTGCAAAAAAGAAAAGTCCATAAACTTTGCTTGCAGAAATGGCACAAAACACATTTACCTTATGTGAGTCTCTTTCATATTCGACAACTATGCAAGGATTTTCATACCCCAAATTCTAAGATTGTGGCAATTAACCTTACCAGACAGATGGAAAGTTGATTCCTCCAAAAAAATTAGTCGGTCAGGAAAATTGTCCTCTTCCATATCTTCCAGAATTCCAGTGCAAGATTCAAACCTTTTTTCATGGTCGTCAGGATGCAATGCCTGCACTAATTGTAACTTGTAAGGCTTCAAATGCAGATGCTGTCTAAGACCACGCTATACCATTGTTTGAGGAATTCCAAGTTCAATGCTTGCACGTGATGTAGATTTCCTAGGGCTCCGTTCAAACACACCTTGGATACGTTTAACATTTTCTGTGTGAACAACCAGTGCTTTTACATTTGTATATGCAACCTTCTTCTACAAGTTTTTTATGCCACTCGTAAATTTGCTTATGACGAGATGGCTGTTTGTTGAACCATCAGCGGAATTCACATTGCACTTGAGCAATGGACTCACACTTCGCAAATTACAGCATGCAAAATAATTTCTCTTGTGGTGTTGTCACAATTTTTCTATAAACGAGAAACAGAGCTCAGTGGCATTCATTGCTACTTTTAGGTGGGCTTTTAAACTTTGAACTTTCCTCTATCCAGTTATGTGCGGAATGTGTTTTTGTTTTATACAGTTTGTTTGAAATAAATTTTTGAAATCTGCTCTTTCATTTCGAATAGCCCTGTATATTAGGTAAATTGGCTTCTTTGTGGGTGAGTGAGCATGGGTGTGTGCCCTTGTGTACCCTGTGCTGGCACATTGTCCAGGTTTGTTTCCTACTTTGTGCCTAGTGTTGCCAAAAATGGTATTACCCTCTGTACACATGATTTGCACCAGTGCATGCTCCCCAACTTGATTTGACTTGACTTGTTCCACTTGGAATTACCATCTGAAAGGGCAATCACTTGAATTTTCCTACTGGAAAGCCTGCAGTTATACAGAAACACGGCGACCCAAAGCATGTAAATATAAATGTAATTTGGAGTTCTAAAACACTCTTTAAAAAGTATGAACCCTTCATCATTGTAAAAAATGATCTGCACATATATACTGATTTAAAATTGGACTTACGTAACTGTGGTTCCACATGGCTGCACAACAGTTGTTTCTAGTTGCCTTCAGGCAAAATTAGTCGCGCCTGTCTATATGAAAGGTGTGTTCTAAAATCAGAGAAACAGAAATTATGATGCTTAGCAACACACTGTAAGGTAAGCCAAAAAACATTGCAAATCAAGGTTTTACTAAATAGCCAGGCAATATAAGTATTTATCCACATCAGCTCTACATTAGAAGATTGCAACTAAGGAGAATTAGAAGACAGCATTACTGCCACAAACAACATTTTACAAGTAAGGGTAATGCCTGTCTGTCCAATGTAAAGTTTTAGTTTATTTTCGTATTTAGTTGACCTTCTTACATTCCCAAATGCTCACCCCTAGATGACATCTTAGCAATGTCACTGTATACCAGTCAATTGTGTACCAGTGTCAAATTGATTACTGCTTCCCAGTAGCTTCAGCATTGTTGTCCTGGCTTGGTTACTTTGTGTTTTTTGAACATTCAACACGGGTCCACATTTTCTCTGGGTTCTCCAATTTCATCTGCAGTCCCAGTGATGTATATGAGGGTTGCTGTCACTGGTGGCACAGTCAAGCATTTAAGGCAGTAGTAGAAACCACCAACATGGCTATCAATGATACCAAAAGTCACCATCCAGGCAAGTCACTAGTTTCCTCTGTTATGAGAGTGGAAGAGCTGCGACCACAGGAGAGAACATCAGGAGGGCTACTCATAACTGCTTCAGGCTTGCAGCTAAAAGTCAACCTGCGAGATGACTAACGTTTCCAGACACCATAGCGACAACAGCACTGAGGTTGGACATGGTCGTTCTGTCAGAGGCTTCATGCCAGGATGTCATGGTGGAACTAACAGTATACTGGGCAAAGAGGATTGAAGAAGACAGTAAGAGGAAAATAAGTGTAAGTAGGAGAAGCTGATGTTTGGAACAGATGGAAAGCACAGTGTGACCCCGTCGAAGTCAAGTACTGAGGATTCATTGGCCACTCACTCTGCAAAACTAACACTCAGCTTGGCATTGTGTAGGTGTAGTAAGAAGCAGAGCCATCAAAGCAGCCATAGAGGCTGCAGGGAAATCCTACAGATGGCTCTAGATAAGAAGAAATGCCCCGTGGACCAACACTGCTGGGATGCAAGTCAGGGCTGATCAACCCCAGCTGGCTCACCAAGGAGAGATGCCTGATTCTAAAAGAACTGAAACACCGAAGACCCCAGGTAACACTAAAGATGCTGAATCCCAGACTATCACTAGATGCTTTTAAAACCATTTACATGAACTGGTCTTGACTGAGTGAGGCTATGCGCTGAGTTGCTCCCCCATGACTTCAGCAATAATAGTAATGGACACACTTGTTTAAAGAGCTTTACACCCTGTACAGGTTGTGTTGTATTATGAGAAGATCAATACATTTAATGGAACAACTTATTTTTTAACATTAGAATTTTACTTGTATGTGCATAAGTTGTTTCATTTTATGACACACATGTTTCCGTATATTTTGTATAGTGTTTGTATAAGCCTCCAGCCTTAATGAAAAACTAAAAGACTAAAAACAGTGAGTGAGCAGTAGCATAAAAATTAAAGATAAATTTCAGACTTCTCTTAAACAAATCTCCCTTAGCTTATATTTTTATGTACACATGGTATATTTAGACATGATGGCATTAATTCTTCTTATTTTTATAATAAATGAATTATAAACTAACTCAACCAGTTAAGAACACCGAGAGTGATTTAAATTAGTAAGCTCCAAATTGTGGGAAGGACTTCTTTGTATTCCCTGTTGCAGACATCTCTAAATCTCCATGTGAGTCCAGAAATAGAGTCCTAATTACACACTTTCTCGCATGCATCTCTATAGAAACCTTAAATAAATAAACAAAGATATATATCTCAGAATCATTCATTTGTACTCTTAAAAGGTAACCCATTCTGTATCTTTAAATATAAAACATTGAGGAGAAGACATTATATATATATATATATATATATATATATATATATATATATATATATATATATATATATATATATATATATATATAATAAAACAATTTATTAGAAGTACACAATGTTTTTTTTTCTCTCAAAGGACTGACCCCATGAAAACCTCTCAAGATGATGAACAAGAGTCAATGAGGTGTAAAGCCCAAACAAATTGTTTTATTTCTCTGTAGCCACGTACAGAAGAAGAATGACAGAGAAAGAAAACAATGCAAATAGAAATGAACAAAACAAACCCTGCTGCTGCTCAGAGCAGAACACACACAGATGCTGATCTCCATTTGCCGATTGGCTCACCTTCCCACAACAGATAATAGTTTTCCAGTTCCTCACTCTGCATTGTCCTACCTTGCTCCTCCCATTGCTGATTAATTGCTCCGCACTCTTCACACCTCACTAAAGTGACAAATGTGTGGGGGCGAATTTTTAAAGGCTCCCCTGAGGGTCAAATGACTCAAGGATTATGAGCTGCCAAAACAGCCTGGGATCACCATAAGGCACTGCCTCCTGGCAGGTTCAGCCATCATGACACCTATAATTAATTTTACTTTGTGGCCTTCTTTTGGCTCTTTTGCACCCTGCCTGCATGTTCCTGCTGTTCACCGTGTCTTGTAATTGGGCTTCTCAGTCTTTTTTTACTTGTGAAGTTATACTTTAACATTAGCTATTCCATCACTGATTGTTCACATTCAGAAAGAGAGAGGGAGGGAATGGACTTGATTTGCTCCTTTCCCAGATTAGTTCCTGTAGAATAACAGATTCTCGCTAATTCCCCAAATTGTGCTGAATAAATCCATAAAATAAAATTATGAACAGATAATCATATGGACTTAAACATTTTACATTTCTTCCACTTTCTTTATGTATATTGTATGCTTAAGCATTTCCCTTATACTGTACAGATTTTCTTTTGATTTGAAGGATGCATTTTGCCTTTTTTCTCAAACTCTCAATATTTATTATTAGAAAATGTCTGCTTAGGCAGTACAGATTTATGTGTTATCAGTTAACTGGTCTTTATACAACTAGTCTTGAACACTTACAGTATACGGTGGCAGTGATGTGTGCTTAACTCAAGGGCATATTATACATTCCAAACAAATGTTTAATCTGCCTTGAAGGTGTATGTGGGACCATTGGGGTGCCAGAGTTTTGGTGATGAAGCCTGTCATTCATTTATTTATTACTAGCAAAATACCTGCGCAGCAGCGGCCAAGTACATACTCAGTGTTGTCACAGCAAAGCACCAGTAGAAACTATTGAACTTCACTTTAGTGAAACAGAATGAATGCTGCTGTTTCCAAAGACAATTAAGGGTGGGATACAGGGATCCTTTTAAAAGGTTTGTTAAGGTGTGGCACTAGGATGAGGGTGCCGTTCTTCTCTTAGGTCAACAATTTCATGGCTGTCGATGACATAGTCAGATATCTCCTTTGGCTTAGACCTCTTTATTTCAGCAGAATGGTCACACACATGACATCAGTATCAAAGTTAGACTATTTTCCTTTTTGTGAGCCATAGTCACATAGAGCCAAGTTCACAGTTCAAAGGCCACTTTTCTGTATGTGTAGTATTTATGCTTGCAGGCTGTTGAAGCTGTCACCCACTAATACTCTCCAATCTGTCTGTTGTTGAGCCTTTGAGAAGTTTTGATTTTTCACAAGAAGAGATAAAAGAAAAATGGGAAGAGAGAATAGTTAAGGAAAATAAATGCAAAGTCAAAATGTAGATGCTTGAATTTTACTTCTGCCTTTGAGTCATCATTAAAGCAAAGGTACTCAGTGATTTAGAACATTTAGCAGGAGATGGGTTTTCTTTGATTAAAAAGGGTGAAATCAAACAAACTGCTGAAACTAGATAGTATTCCTCCTCTAGTGCTTAAGGAGATTATGGAATACAAATAAAATATAAACTACTGATGTGCATTTCTCACCAATCTCTGCACACTGGGGATATTTCTAAGGACTGAAAGTTAACAAATGTTATCTCTTTTTATAAAAAAAGGGATCAAATTGATCCAAGTAACTATAGGCCAGCAAGCTTAATATGGATCATGGGCAAATTAATCAAAACAATTATAAAGAAAACAATCAAGCACCACATGTCCAAAACAGATGTATTAGTCAATTGTCAGCATGGTTTTACAAGGGAAAGATTTCACTAATATTCTGAAATTTTATAGAAAACAACAAATTTTTGGTAAGGTACCACATAAGCGGCAAGCGATTAAACTAAAAGAAGTGGAAATTCAAGGTACAGTGTGTAGAGTGGCACAAAATTGGTTTAAACACTGGAAGCAAAGGGTTCTGATGAGATGAATACTTTTAGATTAGGTGATGTTAGAAAGAATACTCCACCCAAAAATTATTTTTTAGTAATTTTTAATTTTTTTTTTTTACTTGCTCTATGCAGTTTGTGGTGACGGCAAAGAAAAAAATTTATCTCATGCTTCCCTGCCAAGCAAAGTTTCTGATAAAATGGGACCCAATGATGATCAGCCCTGAACAACAGCAAACAACAATACGAAAAAATTTCAAGTTACTTGTGTCGCATGATACACACATCAAGTCATCCATGTATATGTTCTCTAAATGCAATACACATGTATTTTTGGCTGAACATTTGAGTAATAAATGAGGAGGAGAAGCAGGTTTCTTTTATCAAAAACACAACTACATGTGAAGTAGCTTCCTATTTGCAGACTACCGTATATACTCACGTATATGTCAGGTCTTGAAACCCGAGAAATCAATCATAATATCAGACCAGGACTTATACGCCCGTTCAAAAATGCGACATTTACTTTTTTTTTTACATCTTCTTGATTCCTCCAATCTCACACCAGTTTCTCAGACACATTGAATTTTGTTGCAGTAACGCAGTTACCAATTTCTTTCGCCACTTCAACGACTTTTATTTTAAGGCCAGCTTCATATTTTCTTCTGATCGAACGCTCCATCATAGATAAGTGATGCTCTTAAGGGAGAACTTAAATGCGAGTATATATGGTATTTTTGTTTTCGAGAGTTACTTATTTAACAATAATGTAGAAAAAGATACATGTGTTTTGCACATTGTGAGCATATGACTGGATGATTTGACGTGTGGATTATGCAACATCAGTAATGAGATTTGTTTTAATGGATGTTTTTGATATTGTATGCTGTTCTCTTAGAAACCTTGTTATGTCCATTCTCCACAAAAACATATGATTAAAAATGATTTCCTAAGCTTCAATACACACTACATAGGAGTCAGGAACATATAAAAACACAATTTTTTGAAGGAGTATTCCTTAAGGTTTGAAGATACTACCCAACTAGGTGGAATGGCAGATAATGTAGAATCAGCCAGATCATTAGAAAAGAACATGATCAGAATACAGGCTTGGGCAGATGTGTGGTAAATGAAATGTAATGTAAATAAATGGAAAGTATTACCCATATGAAGTAAAAATATTACATTTAAATGCACAATGAGATGTTTGAAATGTGAAAGTACACCTTATGAGAAGGATCCAAGAATTGTATTTGACTGTTCACCATCTTCATCCAGATAGTGTTCAGAAGAAATTAAGAAGGCTAATAGGATATTGGGTTATACAGCACAGCATGTGGAGTACAAGTGAAAGGAGGTTATACTTGGTTTATGTAAGTAATATAAAGTTATATAAAGCCTGGTGTGTGGTTTTGGTCTCCATATTACAAAAAAGACTAGAGCTAGAGAAAGTACAGGGAAGAGTGACCAGTCTAATGCCAATACTGCAAGGTATGAGCTATGAGAAAAGATAGAAGGAGTTGAACTTTTTTTTAAATTTAAGCAAATGGAGACTGAGGGGTCACATAATTGAATTGTTACATATAATGAATGTAATTAGTACAATGGACTGAGTCAATTACTTTAAAATAAATTTTTTAACAAGAACACAATGGCATAGATAGAAATTGACAAAGGGTAGATTTTGAATGTTTATTTGAAAGTTTTTCATCACACAGAGAAATATAGACTCATGGAATAAGTTACCCTGTAGTTTGATATGCTGTAGTACTTTGGAGGCCTTCAAAACTTGACGTGAGGTTATTTTGGAGAAATTAACCCAATGCTAACTGGGATAGGCTCCAGCTGTCCCACAACCCTGCTTTGGATTAGGTGACGTTAAGGAAATGGACAGATGGATTTGTAGGATTGGTGACCTTGTTTGGCTAAAGGGCCTTGTTCTCAAAGTCTTCCAGTGTTCTGATGTTCTTTCATTTCCAAGTTAGCCAGTGTTTAGCTATCTGTTACACATGCAGATGATGGAACGATTATGCTGTGAATTACTTTTACGAATGTCAAATTTTAGTTGAGTGTTATATATTTTCTGGCTATTGATAAGATATTCCATGAAGTGTTTCATGAGTGTGTACTTGTAATATTCAATTTAATTTTTAATCATTAACACTGTTGTTGATGCATCTTGATATATTCAAGACATGTTTACTTTCAAGGTTTCGTTCAGGCTGAGTTGGTGGCTGTGTACTCTTCTGCTGTGCACAGACCAAACAATGTGGCCTTAATAAATCAGGTTTGTGTCATCTTGTGATGTGATTTGGGTGGCACAATTAAGACATATAATTTTGTATGGTTTACAAGTTTGAGTTAATCATTGTTTTAGCTTATCTAAAACTCACTATTTTCAGCTATGGTCCTCATGAATCTAATGTGCATTTCTGATCACTATTTTAAGCTCTACAGCTGGAAGCAAGTTTTTACATGTCCTTACCATCTGGTTTACTTTTCTGAATAGTTGTTCTGGGTCTAACATTAATTACTGAAGAAATACAACTGTTTGTCACATTCTTTTTCGAATGAAGACAGGGCTGTTCAGAGAACTTAAAAAAAGACGAGCAAATGTAAGTTGTATTTCTGAGTGGCAAGACACATATATTAAAGAAAAGCACTGGCTATTTCTCAGAAAACTCTGTATCAGCAGTGAAATATTGTTATCTAATGTTAATTTATTTTAATTTATATTTTATGGGCTGAAAACAGCTTTTTGATGTTTTGCTACATTTTTAAGATAGCAAAAGTCACTGAAGACTTTTATTGAATGCTAATAGTTTACATGAACAAAATATATAGCCAAACATTTTCTAAACCTGCAGAAAATATCCCTGGATTATGCCGCAGCCCATCACAGGGTGAACACAAATACAACTTGGACTAATTTAGCATTGTCAATGCACTTACCCTGCACGTCTTTAGAACTCTGTCTCTGCCTCATCTTTCCATAGCACGTTGTTTCAGAAGACCTGGAATTTGTTTAGATTGAAACGTGAAAAGATGTATGTATAAAACCTGGCGTAAGCACATTTCTACACAATTTACTTTTATAAATCACAGTCCTCTTGTAAATGGGCACAGGTGAATATGCCTTGACCTGAGCCAGTTGTCACACTGAAACAACCATAATTGGACCATGCTATGAACCTTGTACATATGCAATCACAATGCTGAAGACTTTCATTGACTCGTAGAGGAGCCTATCACCTGACGCATCCAGATACCACCAGTTGCATTTGTGGAGTTCTATGGTGCACTCCTTATTGCACTGAAACGCCTCTCTCCTGTACGCTCTGTAGTCAAGGAAGGGCATAAAGTGCAGCCATCTGAGCAAGTAGCTACTATTACCTGGCACAAGTAATGACATGATTGCTGTTACAATGAATAGCATAGGTCATATAACTGCTGAAAGTTCATCCAATTACCGTACCATCAAGCCCGCCATCACATACAGCACCATTAACAAGTCGTCTGACCCATGGTACTCTACAAAATAAATGAATCATAGGTTGACCCAGGTCACTGAAGCACAACATTTGTCAGTTTCATCTTGGCATCAAAGATGACTTGTGTGTTAATAGAATGTCACTGCTTACGGTTAATAAAAGTAGTGTTGTTCTTACTAGATGCCTTTATTGCAGTATAAGTGCTTTCAATTGCCCAATTATGTTAGGAAAACTGAACACTGTAACAAATTTCCTTTTTATGTTGACATGTTGAACCAAACCATGCAGAAACTGAATTTAGCATCTCATCAATCAATGGTTTCTATCACAGTGGGCTTGATGAAACTGAAGCTTGACTGAGTATTCCTGACATGTCGGCCAGTTCTTTCTGGTGGGTACTTATTGCCAGAAAGCCAACCCTTGATAAAACCTAGATGTGTACCCCAGTTTTGGACAGTCTGTCTCTCTAATGTCAGTATCAGCTCACCACATAGTTCCAAGAGGATGTCTTTTAAAAGGATTAATTGATTCAGATTCCAGTCGTCATCATGGGAAAAAAATCTGAGCAGTCTCTAACAACTTGTTCTCGTCTTATTTGACAATTTGCATTGTCTTCACACAGTGCTAAACAAGCCATGCTGTGTGAAACAATTTGGGCAATAAACAGGCTATAAGGCATGGTATTTTTAGTTTTCTGTATGTAGGGAGTGAATCACAGTTAAAAACAGTAAGCTTATATAAACTGATAAAGTTCTTCAGTGTAAATATGCAGCATTGGTGCTCATAAAAGGAAACTAATAAATAGTCTATATATCTTGTTCATTACTTTTGAGATTTAATATGTTTTGTCATGTCAATACAGATTATAAAAACAGCTTGGTGATACGAATTATTATATGTGTGAGTTGTCATTTAACTTTTATGCATTTTCCTACTTAATCAAGAATGTCATCATTTCCCACTTTATCCAATATGTTGAGTACTAAAAGGTGATAGTTGGCATAAATATACAGAAACTTTCCTTCAAGTTTTCTTCTGTAAATCCTGACTTTTGGTAGGAAAGCTGTGTATGCATATTTCAAGCCTGTTTTTGTCCGTATACACATGTTATAACTCTGACCCCATGTCTTTGTCTGAGTGTTCATAGGCAAAATTTAGTCTTTCCTCAGTGTTACTTCTAGAAAACAAATGTTTCCTCGAGGCAACCCTCCCAAGTGGATCTGATTTGAACAGCCTCTTGACATCAACAGTAGGAAGAGCTATCTGAAGGTCCCATGCTGAAAGTCTGGGGTTCTTGGAGACTTCTATCAACATCTTGGCCTAAACACATTGGCATTTGTTTGAAGACTTCTGCACTTGTAGATGCTCACTTGGAGAATGGAATGGTTGATTTCCAGTTGTTTTAAGATTTTTTTTTATTCCTTCCTAGACTAATTGACATCTATAGCGTTCATTCTGAAGGACTCAGAGAGCTTCTGCAATCTAGGCATGGTGATAACTCCCACTTCAATAACAAAGAGCAAACCAAACAAAATCTCTGAGATCCTCCAACAACCTCTCTAAATGATGTTCCAATAATTTACACCTAATTTGGTACATCTGATTCTAATTTTAGGTATTTGAGGTAATGATAAATGTAGGGGTGAACTTACTTTTTCAACATATGAAATATGCATTTATGTTTATTTCAGTTATACAATGGATTACATAATGTAAATGTGGAATGATGAATGTTATATCACCTTCGTCTACAGGTACTGCTTCAATTAATCTGGATTTGTCCACATATGTACTTTCATTTTCACATGACTATAAAATAACCTATTAATCCAGGTATATCCGGGAGGCTGCAGCCTGTAATTGCAACATTAAACACAAGGCAAGAAAAAACCCTGAACAGTGTCTATCATAGGAGCAAATCTCACACACAGGCACACTGATGTTGACGTGGGGCCAATTTAGAATTATAAATTAACAGAATGTATATGCCTTAGGGGATGTAAGAGGAAAACCAAAGTAACCAGGAAAAAAAAACACAGGAATATGTAAAAACTGCACATAAACAGGAGAAACAAACCTAAAAATATATTTTTGGAAATTTGTTAATGGTGGGTATTATTAGATGATGATTTTCTAAATAAACATAATGTAAGAACTCATGAAACACAGTTTATGTATGGTTAAAAAGATTAATTTTCCTATAAAAACTACATTACAAAAATAAAAATTTACTTGGTGTGAATATTTAACTTCAGCATAATGTCCAATGTTTCTTTACAGATTATCATCCAACCTCCTTTCAGACAAATCAGTTGAAAAAATCTGGTAGTGTGTGAGATGAAGACCTATTAAAATACATTAATAATTTTTTGCCCGTTTATTTATTAAAAGTGTCAGCAGTAACTCTGCCACCTGTTGTATGTTGGAGCTCGCACATTATGCCCTAAACACCAAATCAAGACAGTTAACTCACTTTGCAAAACAAAACACCAACTTTGGTCAAAAGAAGGCAAGCTACAACCCGTTGTCAGACTGCTAGTGTGAAAGCACAGACAGTCTGGGAAGCCGGCAGAACGACGCTGCTTGCAATTGAGAATGTAGATAATTACTGTCTCCGTTTTAGCTTTTCTGTTCATTTGAGAGCAGCTCAGAGACTCAGTGGTTAGCACTTCTGCTTCACACCTCCAGTGTCCTGAGTTCAAATCCTGGCTCCTGTTATGGTCTGCTTGGAGCTTGTATCTTCTTAGGTTTTACTTTGGGGAAGTCCATTTCCTGCCAGACTCAGAATATTTGTTGTTTAGGTTGATTGATTAACACTCAAATCTGCCCTTGTAAATATGTCTTTTGATGGACTGTCTCCCTCTTTTGTTATGATGAGCCATTTAGCCAGGACATTTGGATACACTCTACTCTTTATGAAGATCTTTAATGACCACAGAGAGTCAAGACCTTGATTTTACATCTCATCCAAAGGACGGTGCCATTTTCACAGCACAGTGTCCCCATCACTGCCCTGAGAGATTGGGATGTACATTCAGACCTTGTCAACACCTCTTCTAGCAGCAACCCAAGATTTTCCTGGTTGGTCTTCCATGCTAGCTTCAAGTGGATGACCAGTTCTGAAGTGCATGTGGTATGTCTTTATTTTATCACATACACTTCTACATGTCTGTCATTCCTTCAGTGGCCTTCTCAGAAAATCCTCACTTCAAGTCTGCAAGTTCCCAACTTGCTACCCACAGGCTGTAGCCTACACAGTCTTATCAATGGGGAGCTTTATTTTAAAGTTCAAAAGCATAAAGAAAGGTTCCAAATTTTGTTAAAAATATATTGTAATTAAGAAAATTCATGAAAAACTTGCTTACGGAAGTAAGTATGAATTGAAGTTTGCTCCAAGGAGAAATGGGTGTTGAACTCCACAGCTAGGCAGCAGGTCAGAATCTTACATGCTTTGCCCAACAGAGGCTCACTAGTCTTGAGCCAGGCTCCTAAGGGTACTTACTAGCTTCAGCAAAAGCAGGCCCCAACAATGGAGAGCTGGAAAAAAACTATTAAAATATCAAAATCAGGCCAAACACCCTGCAAGGATAATGATGACTTTAAATCATGGACTCGAAAAAAGAAGGCAAGAAAAGAATCTTAATAAAATGCTTTTTTTTTTCAGAAATAAAAAAAATACTAAAGAAATACTCAAAAAAGTATCCTGGCTCACAAAAGAGCAGCCTAAAAGACCATCCAAAGCAAACAAAATCCCAATACATAGTCCAGTAATTAAATCCAAGAAAATCTCCAAAAGCAATAAATCCAGACAGAAAAAGCAATTCTCATAATGCTCCAACAATGCAATTAATGATTCACATTTCTGAGCTTTCTCAGTCAGTTTAAAAAGCCTGAGGGAGAACTGAGAAGGGGTGACGTCAGGGTGATCCAGCTTCTTAAGACTCCATCCACAAAAAACAATAAAACAGCTAAACATATGTCAATAGATAACATAAACAAAAAGCAATACTTACTTAAACTCCTGCAACACTTACTCAAACTTAATGCACCACTGCAGGGTTTCGCTTCTGACTGGGAATATAAAGCCAGAAGGAGGACCCAGCAACAGTTGTGTCAGGTTGGCTCCACCTCATAGGGCTTCAGTCACAATGCACATGGAATGAATGCAACTCTAATGGGACAGTACATAATATATAAATAATAAACACAACTAACAGAATATAACAAAAATAACCATAAAACAGAAAACAAATACATGCCAGGATAACAAGCAAGTACAGTTTTAGGTTTTTGTGGTGCTTGGCGCTTTGCCGAGTTGAACTATAGGTCTTCTGTTTATCCCATTTCTGACATCAGTGTAGCACTGCACATTGCTCACTAGCGGCAGCCCGATGCATTATTGTTCATTTCACTTTCGAATGATAGGTCATACTGCTGCTAATTGAGCAAAAAAGAGTCAGAGAACGTTAACCTGACTGTAGTGCCAGCAAAGGATCCAAATGTTTTGAAACCAGGGTCGTAGCTGTTTTAGGACAAGCTTCTCTAAGGTCTTCATGATGTTGTTTTTAGTAATGTAGCACAAATATTGTTCACATACAATATTTTGTTGCATGTATAATTGATTTGCTAGCAATTAAAGTGTGTAGTTGCTGTTATATTATGCAAGTAGGAATTTTAACTAATTAAATAAACTGGAATGCTAATCACAGTTAAATCAATAAAAATGCATTTTTACCATTTAATTTTGCTCCAGTATAAATACTTACTTATTTTTGGTTAGAAACACATAGTATGGCTGCTTTCAGATGAACAATCCTAATATAATGCTTGCACATTTGAGAGCTTCAAACAAAATAAAACATATTTTATTTTTTAAGAACTAAAATACACATAATCTGGTTATTTTTAAATCTGATTTAGTGCCCTATTTGTGAGCTTTATGTGACCTGACAAACTTGAGCGCCACATTTAACACATGTGAGAAAACACAGGACCAGGCCTGTTGACTTCATTCCTTAATTTGACGGAGTTCACCATTACCACCTGAAGCCAAATCTGAAAAGACACTGTGTTCCCTTGGTTTAGTACAGTGCTACTCTCATGGCAGGTTTCATGGTTATATTTTGTAACTGGATTTTGTGCCTGTAAACATCAAATCTAGTTCTCTTTCTTCAAAAATTTTAACTGCAGTTGATTTTTATTAGACAACAGGCACTCATTTACAGGTAGCCATCACAGTGTATTTTTTCCCAAGCACTCACATTTAAAACTTCCAGATTTTTTTTGTCATTCTAATTTCCCCACTTATGACATTCTATGTGTGTCTCAAGTGAGTTTGGGGACAGTCGTGTAATACATCTGGCCTTATTGAGTAATTTATTCCGTGTCCTTGTCTAAAAAGTCATGACGACATTAAGCTCTGGTAAAAGCTGTAATTAAGTCTCTATCAACATTTCTTGTTACGCTGATCCATGAGTATATGCGAGCAGCGAGCGAGGGAGGAACTTCCTAATCAATGTTGACATTAAGAAGCAAAGAAAAGATTTCTTGTAGTAAATAACAGTCGAGATTCAGTTCTTACACTATCATGAGAACTTCCTTGACATTTACTGTACGTCACCTTCCCTCCATAATTACTGTGTTCATTCAAACCACACCTAAAGTGTAAACAGACTGAATCAGTTAAAAACACATTTACAGAAGAGAAGCTAAGGTCAATCATGCACTCTTTCAAGTTAACACTGCAAAACCTGTTAAGCACACCATTTACTTCTGACAGATAGCATGAGCGGTGAATTAAGTGTGTCGGAATCTTTTTCTTTAAGTTGTCATTCAAGTTGTGCCAATTAAGATGATTGCCAGGCCAATGTTAGTTTGCACTCTGTGACAAACAGAAGCGCTGGTCCAATTTGCATGTAAACTAGCATTTGGAGCACATGACACATAAGAATGAAAAAAACTTCAAAAGTAGATAAAGGGATTTTTTAAATTAATTTACACCTGAGGCTTGCTTGTACTGAGTAAAACCAAAATGGTAATCCTATATAGTCATATAATTTCCAAAAGGTGTGTTTTGGCACTTCAAAACGAAAAAAAAACTGTTCTACCACAATTGTACTGGTCCATGTCTAGTTGCAGACTATAAATGTGCATCCTAAGATGTCCCACTGATGCTCGAGCAGAGAGCTGGCCTGGGAAAGGTGCTAACATCTTGTAGGTATTCTTGTAGGGGACAGTCCCATGTTGTCTTGGTGGAATATGACACCAGATAAAGATACAGTACATTGCAAGATCATATACTGGATGGCAGGACCTCTTCAAAATGTTTTTGTAGACAGCCGGATTAAGGTGGGTGCTATTGATGCTGCAGCATTAGGCCCATTCCTGAAATAGGCCCAGATGAAAACAGATGAGAATTTTCCAGAAGCTGAATAGTTGTTCCTTTGCTATATTAACCTCAAAATAATTCTTAGAATGAAATTTAGAGTCCGACTTTTGGACAACTAGACACAGCATTACTTATTATATAGTTATAACGTCATTGTGTTTATTGTTAACTGAAGATTTCAAGTTACAGTGATCCCTCGCTATATCACGCTTCGACTTTTGCGGCTTCACTACATCACGGATTTTAAATGTAAGCATATCTAAATATATATCATGGATTTTTCGCTGGTTCGCGGATTTCTGCGGACAATGGGTCCTTCATTTATGGTTCATGCTTTATCAGTTGGTTTGCCCAGTTGATTTCTTTCATACAAGGGACACTATTGGCGGATGGCTGAGAAGCTAACCAATCAGAGCATGTATTACGTATTAAATAAAACTCCTCAATGATATACGATATGCTTCCGCTGTTCGATACTTGAAAGCCCGAACAGCACATATTGATTTTTGATTGTTTGCTTTTCTCTCTCTGTCTCTCTCTCTCTCTCTGACATTCTCTGCTCCTGACACGCACTCCTTTGAAGAGGAAGATATGTTTGCATTCTTTTAATTGTGAGACGAAACTGTCATCTCTGTCTTGTCATGGAGCACAGTTTTAACTTTTGACTAAAGGGTGTTATTTCATGTCTAGAGGGCTCTAATAATGTTAAAAAATGTATTTAGAAGGTCGTAAACAGGTTTTCTATGCTCTAACTGTGAAAATTTTCAATTTATAAATAAAGAATCCTACTTCACGGAAATTCATTTATCGCAGTAGAGTCTGGAACAGATTAACTGCGATAAACGAGGATTTACTGTAATACTATCAATTTTACATTAAACAGTTTATTTAGTAATTTAGCTGCGTTTTTTGCAATATCTTCTTGCCACTTTATTATTGTTCGGTAAGTGCCAAATAGTAAATTTTTCACCTTGAAAGTTAGTTGTACAGTAAAAATTGATGGCTATTTAAATGGTTATGTGTAAAGGTAAAACTAAAAGCCATCTCGCAGGCCCGGCATGGATGTTTAGAATTTTTAAAATCCTCGACAGGATTCTGGTCTATTATGAAATTTAAATCGTGGACGAATTTTTACCCTCAAGAGCCTGAACTTATTCACTTTGATCCAATGTCTCTGCAAATTCATTTTTTTCTTACTCTGTTTTGTAAGAGAATTACGAAATTTTGTGCATTTCATTGTTAGATTTTCTGCATTAAGTGCACTTTTCAGACAATTGCTATTGAATGTTGATGTTACATAGCTTGATGTTAATCTTGAGTTGTTACAATACTACGTTGTTATTATTATTCAAGTTCAATAAAGGCTGGCTGGTTGCATCGCAAGCAATTAAGGCTCCTTGGTCAGTCTGAGTGCACATGTACGGTGAGTGTTGAATGCACATGCACCAATGCCGAGAAAAAATCGGCCTTTTTTGCACTGTAGCATTAGTCCTAATTTCATCTTAATCCGGCCCTGATTGTAGAGTCAAACTACTCGTAACACATAGCAGCCTAGCAAGCTGTTGTATAATTTCCCATTTTAATGAGTGTGTTGTTGGCTGCAGTATTGCCATTTGTGGCAGGAGGCTGGGGGCCAGACCCAGCTGGGACGCCTGGAAGCACCAGGAGCAACCACGCTGGATAGTGAGGGGACCATGGGGAAGGAGCAGGGAGGCTCAAACCCATTTGGGCCCGTGCCTACTACCAGGGGGCACCCCAAGCTTCATAAAACCCAGGAGATCTGCACTTCTGCCACACCTGGTAAGGTGGAGGAAGGACCTTCCAGGGACGCCCGGAGTGCTTCCGGGTGCTCATGCGGCACTTCCGCCACACCACAAAGTGCCGCCGGAAGAACGTTAGCAAGCACCTGGAGCATGTCCAGGTGACTATAAAAGGGGCCACCTTCCTACAGTCTAGGAGTGAGAGTCGGGTGCTGGAGTAGAATGAAGCTTCAGTGATGGAGAGAAGAAAGGCGGCCCACGGACATTTAAAGGCCCGTGTTTGAGGGTGTTTGGTGCTGGAGCACTGTGTAGGGTGCAGAACTGTTTGGACACTGTAAATAGTATAATAAACATGTGTGGCATTCAACATCCGGTGTCTGTCTGTCTGTGCTCAGGCTGTCTATCACACATTAAAATAATTTAGTGGCAGTAAGTCCTAAGGGTGAAGTTACACACAGCTTAGAAAGTAATTTTACACTGGTGCTTACTAGTCCAGGCTCCTCAGCCCCATTATTGGTTGAAATGCAGTTGCTGATTGTAAGATATGAATAGCAAGCTGTATGATTAAGGTCCAACTTTTCTGAGTTATTGCCATGGTCACGGTCATTATCTCATAATCTATTGAGGTCGGCAGATGTTCAGTTTTATCTCCTTCATAGATGACCTTCTACTGCTCTTTGTCTGTGTGAGTTTGCACGTTCTTCTTCAGGTTTCCACCAGGTACTGTGGTATATTCTTAGATCTCAAAGATACAGTATATTGGTTAGGCTAACTGGTGATTAAATCTTGGCTGAATGGATGTCTGTGTGGACTGATGTCATGTCCAGAACTGGTTTCCCAGCTGCCAGTTCAGCCCAATGATCCTGAAATTATTTGGTTCGGAAATGTTTTATTTAATATATCCAGCCATATTGCTCTATTTTCATGATAATTAACACACTCATGTTTAGCCCAAAATGTATAAAATCAAGACATATTAAAAATGTCACCACAACTGTGAAAATTTCATTACCAGTAAACAGAATAATAACTAACATAAGAAAAACCCTTAGTACACTTGGTCCTTTATATTTTTTATCACAGCCTGAAAAATTCAATGTCTGTTAATAAATATTTTGTAACTTGCTTTCATGTTACTATGTGCTTTACAAAAAACAATAAATATAGCATATCAGTGAGCCTTCAGGCTTAGATTTCCTTAACATAATTGATAAAACTGTAGCAGTGAATATTTGAATCTTGTCATATCTCCTGCATGATTGTGTATTTTGCTTTATAATCTGCCCTTAGAAAGTGAAAATATTAATCTTGTGTCATATACAGTATGTGTAAAGACAGAGAATGATATGACCTGGGAAAACTGATAAAAGGTGCCTGATACTGTCAGGAAGACAAACAGACATCTTGTTGGTTTTTTCATGATTGACGCCTTTGAAAACTTTGTGTTTATATAGAAATATGGGCCTTTTACAAACCGTGCTATCATTACTAAAATAACGTGCTTGTTCTAAACTAAACAAGCCTCATAGTTAGAGATCACAGGAGGTTTTAAAAAATGAAGCTGGGTAAATATTACATTAGATGATAGTAGTGCATGGAAAATTTGCAAGATTCAGTTTCAGTCTGTCACCAAGCAGTTGCCAGTGTTTCCTTGTTACTTCCGAGATGAAGACTGACATGAACCAGAATTAATTTTGACAGTTTGTGGTTTTGTTGCCTTTCTGCAGTTTTACATCGTGTCTCAGTGGAGTTAACATATTCTACTCAGGGGATAACAACAACAACAACATTTCATACAAAGGATGTAGCTGAAAGTACTTTACATGTCAAAGAAGTAGTTACATGCAAAAGAAAAACAAATAAATACACATAAGAAAGATATATAATTAAGAGAAACAGAGTCCTTAAAATATATACAGTACATATATATTTTTAAAGTGACAGTCCAATGATAAGGTCAGATGGCCAAGGTAGAAGGAAATATAAATAAAAATAATTGCACTTAAGCTGGACAAAAACAAAATCTGCAGGGGCTCTAGGCCAAAAGACTGCCTAGCTCCCAATGGGCATTCTGCCTAACATAAATGTTCTTAATTAGTTCTTAAGCAGTAAGGGATCTTGTGACAAGTTGGGGTATCCGCTTTCATTCAAACATCACAGGCAGCTGCACAGGACTTTGATCAGGTGGTGGCACCACCACGGAATAACTGGAAAAGAAAACAAAGAAAAGTAAAGATTAACGATGATTGCAGATTCACTGAAGAGAATAATAATTCAATGCATATATATGATATCAAGAAGGGAACTAAATTGAAGCTATGAAAAAGCTGAAGTATTGCAGATTTTTGGTGCATAATAGCAAAAGGCTGCCTTACCACTTATTTAAGGCTTGGCACTTGGAATTATAAGCAGACTGCTATTAGAAGATCTGAGTTTGTCTTGGGGTACTATGGCTTACCCACACATCCCCAGTTTTGCATGTAGGTTTAGTTGTTAAACTGAGTCACTTTGAATGTATGGGTAGCCGAGGATTAGGTGTTCCTTTCCCATCCATGCTTACACCTGTGTTGCCATTTATATTTTTCCATACAAACATGTAATGGAAAAGTTAGCTGAGAAACTAACTTGGATAGGCAGTGCACTTTACAATTATATAAATTCAAATATACTGTATACTCTATATTGTGAGATTTTTGAGACCCTGACAACCCCTCAACTGCGCTGTGTGCAAAAATGCTGTTAATGCAGGCAGGGATTGCTTGTCCGCTGCCAGAGCAATGTAAGTTCACAGGCTCACCATATAACATGTCTGTCACCCGATGGTTGATTCGGGGGACGTTTATAACTGACTGCTGTCCTAGTCGTGTATTCACTTTCTGTCTCCACACTTGTGCAGGAAGGCTATGTGTTTTATTGATCGGAGAAAGGAGCTAATGTGGGACATCATCTTCCCAGCATGCATGCTGCATGTGTTTGTGGGACAGCTACTGTTTGAATAAATGCTTTTGAGGATTTATATACACTCACCTAAAGGATTATTAGGAACACCTGTTCAATTTCTCATTAATGCAATTATCTAATCAACCAATCACATGGCAGTTGCTTCAATGCATTTAGGGGTGTGGTCCTGGTCAAGACAATCTCCTAAACTCCAAACTGAATGTCAGAATGGAAAGAAAGGGGATTTAAGCAATTCTGAGCGTGGCATGGTTGTTGGTGCCAGACGGGCCAGTCTGAGTATTTCACAATCTGCTCAGTTACTGGGATTTTCACGCACAACCATTTCTAGGGTTTACAAAGAATGGTGTGAAAAGGGAAAAACATCCAGTATGCGGCAGTCCTGTGGGCGAAAATGCCTTGTTGATGCTAGAGGTCAGAGGAGAATGGGCCGACTGATTCAAACTGATAGAAGAGCAACTTTGACTGAAATAACCACTCGTTACAACCGAGGTATGCAGCAAAGCATTTGTGAAGCCACAACACGCACAACCTTGATTGGATGGGCTACAACAGCAGAAGACCCCACCGGGTACCACTCATCTCTACTACAAACAGGAAAAAGAGGCTACAATTTGCACGAGCTCACCAAAATTGGACAGTTGAAGACTGGAAAAATGTTGCCTGGTCTGATGAGTCTCGATTTCTGTTGAGTTGAGACATTCAAATGGTAGAGTCAGAATTTGGCGTAAACAGAATGAGAACATGGATCCATCATGCCTTGTTACCACTGTGCAGGCTGGTGGTGGTGGTGGTGTAATGGTGTGGGGGATGTTTTCTTGGCACACTTTAGGCCCCTGAGTGCCAGTTGGTCATCGTTTAAATGCCACGGGCTACCTGAGCATTGTTTCTGACCATGTCCATCCCTTTGTGACCACCATGTACCTATCCTCTGATGGCTACTTCCAGCAGGATAATGCACCATGTCACAAAGCTCGAATCATTTCAAATTGGTTTCTTGAACATGACAATGAGTTCACTGTACTAAAATGGCCCCCACAGTCACCAGATTTCAACCCAATAGAGCATCTTTGGGATGTGGTGGAACCGGAGCTTCGTGCTCTGGATGTGCATCCCACAAATCTCCATCAACTGCAAGATACTATCCTATCAATATGGGCCAACATTTCTAAAGAATGCTTTCAGCACCTTGTTGAATCAATGCCACGTAGAATTAAGGCAGTTCTGAAGGTGAAAGGGGGTCAAACACCGTATTAGTATGGTGTTCCTAATAATTCTTTAGGTGAGTGTATTTCTTGGAGTTATATATATACTTTGAAATTAAAGAGCAGAAAAAATAAACAATTTGAGATATGATAGTGCATAGCTATTAAACTGCACCTGAAGCTGTTGTCCTTTGGGGTGTCTCTCATGCAAGAAGATGACTCTCAGAAATGTGTCCTCTGATTCTGTTGTTGTTTTGGGTTTGTCAAACCTGTTCCTGTCAGGGATTCCAAGTTCCATTTGAAGGTGTAAGAAACTGTTCTAACACCTTGGCTTTCTTTGCAATATCTACTACTTTATGGATTATAATGGTCAGCCTGTCTACCTTTGTTAATTGCCTTTTTTCTCACAATTATGATAGCAATACACAATGCAACATTGGCCAAGTAATGCTTCAGACAGTGTGGCCACACAGTTTGTTCCAACATTGTGTTTCTCACAGACAGAGGGTTTGGAAGTAATAAACAAAAGTCAGAACATCTCCAGGAACTGTTTGTATCAACTTTCAAGGCTTAATTAACTTTTATTGCTGTAGAAAAGCAATAAGCTGTTAAACCATTACTTGTTCTCTGAAAAGGGTCTTTTGTGTAATTCTGAAAATTACATTATTTTGCACTTTTTAGTAACCAAAACTTTTTTTTTTGTTTGACCTCTGGCTGTTTGTTGCTCACCTTTATACCATTTCAGGCTATTTACTGGGCTTCAACTGGACAAATGGGGAAGCAGTGAAAACAAGAGAACATAAGAGCAAAAAGGTTTAGAGAACCAGGGATGACCACATTTAATGTCCAGGTGGAAACTTTTGAAAAAGAAATGTTTCAATGATAAATATATCAGTGCAGATGTGATGTGGCTCTTTGTTAGCTTATATAAATTCTTTACAAACTTTTGAACCTGTCAGAAGCTAGGTCTTGAAAGACAACGACAGTCAGTGTAACATGATTTAAGTTGTGGAGAAGGTGGTAGCAGTAGGGCTTTGGTCATTCAATGAGGAAGTGATGTTAGAATTCTTCTAGAAAGTTTTCTTCCACTTTGAAGAAAACAAAAATTGAGTTAATGGTGGTATCAGGTTAGGTGCATTGGTGATCCTAAATTGTCCCTAGTGTGTGCTTGGTGTGTGTGTGTGTGCCCTGCGGTGGGCTGGCGCCCTGCCCGGGGCTTGTTTCCTGCCTTGCGCCCTGTGTTGGCTGGGATTGGCTCCAGCAGACCCCCCTGACCCTGTAGTTAGGATATAGCAGGTTGGATAATGGATGGATGGGTGTCTGTATCATATTAAAATTCAGCAACGTATTTAAAAGATGCACCAAAACTGTGAGACAAGCCCAAGGTTTGCATGTATGACAGTATATATGCTAAGGATAAAATTAACCAAATGTGCTGGAGGCATTGATTTTCCTTAATAAAGAATATAATGCAGCAAAATATGAAATGTCTTCTCCTCTGCTTCCAGTTATAAGAACAACATTTTCTTACTTTAAATAGGAATGATAGAACTATTGCCTTAGCAAATTTTGCAGAGTAAATTAATCAAAATATGAGAGCTTGAAGACAAATCTGTTTTTGGGTAATAGAATGAGAAAAAGCAAAGAATGTCCCAGAGATGCTTCAGAGGCAGAGGCAACTGAAATCTTCCCCCCACCTCACAAAAGAAGCAGAACAAACTACATGGCATCCAAAGATCTCAAATCCCTGAAAAATGAGTCAATTTGAGCTTCCTACAAATTTTGTCTGGCTCAGCTGCAAGCTTCCGACAGGAAATGGAGGAACAGTCGAAATTTCTGCTTCCTGTTTGATACAACATTACACATCAATAAATGTTCGAAATTTGCTCTGTTTACTTAAGGGCAGACACGTTTATGCTTTGTGATTTCCTTCAGTCCAGGCACATATAAAGTACATTCAGAAGTACCACAAGACAGTGCCAACTTCAGTCCGTTAAGCAAAATGTAACAAACATTCCTAAATTGACTGCCAATGCATTACTGATCAAATTCATACACACATCCACACCAGATGAATCAGCCATCTTAACCAGATTATAAGGTGAAAGGGAAATTCCTAAAGGATGCTCATGCAGAAGTTACATTTTGCAAAACCCATATATAAGTTATTACATCCGCAAACTGAACCCTGTGCTGCATAGTAGTCGTGTTCGATTCAGCAAGCTGGAGTGAGTCTTAGCATGTCTATGTACCAAAAGAACTAAATCAGACATGGAAATTTGTGCTTTCTTCTGCATCAAACCAGTCTATAAAACTTGAAAGGTAATGCTTTTCATAAAATAATGATAAATAAGAATTTAACCAAATTAACTAGTGTTCCTTTTTACTTATTTTATTACTTTGGAATGAAACAAAGGGCAGACTTTGGACTATAGACACACTCGTCTTCAGGAAAAAAAAGAAAAGAAAACAATATGTTAATGTCAGAAAATCTTGGCAGCTGCTTTACTTGTGAAATGGTCGGCCTTTGTTGTGACCTTCCTTGGGTCTTAGACATCAGCTAATCTATCACATGTGCTGTCCTTACAGATGATGTAAGGCAAAACCATTGTTAGTCTTAGGAACATTGTGCTTATGATAATGAAATGTTAAGTGCAAGCCACTTTTCTGTTGTTTACATTCTACCGATGAGTTATCACTTACGTATTATTTCTCTTTTCTCAGCATAGTAATGCCTCGAGGTTCTGCCTGTAGACGTTTGGTTTAAACCAAACAGTTTGTTAGGCAAACTGCTGACAATCAGTCATATCATAGCATGCAAATATTTGAGGGAGCTCAATGTTCTTTGTACCGATATCAGTATAAAATTGAATTTGAATGGTTTAAACTTTTGTTTTGTGAATCCCAAAATAAATTTGAAGCAAAATAAATTAAAGAGCGTTACAGTACTGCAGTGCTGCTGCTGCACAATGACAGGGACCCAGGTTTGTATCACTTCGATTCTATATTTTACCACTTTCCATGTGGACTTTACATTTTCTGCTCATACACATGTGAGTTTCTTCCTTATCCTCTCATATCAACAAGCCTTATAATTAAGTTGAACGTCAACATAAATTGGACTTGTGCAGCTGCATGGAGGTGTGTATTTGTGCTTTTTTTCAGTGGACCAGTATCCTGTTTAGATTTGGTTCCTAATTTGCACAAGATGATGTTGCAGGAGCCACTACTGCTTTTTCATTGCAAAGCTCTCTATTATCCTGCACTATAAATAAATCACGTCCAGATAATAGATTGGTGGAAAAATATCTGTGTATTGAAAATTGAATTCAAAAGGCTATTATTAGTATTATTAATTCTTTAAAACTATGTCATATCAGCCTAGCTTTCACAGATATATAACTAAGAGGCCATGTGGAATGTCTGTCTAAACTGTCTAAAGCAAATATTGCCAATGAGAGACACAATGGGGGAAAGCAACTGGCCTCTGTCAACTGTGTTTGAAGGTTTTTAAAATGCAGCCTAATCATTCAGGTGACAAAGGTCCCATTACAGAATGTTCTGCATGTTAATTGTTTTAGTTCTTATTGATGTATTATTCTGATTTATTTACTTTCATTTTTATCCTGCTTTGTTGACATCTTCATTGTCTTTTTGTTTTTCTGGGTAGGCTGCAAACTAGCGGTGAGGTTCCTGAGCATGCATCACTTGATGAGAGTTCAGACTTCTTATTTAATGGTGCCTGATATATCATCAGGCACTCGGTGTGCGCTCTCCAAATTCTAGGACATCTACACCAAGCGATGTTGGGCAAAGAAAATTATCAGAGTTACTAGCCATCCCCGCAACGTCCTCTTCTCTGTGCTACAGTCAGGGAACGAAAAACTGACAGAAAACTAATTCAGAAATATTGAGGAGCACCTTCTGTCCACAGTCTATCTGCATCCTAAACAAAGTGTCTACAGCTACATGATGCCCAATTGTTAATTCCCTTATACAGGTATTGTTATTTAAGTTATTAAGTTATTTTTTAATTTATTAGTTACTTATTAATATTTTTATAATTCTAATATATTGCATACTATTGCTGTTATTTAACATAATGATTTTATTGATATTTAAAAGTTATGTATTATTGTTTATTGCCCTTTTATATTCTTCTATAATGCACATATTCAGAGTTTAGCAGCTAAGCACTTCAGTACATACTGTACCGTGTTTATAATTTTATGTGATTTTAAAAGAATAAAATAACATTCTTTTGTTTAGAATTTCTAGTATTCTTCACTTCTTTGATGATTTTTTTAAAAATTTGTCCTGTTTCAAAATGTGTTTGTTAAGCCAACAAAATGCATTTTTTTTATGGACAGACTATTTTGCTGGTCACACCTCATACTAACATTTTTTTTCAGATAAACTGCTCTGTTGAACTCAAATGGATAGCCATTGTAAGATTATGCACAGGGGAGAAACAAGCTGCACTTGTAAAATGCGGCGATCAATCTTTAGTCAAATCAACGACCCAGTGCTGTTTTGATCTTTAAGTAAATTTGAAGGTCAACAATCTTGTGAACCATTGTTTCCACTGTGGCCGGGTGCAGGATCGACAGGACGCAAAAGCGGAGGAATAGTTGGGACACCATCCAGGTTGTCCCATTTAATAAAGGATGGTCCAATAAAATATGTCTCTTGGCTTCGATAAACAGCCTGCTTGGGTAAATTAAACAACAAAAGTAATTTGACTCTTTGCCGTGAAAATCAAAATCAGACACTGGTGCTCCATCCGGCATTTTGCTCTACTTGCAAATGATGCCTTCTTCAAAGCAACCAGGATTCCTATAATACACAGACCTTAAGCGGCTTGAAAAGTGTCCTCACTGGGCAGTTTCTGGGTGCTGTGGAGAGAGAATCAGAAGAAAATGTTAGCAACAGTACCCTTTCTTGCCCTGGCGGGTTATTACACATGTCAATCAAGAGATTCTCAGATGCGCATGCATGACAGCACACATATTTTTATGTTGAAATTTATAACAAATGCAGTATGTACAGTTATTCCAAAATGTAGAACACAAGTACAAATAATTACATCTATATGCATAATGATAGATGTCCCCAACTGACAGAATGACTGACTGACTGACTGACAAGACATTCTTGAGTATTTGAAAACTAAGGAAATCTAAGGAATAGTGACTTTCACTACTGCATCAAAAAAGTAAACACGCAAAGTTAATTTAATCATCAAAACAATCAGAGAAAATCACAATGATGTTTTATTTTAATAGTTGGAAAGGCTATGGTGGAGTACAGTTTTAAAATAAATAAAAACAGAGGGCTCAAGCTGTGGATGGGCACAAGTGTATATTGCAGTATGTGTGAGCAGCTCTGGGATGTTGGAGACGAATTGGCTGGTGTGGAAATAATAACAAGGAGAAATATAAAGGTTTAGGATGACTACTTTGTATACTTGAAAAAAAGGCAAAAATGAAGCAATATTATGATGTTTACAAGAGCGAGTTCAAAACAGAACTGAATTATATTGAACAAGATGGCATTTATACACTCACCTAAAGGATTATTAGGAACACCTGTTCAATTTCTCATTAATACAATTATCTAATCAACCAATCACATGGCAGTTGCTTCAATGCATTTAGGGGTGTGGTCCTGGTCAAGACAATCTCCTGAACTCCAAACTGAATGTCAGAATAGGAAAGAAAGGGGATTTAAGCAATTTTGAGCGTGGCATGGTTGTTGGTGCCAGACGGGCCAGTCTGAGTATTTCACAATCTGCTCAGTTACTGGGATTTTCACGCACAACCATTTCTAGGGTTTACAAAGAATGGTGTGAAAAGGGAAAAACATCCAGTATGCGGCAGTCCTGTGGGTGAAAATGCCTTGTTGATGCTAGAGGTCAGAGGAGAATGGGCCGACTGATTCAAGCTGATAGAAGAGCAACTTTGACTGAAATAACCACTCGTTACAACCGAGCTATGCAGCAAAGCATTTGTGAAGCCACAACACGCACAACCTTGATTGGATGGGCTACAACAGCAGAAGACCCCACCGGGTACCACTCATCTCTACTACAAATAGGGAAAAGAGGCTACAATTTGCACAAGCTCACCAAAATTGGACAGTTGAAGACTGGAAAAATGTTGCCTGGTCTGATGAGTCTCGATTTCTGTTGAGTTGAGACATTCAAATGGTAGAGTCAGAATTTGGCGTAAACAGAATGAAAACATGGATCCATCATGCCTTGTTACCACTGTGCAGGCTGGTGGTGGTGGTGGTGTAATGGTGTGGGGGATGTTTTCTTGGCACACTTTAGGCCCCTGAGTGCCATTTGGTCATCGTTTAAATGCCACGGGCTACCTGAGCATTGTTTCTGACCATGTCCATCCCTTCATGACCACCATGTACCCATCCTCTGATGGCTACTTCCAGCAGGATAATGCACCATGTCACAAAGCTCGAATCATTTCAAATTGGTTTCTTGAACATGACAATGAATTCACTGTACTAAAATGGCTCCCACAGTCACCAGATCTCAACCCAATAGAGCATCTTTGGGATGTGGTGGAACGGGAGCTTCGTGCCCTGGATGTGCATCCCACAAATCTCCATCAACTGCAAGATGCTATCCTATCAATATGGGCCAACATTTCTAAAGAATGCTTTCAGCGCCTTGTTGAATCAATGCCACGTAGAATTAAGGCAGTTCTGAAGGCGAAAGGGGGTTAAACACCGTATTAGTATGGTGTTCCTAATAATCCTTTAGGTGAGTGTATACTAGGTTGACAGAAAAGGGTGTGTCTCTGGAGTGAGAAACCAGAAGTGGATTTCCCTCCATGGGTCTGCAATGAAGGAAAGAGAGAAGGCCTTAGTGAACAGCACCACCCCTGGTCCAGCATACCATTATACTTATTTAAGCCCATCAGCTGCCTCCCATGCACACGTGTGTGACACTGGCCAGGTATTTACATGCAGGTGTGTGCGGCAGCCAATCTTGTCATTAGTGGTCCGGGGTCTGTGATCACATGGAGAATAAAAAAAGAGTCTGAGAAGGAAACAGGGAGACATGAGAAATGAAAGATGAACAGGCAGAGAATTGAAGAAAGAGAAAGAATGGAAGTTAAATCAGAGGAAATGAAATGAAAAGGAAAAGAGATGGTAGAAGCAGGACTGAGCCAGTGCTGATGTGAAGAGTAGACAGGCGGTTGGGAATATGGCCCTGAGGGGAGTGTGTAGCCGACACTCAATGGGGCAGAGGTTGCTCCTGCTGAGTGCACAAGGGCCAGAAGTGACATCACTTTGAGTGGGCTCCCACATTAAGCCAGAGAATGGCAGTGGAAGATAAAGAGTAAGCTATGGCACTGCGCCCTGCAGAATGCACGAGTTGATGGCGGGGACCCATGCAAGTTTTTAAAGGATGACTGTGCCTTTCAGCAGGTATCTCTGTTGTCTGAGTAGACATTGTTGTTTCAGCAGCAGAGATATGGTTATAGAAAGGAAGCACTGGCTCTTGGTTGATTTAATGGATGGATTCTGACACTGATTTTAATCTTGTTTTGAGGACAAAATATTTCTTGTTATTTATTGACTTTTTAACCTGCAGTTTATCACCTAATTTTATGGCATACTTGTTGGCCAAGTTATTTATTTATTTACAGAAGAGACCTATACTGCATTTCATTATAGACACTGCCTTTTTTAAATTAAAGTACTGATCATTTTTGCTCCGTCTCTTGTTTGTTCTGTGTCCTCATTGTCTGGCTCATGACTATCAGTGGGCCTGGGTTCAAGAGGGAGATGCCATCTGCAGGCACCTGGCCTATCAGAGGGTGATCTTAGTGCCAGACTTTAGTAGATGCAGACTAGTGCAGATGGTACAATATCTAACTACAAGGTTTGTGTTCTGCCTGCATCCTTTATTTCATATTGGTCTTATTTATGTTTCATACACAAATATTGTAATATTGTGACGCTTCTGAGATCTTTTGAGACCCTTCCCAATGGGGCTGCATGCCAAAACATGATTGACACATGTGTCAAGGGTTGCTTGTCCATTGTGAGGTAACCATAGGTTCACAGCACCTCACAGGTTCGCAGCACCACCACATGAAAAAATGATAACAGTGTTAATGTTTGTGATGTGCAATCTGTTGGAATGACAAATGCAATGCATATGTCTTTGTTATATGCAAAAAAAGAAGAAAAATCTTGGGTTGGAAATGTATGCGAGCTGCTGCATTTGAAGACACAGTTTTTATGTGATTCAGTGATGCTCGTTCAAGAAACATTTTTATTAATGCAACACTCATTCAAGGAAATGTGAGTTTTTTAAATGCTCCTGGGACCTCTGTCAGCGGGAGAACACGTTGTGAGCCTACTGTTGCCCTGCCCCGGCAACGGACAAACAATCTTACACAGATGTGGCAATCGCGGTTCAGGACGCACTTCAGCGTGATGCTCCCATTAGGTGGGGGGGATCCCAAAAGAGTTCAGAAACCTCACAATATGAAGAAGAGGAAAAGGATGATTCTGCTTCTGATTGATAACTGTGCTACCCACAACATGCATTTAGATAATGTTTACATTGAATTCCTCCCACCCAATTGCACGGCAGTGCTTCAGCCATTGGGTTTGAGTATCATTCGCACCCTGAAAGTGTATTATCGCAAGGAAATGCTAAGAAAAATTCTCATCAGCATAACTTGTAGACAGGAGAAGATTAAACTAACTTGAAAGAAAGTATTGAAGCTACTTCCATTTCTAACATCATATCTTTAGTATAGATTATACTACTAAATACCGAACTGGTACACATACTGTATAAATGCAGATTTGTTAAAACACACAAAGAACAATGTAGAAACTGATTAAATATAAATGGAAGCCAACAACATCTGTCAATTAATAAACTGATGAACTATGGCCAGTTTACAACAGACGAGATTAAAACTGATAAAGAGTCAGAGTACTCAGAACATACCGTCTCCTGGTTTTAACATAATGGACTCTGTGCTGGCCATCTAATCTGATGAAAAACTTTTTCCATGCAATGTTTCCATCATTCCATTATCTGAGATGACTTTTCCACATGCAGGGGAGCAGCCTGGCAGTAAAGCAGTGGCACCAAGTGCCACATCTAAATACCGAGAAGAGAAACAGAAGATATCCACATTGTTCAGTCTTTATGTTTTGTATTTTTTTCTCTTTTGTTATTGTCTGGAAGTATAATAACATCTTTTGATTTTCATTTAATATTCCATTGGCATGTTCTGTATTGTGTCATTTTAAATTGGTTACATTACCAATATCTCCTAAATAATCAGAATTGTTGCTGTCTATATCTTCCCTGCATTGTTCTTTATCAGTTCACATGTCTGACTTGCTCTTGCTCAAATATTTAGTTGTGAGTTTAAAATATTCAGTCCAGTTTATAAGAACATACTTAGTATTCTGTCGGCCTCTCTGTTCCAGTGTGTACTATCATTATAGCTATGTTATCCATTCTAAAAGAAAAACAAAATGGAGAATGCAGAATGAACATCTTAATTACTACCATTATATACACAAACATATTTTTCATATTAGAATTCATATTGATGTGTTTTATGTTCTGAGACATGCAATACAGAGCTGAGATCTGCGAAGCAGGAAGTATTTCTCAGGAATTATTTTACACAAGTGTGTCACAAAATGCTACTGGGGCTTATTTATACCTTTAATAATCTACATTTATAATGTCTCTACAGTGACTGCCCTCCTATCATTAACCAAGTCAGAAAATTTCTCTTCTTTTTTGTAAATTGTTGTATGTGTTTAAGGGGTTCAATGCAGTGAAGTCGCATTACCTGCATTGTGAGGGAGCATCAGTTACAGCAGTATGGCCATGTAGTGCAATTCCCCGAAGGTGATTCGGCTCACAGGATCTTCACTGTTGAGGACCTGAGTGCCTGGAATAGGCCAATGGGACGCCATCATAACATCTAGCTGTGGTGAATAAACATTTTCAGAGGGTGGAACTGGGCTGTGTGTCTGCTTGGGGGGATGCCAACCAAGATCCCAAGCGGTTTTGTCTTGTGATGGGTGACCTGACCTGAACTGTTAAGGGGTTTTTGTTGTTTGTTGTAATATTTCTTGAGCTGCTATAAAAGCTAAATTCCTCCTGGGACAAATAAAGTACTATAAATCAACCTATTCTGTTTTTAAAATTGAGTTTCTCAATACCTTGGGCCCATATTTTCCATAGAATTATATCAAGCATGACTTAGGTCCTCCATTTTTAAGCAATTAAAGGTTAATCTATTCATCCTTGATTGAATCTTCTTGATCTAGTTGATTTCCTAAGGAGAAGAAATCTATCCTGCACAGGACATCACTTATCAATTAAGGTATAACATTTCTGATGTTCTTCTTCCTTTGTGACCATGTAGAAACCATGCACATTTTAACAGCTGAACTTTTTGAGCAGCTCAGACAGAAGTCAAAAATAACTTTGAGCCAGATTGAGATCATTACACAAATTTCCCCAATAAACATCTAGTAAACAGCCTTTGAAAGCAAGACAAAGTGCTGCAATTACTGTAGATAAATGCTACACAATGATCCGTGAAACAGCTTTTGAAGTTCTTACTGTTATTTATCAATTTTAGACATGAGGGGCTACTTGCATATGCTACTTGCCATTTCCGAAGTTAAAAAACATTGATACTGCTGCCATAATAGATAAAGTAACAGAGAAATAAAAACCACGTTCTTAAAAATATATAACTCGGCAGTTTTGCAGACCACTGCACCTCTTTTAACACTCTTTAATGAACTTTAAGGCGGAAGGCAAAATATTTACAAAGCTCTATTATGTGAGTGGTTAAACCTGTTATTACACATCCACCTATATCTTTAAACAATGGAGTTCGCTAATATTTTGTTCAACAGGTTTTTTGAAACAATGGATTACAGCATGTCATGTTCGGGTCATTTAGTTCTACATACCAAAAGGAGGAAAACAGTCTGATTTTATAAAATCAAAAAAAAAAAAATCATGTGTAATTTTAAAGAAGACAGACATGTTCAAAAACATACTTTGTGTTTTATCATAAAAAAGCAACTTGCAATGCTTAGATCAATGTGTTAAAGTTATTGTGTGACTAGTTAATGAGGCCACCTAGTAGTTGGCTTCGTTCTTTGTGATTTACAGATTGTATCGAGTCTCTGTTTTCTCACAGATAACCAAGATAGTTATGACAGAAGTGCAGTATGTGCTCTACCACATTGCCTTGCACCATGCACCATTGTCTGATTCTGATTATAATAACCAGTACTTTAATACTTGGATTGGAGGATTGACTTTATTTCAATTAATGAAAAAGGAACTTGCAATGTTGTTCATAAAAAGCTAAATTTGACATAAGTCGCCACAGCTTTATTGACTTACAGATCCAGCTTTTAGCAACAAACAAATGATGTTTTCCTTCCCACCACACTTCTGATTAAGTAATCTCTTATGCTGTGTTCTTATAAAAATGTCACTGAACCAACATATAAAACGTTTAAGTTCCAAATGTATTTCATTAAGAATAAAGGGTTGGCTAAAAATGGATGGATGAATGGATAATTATTAGGAATCAATGTATTAATTTATGTTTAGTTAATCATTAAATGGTGGGCTATTGTGCTATTATGAAAATTACTGAATTTATAATTTTAAATCTTGGGAGCTGTCTTTTTTATTTGGCCAATACTTGATACTTTACTTGATTTATCAGACCTTACAGCACAAGGTTCAAACCCTGGCCTGGTCAATGTCTTTCTAGGATTACATGCTCTCCCTGTGTTTATGTGGGTTTTTGCTTGCTAAATTGTTTGCTGTCGCTGAGTTAGCCCATTTCGAATGGGTGTAGATGTGTGCATGAGTGTACCCAGAGTGTGATAAGCTCTATCTGTCTATGACCATAGAATAGAAAAAAACGGTCATCGACTGAGTGATCATTTCTGATCTGGACAGCTTATAATGGGGCACACCTCACACACATTCACTTCACAAAGTGTTCCCTATGTTTGCTTCTGGCTTTTTAGATTTTGTTTTTCTAAAGTTCCTACATGTCCTGACTGACTTTTTCAACATTTTTTATTTTTTAGCCTGGATTAAAATTTTGGTACAACACGCATCTAAATTTTAAAAATAGTGATTCTTCATTGCAAAGTGGCCATATACAAGGGTGCCTCACACAAACTTCAAATTTCATTGACTACTGCATGATGAACACTTAGCTAAGGCTTCTTTGCAAAACTAACAGAAAAATGTACAGTGGCTGTCTGCATTTGTGTTTCCAAAGCAGAAGTTTGCATACTGCTTGTTCAGAGGTGCAATATTTATTCAGCAGTGTAAATTCTTTTTTTTAGCATAAAATATTATTTTCAACAACAAAAAATACAGTATGTCACTGGCAAATGAGAGTGATGTCAAAATGAAAATAATTCTATTCACACTGTGATAAAGGGTGGTGTAGTGGTGGTGCAATGGATAGTTTAGCTGCCTGGAAGAGTCATTACCTCTGTAAAGGTTCCTGGAGCTACCCATGACATTTCAAAGATCCCATGGTCCCTGGTTTGTATAGTCAGATAGAAATGCTTTTAACAGGGGGGCTATGTTGACATAGTGGTCACTGCTTGCTTTGTGCCAGTGTTGTTATATAGATCATAACACTATACTTTAGGATTTAGTTCTTTTTGTAGCATTTACCAACACCCACATTGGTTGCTAATATTAGATTTGGTTTGCTTCATTTTCAGATTATGTGCAAAATGAAGTCAGAGTTTACTGGAGTGCAAAGAAAATGTAAGCATTGGGCAGATGACTTTGAAGTTTCATAATCCAAGATGGGAGACATTTGTAACACAGAATAGTGCTGAGGAAAAAAATAATATCTACACAAAATTATGAAAAATAACAATTACTGCTGCATTAATTACTCTGTATTAACCTTGTTGGTATGTTCGCTCCAAAATCTATCCCTTAAAATTGATGTTATCAATGTAAAAAGAGAGCCTCCTTTAGAATTTTTGCCTTGTTAATAAAGAAGAACATCAGAAACCGGGCCATCAGCCATTGTCTTGTTTCTGGTGACAGCAGTAGGACTGAAGATATCTTTACTATGGTAGTTATATTATACAGTGGTGTGAAAAACTATTTGCCCCCTTCCTGATTTCTTATTCTTTTGCATGTTTGTCACACAAAATGTTTCTGATCATCAAACACATTTAACCATTAGTCAAATATAACACAAGTAAACACAAAATGCAGTTTTTAAATGATGGTTTTATTATTTAGGGAGAAAAAATCCAAACCTACATGGCCCTGTGTGAAAAAGTAATTGCCCCCTTGTTAAAAAATAAACTAACTGTGGTGTATCACACCTGAGTTCAATTTCCGTAGCCACCCCAGGCCTGATTACTGCCACACCTGTTTCAATCAAGAAATCACTTAAATAGGAGCTGCCTGACACAGAGAAGTAGACCAAAAGCACCTCAAAAGCTAGACATCATGCCAAGATCTAAAGAAATTCAGGAACAAATGAGAATAGAAGTAATTGAGATCTATCAGTCTGGTGAAAGTTATAAAGCCATTTCTAAAGCTTTGGGACTCCAGGGAACCACAGTGAGAGCCATTATCCACAAATGGCAAAAACATGGAACAGTGGTGAACCTTCCCAGGAGTGGCCGGCCGACCAAAATTACTCCAAGAGCGCAGAGACGACTCATCCGAGAGGTCACAAAGACCCCAGGACAACGTCTAAAGAACTGCAGGCCTCACTTGCCTCAATTAAGGTCAGTGTTCACGACTCCATCATAAGAAAGAGACTGGGCAAAACGGCCTGCATGGCAGATTTCCAAGACGCAAACCACTGTTAAGCAAAAAGAACATTAGGGCTTGTCTCAATTTTGCTTAGAAACATCTCAATGATTGCCAAGACTGATGAGACAAAAGTTGAACTTTTTGGAAGGCAAATGTCCCGTTACATCTGGCGTAAAAGGAACACAGCATTTCAGAAAAGAACATCATACCAACAGTAAAATATGGTGGTGGTAGTGTGATGGTCTGGGGTTGTTTTGCTGCTTCAGGACCTGGAAGGCTTGCTGTGATAGATGGAACCATGAATTCTACTGTCTACCAAAAAATCCTGAAGGAGAATGTCCAGCCATCTGTTCGTCAACTCAAGCTGAAGCGATCTTGGGTGCTGCAACAGGACAATGACCCAAAACACACCAGCAAATGCACCTCTGAATGGCTGAAGAAAAACAAAATGAAGACTTTGGAGTGGCCTAGTCAAAGTCCTGACCTGAATCCAATTGAGATGCTATGGCATGACCTTAAAAAGGCGGTTCATGCTAGAAAACCCTCAAATAAAGCTGAATTACAACAATTCTGCAAAGATGAGTGGGCCAAAATTCCTCCAGAGCGCTGTAAAAGACTCATTGCAAGTTATCACAAACGCTTGATTGCAGTTATTGCTGCTAAGGGTGGCCCAACCAGTTATTAGGTTCAGGGGGCAATTACTTTTCACACAGGGCCATGTAGGTTTGGATTTTTTTTTCTCCCTAAATAATAAAAAACATCATTTAAAAACTGTATTTTGTGTTTACTTGTGTTATATTTGACTAATGGTTAAATGTGTTTGATGATCAGAAACATTTTGTGTGACAAACATGCAAAAGAATAAGAAATCAGGAAGGGGGCAAATAGTTTTTCACACCACTATATATTATGTTATGTTAAGTAGAATGCCAGGAGGGACTGGGCACTCCCGTGGCCTGGAACCCCTGCAGATTTTATTTTTATTTTTTCTTATTGTCTCCAGCTGTCTGGAGTTTTTTTTGGTTTTTTTTTGTTTTTTCCGTCCACCCTGGCCATCAGACCGTACTCCTTTTCTATGTTAACTAATGTTGTCTTATTTTAATTTCTTATTTTGTCTTTTATTTTTCTTTTCTTCATTATGTAAAACACTTTGAGATACTTTTTGTATGAAAATGTGCTATATAAATAAATGTTGTTGTTGTTGTTATATTTGTGATGAGAGTTTTTGTGATTCAGGCATAAAAATAACATAAAGCCTGAGGTCTACACACTGTAAAAATGGCCTGTTAAATCTGCAAAAGAAAGATAGGAACCTTCATAACCACTCATTCACAAAAATATTTATTATACAATTAATTTATTGGATTACAAAAATAAAATACACAAAGCAACCAAAGAATCAAAACAAGAGTAAACTTTGAAAATAAAGTAAGAAAATTAAATATTCAATTAATACAGAAAACCAAGATACAAAAAAAGAACAGAAATTGAAAAGGTAATCCGAATAAAGAATAAAAACACATCACTACCTAAATATATAAATCAATTAACAAGATCTAAAGGTCAAGAATCAGAAAGTTGAAATGAAAAAAGTCAAAGGACAAAGAAGTTTTCAAAAAAGGGAAGCACAAAAGGGAAACTAAATAACAACAGGAAGGTAAAGCAGCTAATACCTCAATCATTGGGTGAATATGTATTACAATGAGCTAACACCTGAAAATCAGTCCATCCATACTACAAACCTGTTTATCCTGAGCAGGGTGGCAGAGAAGCTGGAGCCATTCTAGGCAAGCACCAGGTGCAAGGCAGGAACAACCCCTGGACAGGGCACCATTCCATGAAAGTCATAAACACTGGGTCAAAATTATAAATGATACACAAAAACTGAAACAGAGAACTAACACATATTTACAAAAAATAAAAAATATATCAACACAAAGATACATTCTGAACATTAGAAATACTATTTATAAACCTTTATGTTCCAATAATCATATCTGGTTGTGTTGCATCAGAGGAAAACTACTATATCAAGTACTTAATAAGCTGGCATTCTCAATTAAATGGTTCACTATTCTATTACCAACAACAGCTCTATCAGCTGTGAACAACGTTCAAAATATATTTGTTGACTCAAAACGAAGGGATGATTGGAATTTTGACTAAAAAAGAGATTTGCATATTTATCATAGTGCAATCCGGTGGCACAGTGGTAGCGCTGCTGCCTCGCAGTTAGGAGACCCGGGTTCACCGGGTCTCCTCCAGGTGCTCTGGTTTCCTCCCACTGTCCAAAGACATACAGGTTAGGTGGATTGACGATTCTAAATTAGCCCTAGTGTGTACTTGGTGTGTGGGTGTGTTTGTGTGTGTCCTGTGGTGGGTTGGCACCCTGCCCGGGATTGGTTCCTGCCTTGTGCCCTGTGTTGGCTGGGATTGGCTCCAGCAGACCCCCGTGATCCTGTGTTCGGATTCAGCAGGTTGGAAAATGGATGGATGGATAGATCATAGTGCAATCAATTTGTTGCTGATGTCACATATGCACATATGAGGGTCTCCTTCTGGGCTCGTTTGAGGTAAGCTGAAAGATGCTGAGAAATTAGTTCACACATTTGTTTTCAGTCGACTAGATTACTGTAACGCACTCCTCTCAGGACTACCCAAAAAAGACATAAATCGTTTGCAACTAGTGCAGAATGCAGCTGCTAGAATCCTAACTAGGAAAAGAAAATCTGAGCACATTACTCCAGTTTTGATGTCACTACACTGGTTACCTGTGTCATTCAGGATTGACTTTAAAATTCTGCTTATGGTTTATAAAGCCTTAAATAATCTCGCCCCATCTTATATATCGGAATGTCTGACACCTTATATTCCAAATCATAACCTCAGATTCTCAAATGAGTGTCTCCTTAGAATTCCAAGAACAAAACTTAAAAGAAGTGGTGAGGTGGCCTTCTGCTGCTATGCACCTAAAATCTGGAATAGCCTGCCAATAGGAATTCGCCAGGCTGATACGGTGGAGCACTTTAAAACACTGCTGAAAACACATTACTTTAACATGGCCTTTTTATAACTTCAATCTAACTTAATTTAACTTAATCCTGATACTCTGTATGTTCAATTTCCTCATAATAATTACTCATGGTGGATCTAAAATACTGACCCCTACTCTCTTTTTCTGTTTCTTTTTCCGGTTTCTTTGTGGTGGTGGCCTGCGCCACCTCCACCTACTCAAAGCTTCATGATGCTCCAACAATGATGGATGGATTAAAAGGCAGAAGTCTACGTGACCATCATCATCAAGTCCTTCCGTGAGAACCCTAAATCCAAAGAGGACTGTTTCATTTATGTTAGGTAGAATGCCCAGAGGGGACTGGGTGGTCTCATGGTCTGGAATCCCTACAGATTTTATTTTTTCTCCAGCTGTCTGGAGTTTTTTTTGTTTTTTCTGTCCCCCCTGGCCATTGGACCTTACTCTTATTCAATGTTAATTAATGTTGATTTATTTTGTTTTCTTATTGTGTCTTTCATTTTTCTATTCTTTAATATGTAAAGCACTTTGAGCTACTGTTTGTATGAAAATGTGCTATATAAATAAATGTTGTTGTTGTTGTTGTTAAGCACTACCACTCCAGGACACCAAGGGGGCATGATCACTAACTCTTGTATCTCTCTTATCACCCACAGCTGGGAGAAAATGTCTGCTAAGGGCAGTTGACTGTGCCCCTTCAGGTCTGGGAGCTATAAAAGTATGGTGCACCCGAAAGGTGGTGTTTCATTCAGGAAGTGAATTACCTGCATTAAGGGGCTCCAAACCTGTGAATGGACCAACTTCCAGAGCCTATCATTTCAAAGCCAATGTCTAAATTTTGTTTCATTAACCGTTTGCACTACCAGATGTCTGTTATTTTCAGTTCTAATTTTCTTTATAAGTAAATTGGGTGACCCAACTGGCATCCCGACATTGCTTTCTTGTCCTGTCCTTCTCTAAGCTTTCAACATTGAATATGTCATGTAGCAAATATTGTATTTTGACCTTCAAGCAGCCCGTCTCCACACAAAGTACTAATTGCATTAACTTCTGTCAAACTACAGGGTGGGCCATTTATATGGATACACCTTAATAAAATGGGAATGGTTGGTGATATTAACTTCCTGTTTGTGGCACATTAGTATATGTGAGGGGGGAAACTTTTCAAGATGGGTGGTGACCATGGTGGCCATTTGGAATTCGGCCATTTTGGATCCAACTTTTGTTTTTTCAATAGGAAGAGGGTCATGTGACACATCAAACTTATTGGGAATTTCACAAGAAAAACAATGGTGTGCTTGGTTTTAACGTAACTTTATTCTTTCATGAGTTATTTACAAGTTTCTGACCACTTATAAAATGTGTTCAATGTGCTGCCCATTGTGTTGGATTGTCAATGCAACCCTCTTCTCCCACTCTTCACACACTGATAGCAACACCGCAGGAGAAATGCTAGCACAGGCTTCCAGTATCCGTAGTTTCAGGTGCTGCACATCTCGTATCTTCACAGCATAGACAATTGCCTTCAGATGACCCCAAAGATAAAAGTCTAAGGGGGTCAGATCGGGAGACCTTGGGGGCCATTCAACTGGCCCACGACGACCAATCCACTTTCCAGGAAACTGTTCATCTAGGAATGCTCGGACCTGACACTCATAATGTAGTGGTGCACCATCTTGCAATTTCGCATATCCAGTGGCCTTGAGGTTTCCATTGATGAAGAATGGCCCCACTATCTTTGTACCCCATATACCACACCATACCATCAATTTTTTTGTTCCAACAGTCTTGGAGGGATCTATCCAATGTGGGTTAGTGTCAGACCAATAGCGGTGGTTTTGTTTGTTAACTTCACCATTCACATAAAAGTTTGCCTCATCACTGAACAAAATCTTCTGCGTAAACTGAGGGTACTGTTCCAATTTTTGTTTTGCCCATTCTGCAAATTCAGTATACGAGGTGAGACACAAAGATAACCGAATTGATCTTGGGGCTTTCCTGGAAAACCGTCTGGGGTCGGCTGGATGTGAATCATAGAACTATATCCTCTCCTACGCACCGTCTCAAACTGCTGACCGGCTAGATATATCCTGTGAATAGCCCAGTCAGTATCTGCACAACAATCACTACACGAGTTGCCGCGATAATGTCAGGTAAAAGAATCGAACAGCAAGTCAACATCAAATTTCTTACAAATTTTCTCTTTTTCCATAAAGCAGTTTTTGACTGACAAAAACATTCCTGTCCTCGATCATCTCCCTATTCGTCCGATTTAGATCCCTGTGATTTTTACTTATTCCCAAAAATCAAAAGTGACCAGAAGGGAACACATTTTTCTTCAATGGATAAAGTGAAGACAGAAACAACAAGCCTGTTGAAGAGCCTCAAACAAGAAGACCTCCATCACTGTTTCAATCAATGGAAGATACGTATGGAGCGGTGTAGAAATCAGGAGGGGAGCATATAGAAGCTGACAATGTTTAGAATGTTGTAATTCATCAATAAATATATATTTTTTTTACCAATCCGGTTAGTTTTGTGTCTTACCTCGTATTTTCATTGACATGCTGGCTGGTAGTGTTTAAGCTCCTGAAAAAAGTGTATCCACAAGAATAAAGAATGTACTTCCTTCCAAACAGTCACAAGATCAAGCTGGACTTGTTAAACATGATGCAATCAGGTAAGGGAGACAGAGGTAAGGTAGTCATGTTTGTTGCTCATGGCGCCAGAGAATGGTGACTTGTCATACATTAATTAGTACATGCAAGAAAGAATTGCAGTGTTCTCTGTACACGTGACAATAATGACACTATAAACCTACAGTATAATGACCCTTTAAATGGCACTTTTGCCATTAGGCACATTCCAGTTTTCTATCATTATTAGTGGATGTAATTGTTTCACTGAGACATTAAAACCAAATAATATGGACAGGTTTAAAGTTTTAACGTCCAGCAGCTTTTGATTCCTGTAACCTGCCTGCTGCTAAAATTGCTGAATACTGCCGTTTTCACTTTATAACCACCACTGTAACAGATAAACTGCACCTTTATGGCCAGTCTGCCTTTTTAAGGTTGCTTTTGATAATTTTTGTTTTTATGAGTTTATGTAGCTTACCTTTCTGCATATTCTCTGTTTTGCTCCCAGTGCACTGGATCCTTTTTTTAAAAGCTTCTATGCCATGTTTTAAGCAAGCATGTGGACACTCAGAGGCTAATGGTGGGGCCATCACTTCCCACAGTAGAAGACGGGCATAAAAATGATCAGTTGGTTTCTGCAGGGAAGGATGATTCATATCTGCATGTCCTGTGTGAAAGGAAGGTGGCTCTGTTCAATGTGAGACAAGCATCTGAGGTTGACGTT